>NC_080783.1:170945241-171264705 GCF_028018385.1 Neofelis nebulosa | reverse complement strand
CACATTGCCCTTTTAATCCTGCTGTTTTCAGGAGGAGGGAGTAGATCACCAAAGCATTCTGGGGGCCATGGGCCTAACTGCAATTCCTGACATGCTGGGAAAGGAAGGGCTGTCTTCCTGACTTTGGCTAAAACATTTTCTGCCTCAGCGACTTGAAAAACCCAAAGAACCCAATCCATACTAGCAAATTTTGTCAGGTTGTTCTTTCATGAAGGGTACCATCAATGCTAACAGAGTCAATAAAATGAAAATCAGTTAAGCTGGGATGCACTCAATGATGAGCACTCTTCCCGTGTTAGTATAAGGGCAGACAGACCATCCCAGGGTAGGACTTAATGGCATTGGTCACCAGGAAGCTCTACCCTCATCACGTCTTTATAGTGCTGCCATGTTGGAGCAGCCCTGTGTACCCGCTTAGCAGTCAGATCCCACTCACTGCTCGTCGCTACCCCTGGCTGGGTGTGGTAGTGATGATTATGGTACTTACTATCCTTATTTCCACTATTTCTTGAGAGCCTACTGTGTGGCAGGCACTGTGCTAGGCATTTTACATATTTTTTCTCATCCAGTCCTCAGGTCAAACCTATCAGGTGGCTGTTATCCACATTATTCCAAATGAGGAAACTGAGGCAACCACAGTTTAGGTGCCTTGTGTAAAGTGACCCTGTGGCAGACATAGGATTTGAATCCAAGTGTGTCCAACTCCAAAGACAGTACTCTTTTCATCATGTGACATGACCTCGCATCTCTTTCAAAGATGGGGTTATGTCAACATGGCCAGCGGGAGAGGCAGAAAAGCATATGGGTAAGAATCAGAAAAGATCTGGGTCAGAATCCCTGCTCTGCTAGCTGCGTCACTTAACTTCTCTAAGCCTCTGTTTCCACATCTGTAAAGTTGGGATTATAATAATTTATACCTTGCAGGATAATTAAAAGGATTATCTAAGATAGTACATGTAAAGTCCTTCACATTTCTAGTGCTGGGACCATGTTAGCTTTACACGTAGCGCTCTATGACAGGATATCCCATGAAGGCAGGAGTACGTCTGTGCCTAACATAGATTAGAAACTCAGTAAATCTGGTGAACAGAGAGAAAGATGAACAAATGAACAAATAATGGAATAAAAGGGTGAAGAAATGCCCTTGCTCTTTCTCGGAGGATTAGTGCTCCCATCCGTGCCCATCTGACTCACCTCTCAGCCTTGGGATGGGGGAGGTCTTCAGGAGGCCCACCGTCCTGGCCTGAGGTGCTGGTGCCCTCTGGGGTGCCCTGCCCGGCCTTGCAGCCGGGGTGGGCCTCCTTGCCCTGCTTGTGTTCTGTGCCATCACATTTCTTCTCAGCCTCGCTGTCAGACAAGTCTTCCGGGGAGCTGTCCTCACCGCTGGTCTCCTCGCTTGAGGTGGTCTCATAGCTGGAGAACAAGACAAAGGTCACTCATTCTGTGCTTCCTACCCAGTGCCCAGGTCAACACATATAAGAACCAGGTGGGCTTCAGATAATAATTCCCAGCTTGCTAAACCACATCTCCATTCTCTATACCTGCAGACCTGGGTGAGGGGACTCCCAGGAACCTTATGTCAGAGAAAGATGTAGTTAAGAGCTGTGGCTTTAACACCAGAGGCCATTTTGGGAGAAAAGATAATTAACTGAGCTCTTTGCAGTGAACATGTAAATAGCCCATACCCTAATTGGCCAATGCATTTGGAGGATTTAGACAAGCAATCCAAGATTCTCACAGAAGCATTTTTTCGGGAATCCTAACATGTTGTCTAGAGAGGGGCCCAGATCTAGGCAAACATCCCCACTCCCACCCTGGATCCTCTGAGTTGACTGACAAATCATCACGTCTCCAGGTGATTATGAGGCTTCCATTTAGCTCCCCTGTTCTAGCCCAGCTGACCTCTGAAAGGAGGGACCCATCTGTATCTACTCCCAGCAGGGTTCCATGGGAAACCTGAACAGTCAGGGTACCTGAACCCAGCATCTGCCTTTCCTGGCTGCAGCCTGTTTTAGCTATTACTTGCAACAGCAAAAGCAAGGGCACGGGCCCTTGACTTGTGGCCCCTCCTCCCCAGGAGTGACCCTTATATTCAATTATGTGCAACTCCACTGAGGTGACAGACCACAGACCATGAAGAGAAGTCCTGGAAGATTTATCGATCCTTCTGCCGATAGTCAACAGGAGACCCCGAAAGAGGATGCTGCAGTTAGGATGAAGATTTCGGGTGCTGGGGCCATTAGACGCTGCCACAGAGATCAGGGGAGACCAGTGGCCATGGCTTCCACAGAACCCCCTCATGCCCTTTCTCTGAATGATGGCCCCTATGGAAGGCCCCTGTGCTCACTGGATTTGCAAACCCAGCCTGCTCCTTGGCGTGTTCACATTCGGTCTTGTTTAAACCAGATATTTCTTCTATTGTGCTTGGAACCACCTTTTACTTTTGTGATTAAGGGAGTAGGGGACATACTACATTTACCAAGCTGTTCTTGTCTTACAGTTGCTTCCATAAAGACATCACCTGGATGTCAGTTCATTCATTCAAGAGAAATTTATTGAGCACCTACTATGTGTCACACATTGTTCTAAATGCTATACCAAAGTACCTGTCCTAATTGAGTTTATATTCTAATAGGAAAACAACAGAAAGTAAACGTGTAAACAGTATAATTACATAGTGATAAGAACAATGAGTAAGATAATAAAGGACCATGGGATTGAGTAATGGGAGGAGGGGCTACATTAATTAGAGCAGAAGTTTTTTTCACCCTGGCTGCACATTATAATCACTTGAGGGGATATCAATTCCCAATATCTGTGCTGCACCCCAGACTAATTAAACTGGCGTTTTCAGGGAGGGGACTCAGACGTTGGTATTTTTAAGGCTCCCCCAGGGTTTCCAAGGTGCAGCCAAGGTTGAGAAACATTGGACTAAAGTGACAAATACTGAAGAATATCTGGGACAAGAGCACTTTAAGAGGTGGGGGAGATGGATGGAAGGACAGATAGCAAATGCAAGGGCCCCAGCATGGGCCCAACTTGGCACATTTTAGGGAAGAGAGACAGGAGCCAATGGTAGACACTGAGGCAAGCTCTAGATGCAAGATTGACTTCCAGATTTGGGCACAGGGCAGGCACTGTCAGGGGCATTTCAGAAAGGGAGAGAGAACCTGCTTTTAGACTTTGAGATTAGGCTGATTCTCCTTTCCTGTGCATGAGCTGGCGAAAGCTGAAAACGTCAGCGAAAGCTGACGTTAGTGGCAATGAGAACAGCAACCCTCCTATGACATCCCATTTCCTTATATCTGATGTTTTCCTTGCAGAACCTGCAACAGTGCCGTCACTCTTATTTGAACCTGGTGTCTTCCTTCTGATCTGACCTGAATTAAGCAGGGGTTCTGACCCCTTTGGGGCTACCACCGGGGCCTGCCACTGGCTGGGTCATGTGCCCCTCCTTTAGGCCTACACTTCTTCCTCTACACCTCTCAGCATATCAGCATTTTCTCTTTTTTTTTTTTTTTTTTAATTTTTTTTTTCCAGTGTTTTTAATTTATTTTTGGGACAGAGAGAGACAGACAGAGCATGAACGGGGGAGGTGCAGAGAGAGGGAGACACAGAATCCGAGCCATCAGCCCAGAGCCCGACGCGGGGCTCGAACTCACGGACTGCGAGATCGTGACCTGGCTGAAGTCGGACGCTTAACCGACTGCGCCACCCAGGCGCCCCCAGCATTTTCTCTTTACTTCTTGTCTTCTCCCTGCCCTGTCCAAACTATGAGCTCAGGGCAGGGACCATGATTTATTTCACTTTTTTTATGACTGACACCTAATACATTTGTTGACATTTAATAAATGTTTGTTGGATGACTGGTCTAGAAAATACTCTGAATCCAGGGGCGTCTGAGTGGCTCAGTCCGTTAAGTGTCCGACTCTTGGATCTCACTGTTTTGTGAATTTGAGGTCTGAGTCGGGCTCTGTGCTGGCAGTTTGGAGCCTGCTTGGGATTCTCTCTCTCTCCCTTTCTCTCTGACCTTACCCCACTCATACTCTTTCTCAAAAAATAAAATAAAATAAAAAAAAAAGAAAGAAAATATTCTAAAGCCAATGATTTACTCTCTAGAATATATAAGGTTTGATTCATGTTCTGAGTCAATAGGCATTGGTTGCTTTTCTTCACGCTAAAAGATGTTGGATTGATTTGCAGTAAGTTAGTTAAAAGGAAGAAAAAAACCTAAATGGATGAAATTTGAAGTTCAACAAACTAAGAGTTTGTCCTGGTTTCAGTGTTTGTTGTGCAGATTAAATGTCTTCTGTAAAGGGCCCATGTGCTCCCCAAATTCCCAGAAGCCACCTGGAATCCTGGCCCGGGGGGCACCAACACCGAGACATTAAAAGCACGGGATCTGACAGACCACCACAGCTGGCAAGGAGCCAAACACATGCAAACCCAAGATGGAGTTTTAAAGGGCTGTTAATTCCCTTGAAGAAAAATGAGAACCAGATGCTTCCCCCTAGGAAAAGAGAGCACTAAGGACAACAGCGGGATGGGAAGTGTGGAGGGGGCAGTCTGGGCTTCACGAGCGATGCTTACCCACCGTTAACCCCAACAAACTGAAGGTTCTTTTTGGTCCCATTACCTCCTGCACGGAAGCCATAGTCTTTCTTTTTCATTATTGATTTAAGGCTGGTCGACGGGGAGATCTCTAGGCAGACACAACATCACAGGTTAGAATGATCTTGGGGATGCCCCAGAATGCAGCAAAACCGGTACTCTTGCTTTGAGCGGATACACACTGAAGATATGTAAGGGGGTAGAAAGGGACAGAGCACTAGATAATGTAAATCAAATATTGTGAAGGTCTTTGAGGAGGACTGGCCTTCTGGTCAACACCAGCTGACCTGTCCCTGTCCACAAAGCCCTTCTGAGTGTGGATGATGGAGTGGAATTAGTGGCACTCTTCCAGAAGAGCCATGTGGTGTGTGTGCCATTTATCGTCCCTGTTTTCTGGAGGGAAATCTGAGGCTCAGACTTGCTCAGTGAATGGCAGAACAGGAGCAGAAGTCCATTCACATGACCTCTGCTCCAACACCCACCTCTGCCGGAGGGCACCTCAGTGGTCTTTCCTGGCTCACAAGCCAGTTGACACCTGCGATGCAGGGCAGGTAGAGCAGACACGTGAACGAGAACATGGCTTCTTTGGCTGTGCTCACAGTTATGGGAGGCATTTTCCAATGGGCAAGACTGGAAATAGCACCGACATCAGGAAAAAGCAGCCAGTTTGTGATCTGCGGCAGGAAGCAGACTTGCGCCCCGCTCGTTGAGCAAAGCAAAATATGGTTCCACTTTATGCAACAGAAAAGTGTGTGATCTCTTACAAGAGGAAGTGTGCTCAGCCAAAGGGTCGACTTCCACATGTATTGTTCAATCTCTCTCTTACACACACACACACACACACACAAAGTATTCAGTGAAATATTTCCGATCTCAACATCATGCTCCTCCAAAACCAGGCTAGAGAAAACCTCTACTGTGCAAGAACCAGAGAGGACCACAGGAATGCAAGAGCCCAGGAAACAGCGAAGGCAGGCTGAGGTTTAGAGTACACACAGCCAGGGCCATTCTTGCCCTAGACATTGCCTTTGCGCCATGCAAATGAGAAACAGGCACCCCTCTGGCTGGACACAGTGCTGCAGACTTGGTGAGTGAGTGTGGGCTGAATTTCAGCTCCCGTTTAACTTCCCTGGCCGGCACCTTTGTGCTCTGTGCTATCTGCACAGCTGTACAGGCCTGCACAGCCTGCAGTCAGGCCCAACCTTAGAGCAAGGACAAGAGTAGGGGCACAGAGCCTCCACTGTTACATAGATGGGTTTTTATTCCACTGGGTTCCCCGAGCTGCTTAAACCTTTTAAAAATACATATATATGCATGCAATTAAAATCCCTTTTCCCTTTGACTCGCCAGGTAGAGGAGAAATGGTTCCCTGTGTCGGGGACCAGTATTCACCCATCAGCGGAGAGGAGGCGGGGGCCGGGGGCTCCTTCTGGGGTGGAGCGTGGGCCGAGTAGGCAGACAGCAGCAGGTTGAGGGAGCTGAGTAGCTGGCTCTGGATGCTGCTGAGCTTGGAGGCAGGCTGCTTGATGGCACTGGCCAACTCCGGGTACCCGTGCTCCAGGCAGCTCCATTGCTCCTGCAGGAGTTCCTGGATCTTCTTAACATATTGCCCAATAGTGGCATCTGTTGGTGAACTTGGTGGCCTCCCTGGGCGCTCCTTCCCTGGCAGCTCTGAACTGGCCTCCTCCCTCCCTGCCGGGGGAGTCTTTCTATCACTGCTCCATGGAGAGCCTCCTGGTCCCTTGCCCAGACCCTTGGCTCCCACCTGAGGGTCCCCCTCAAGCTCAGAGCCTGTTTCTTCGATCCTCAGCTCAGTGGAGAGGCAGCTATGTAAAGAGGGCGTGAGGACCATCTCGGGTCCTTGTGGCAGTGAGAGCTGAGATGGTGGCATGAATTCTGCTGGGCTCCAATCCCCCGGTTTGTGGCTGTCCTGCCCCCATAAGAGCCCATTCTCCTCTCCTCCAGCCCTCCAGCTTTCAGATCCTGTGCTGCCCAGAAGGTTGACTTCAATGCTCTTGTCACACAACTCCCTGGTCAAGAGTCCATGGAGGGGGTCAGTGTTGACCATGGTGTCAGTCTGGCCCTGAGCATCTCTGGCGTTCTCATGGCTAAGCTTATCTGCCAGTTGAGCTACAGTGCACTCTAGTTCTTGAATCCTCTGCTCTCTAGCCTTAATTTCCTCCTCCTGCTGCTGGAGGGCAGCTCTGACCTGGGCCAGTTCCTCAGTTCTTCCAGATAGCTCACCCTCAAGGGCAGACAGCTGTTGCTTCAGGCTGGAGATGCTGATGGGATCCATCGTGGGGAGGCCCAGGCTTTCCTCCGTGACCCGGACGCCAATGCTTCTCACGTCTATCTCCACAGGTGGTGGGGGTGGGATCTCGCTGATGTTGAGCTCTATTTCTTCTAGGGGGAACTCGTTCTCAGGGATGGGTGATGGCAGAGGTGGGGGACTTGGTGTTGGGGAGCCAGGGGTGACCACTACCTCTGCTTCTGGGGTTTTGTGTTCATCTTCTTCATCCTCGAGAACTATCAGTGCATCCTGGGATGAGAAGGGAGGACTTGGGAAAGAGAGGTGATTTGGAGCCTCCTCATCATCTGCATCCTCTGGAGGCTCAGCGCCTTCCTGGACCAGCTCTGGAATCCCTGGCACCAGGTCCCCAAACTCTCTGACTTTGGGTTGAGTTGTTGCTCGTGGGGTGGAGTTTTGAAAGCCCGCAAATCCATCTGCAGGGCCAAAGGTGCCATCACAGACATTGCCTTCACCCTGAAGGGGAGGGAGGGCAGGAGGTGTGGGGGGACCTGAGTTTAGGCTTGGGTCCTCTGAGGCCCTGTTTTGCAGCAGTGTGGCTGGCATGCTGGATGCCCTCAAGAGCTGGGGCCGTCCACTCCCGGAGGCCAGCTCAGCCTCCCTGGGGGCTGCAGCCTCCAAATGTCTGGCTGTCTCCGCCAGCAGGGCCTTCCTGTGGTAGCTCACGTCACTCCCGCTGGTGGAGGCTTGCACATGTTCACCAGGTGGCAACGACTGGGCTCGCTCCTCTGTCCCCAGCGGCACCTTCCTTGGCACCACTGGGGACCAGTTTTGGTGGGGAAGAGCAGCATGGGGGCGAGCCCTGCTGTCAAGAAGGCTGAAGTTTCGGGGCAAAGTGCTAAACTTGGCCTGCTTGGCCCTTCTGTGGATAGGAATCCTTTTGATGGTGTTTCCCTTCTCAATGTCATCCACGTACTTGAGGAAGTCCAGGTCTAAATGAAAGCCATATGGGGTCTCCACAGAGTAGGGGTGGCTCTTTGGAGGGTCTTTCTCTTCCTCTCCCTGAGAGGACTGGTCTTTGGCTGGGAGACCTGTAAAAAAGAAGCACAATGTTAATAAGAATTGCAGGGTGGTGAAGCCGAATATGTGTGATTTAGACTTAAGGCTCTCACATGAGACTTCTCCTAAATGTCCCAGCCTCTAAATTAAAGCTGAGATTCTCACAGTCTTCTGGCCATGCTGAGAGTCCAGGTTATTAAATCAGTGTGTACTTAGCCAATGTCTGCAAGGAAATAGGTAGAGGAAATAGTTTCCAATTTGCAGTATTCATCTCAGTTACTGCTGTGGAATCTGCCCACAGACCAGCAAAATAAAATGGTCTCATACTGTTTTTCTGGTTCTGAGTCACAGTAACTGCTGAACTGAAGTGGCCAGGAATTTGCCGGATCAGGGTACTAATTGGAAATTATGAATACTGAAGGTTTTGAAGGATAAAATACACAACTGCCTCAACATTAAGAAAGAACCTTGCATTATTCAAATAGATACTAGTAAAGCTTGCCGAAGCCAGAGATATCAAGGAATTATGTCTTCTGTATTATTTAAGCTACCTCATATGTGTCAGCCTTCAGATACAGGAGGATCAGAGAGAATTGGAACATGTAGTCATGCACAGCTCCTGCTCTTTTCCACCTGAAAACTGTTTAGTGCTTTACAAACATGAGTAAAAGTGCTTCATTTTCAAAAGCTCATGTCAGGTGAGGAAATACCATATTCTTCATAGACTGGATAAAAGCTAGTAAGGAAAAAGGGCCACGTCGAAAGGAACATTGGTGTACATCCTCTGAGAGGGGTGGGACTCATGACTTTTCAGGGCAACCCAGACTATCAGGGGACATTGTGATGACAAAGTTCACACCAAGGCACCATTGATTTTCTTGACTCCCACAGTGAATGCTGAGAACAAGTCAGTCCTTCAACTATTTGCATCCATAAGGACTTCTTCAGGTTAAATTGTCTGTTCTCATGTAACACCCCTAACATTCTGCTAAACATGCTCCAAAATTGCTTAGCTCAGGAGAGAACATTAATGGACAGCACAGAGATCAAGAATGCAGGTTCAAAAGCCTGGTCTGTATTTTGACCCTTAGGGAAATGACTTAGCCTCTCTATGTCTCATCATCTATAAAATGGGAATATCAATAGCAAGATGAGATTATTGTGAGAACTGATTAATTAATATTTATAAAGTGCTTCACATGATAATAAACATTCAACACGTGCTCAATATTGTAGTTATTATCTTTGTGGAAACACAAAACATAGAAAACCGATGCCTCATAATGGAAATGGATTTGCCTGGGTACACAGAAGGGGACAAAATTAGGGGCGCCTGGGTGGCTCAGTTGGTTAAGCATCTGACTTCAGCTCAGGTCATGATCTTGCAGTCTGTGAGTTCAAGCCCTGCGTTGGCCTTTGTGCTGGCAGCTTAGAGCCTGGAGCCTGCTTCGGATTCTGTGTCTCCTTCTTGTCTCTGCCCCTCCCCTGCACATGCTCAGTCTGTCTCTTGCTCACAAAAAATAAGTAAACATTAATTTTTTTTAATTATAAAAGTAAATAAACTTTTAAAAAGTACTTTTCTTAGGCTTGGAGGTTAATTCTGCCTTGGCAGGAAAGGGATGACTTCACAAAAGTGACCTAAGACGGACATAAAATGAACAAACAGGAATTTACCAGGAGAACAAGAGGGTGAAAGACATTGTAGCTGTTTATCTCCAAGATGGCCACCATCACTTCCCACCCTCCATACAGGCAAGGGAATCCCACAGTGAGAGGCAGAGTCTGTTTCTCCACCCCTTTGAATCTGAGCTGGCCTGTGACTTCTTTGACCAAAATAATATGGTAGAAATGATGCTGAGGGAATTCCAAGGTTAAAGCCTGGAGTTCCACCTGGGTCTGTTAGAATGCACACTCAGTGGAAAGGCAGATGCCACATACGAAGTCCGTCTTCCCTGAGACTGCCATACTGTGTGGAAGCCCTAACAGCCCCACACGGAAGAGATGGTGAGACGTGCTTAGCCAGCCCAAGCTGTTCCAGCCATGCTAGCCCAGGTGCCAGGCATGAGTAAAAGAGCCCTCAGATGACTCTAGTCTCAGCCATCATCTGACTTCTGTGACAGTGAGGCACTCTGAGTGAGGACCACTCAGCTAAGCTGTGTTAATAGTACATTCTTGTTTTACACCACTAAGTTTTGGGGTGTTTGTTACACAGCAATAAATAGCACAGATTCTAGATACACATCGGAGAATGTGCAAAGGCATGGAGGTGTGCAATGTCATAGTGTTCTGGAGTTCTGTAAATACAGTTGATGTGGCTGGAGCTCCAAGTGAGGTAGAGAAGAGTAGAAAGAGACAAGTGGAAAAGTCAGCAAGAACCAGATCTTGGAGCAGTTCACATGCACACCAACAAGCCTTGACTTCACTCTGCAGGTAATCAACTGTGGCTTCTCAAAGAGTATCTTCACAGAGGACTGCAAAAAGGACAAACCAAATGCCTCAAGACCATTTGGGAGCCTGCTGACATGGTCAAGGTAAAAGAAGCTAAAGGCTGACATGGTCAAGGTAAGAGAAAGGAATGAAGGGAAAGGGACAAGTTAAAGAAAAAGGGTGCAGTTGATGGTGCTACCTGGGGTAGCTTCTGGGGGGCTGCTTTCTCCCCACATGTGATGACATATTGGGCCTGAGTTCTTCCCACTTGCTCATCTGATCTCTCCTTTTGGCCAGTGTCACATGCTTTTCAGGTGGCCCTCTGTGTTTAGAGAAGTACAGTTACCTCCAAAGAACTAAATGAAATCAACTAGACACGCAAAGGTTCATGGTGTGCACACTGACACAATCAAGCCTAGTAGGCTCAGTAAAGCCATAGGCTTTACACAGTTATGTCACAACCATAGCAAGGAACAAAAGGAGGCACTGGTGCTCATCCACAGGATGGTCTTCGTTGGATTCTACTATTTCTGTGGCAGGTACCTGAACTTCAGGCAATGAGGAGTAAATACGTCTCAACCCCCCCCCCCCCCATACCAAATAAGTTCCCATTTACCCACACAATGTTTTACCAACCTGCTTTCCCAAAGAGGCACACTCATAGTTTCAGTAACTGAGAGCTATCGCTTTTCTGTTAGTTTTCCAGGCTACACTTGACTGTACTCTTAAGCCTACTGGTCGGCCCTGCAGCCTCCTGGATTACAGGGACAGACCTAATCAGAGAGGAGGTATTTGTCTAAAGTTAAGTAGAGAGCAGATTTATGACCCAGAAGGCAAGGAACTCTCCTAAAGGAGAGGCTGCATTATTTATCTGCTTATTGCCTCAATTCAATTGAGGCTGATTTACCCAGTGGCCTCTGGGAGCAGGTCCAGAGCACAAATACAATAATAGCATCAAATAAGAAACAGCAGATTCAAAGGCAAAATCTTCCACAAGGGAGATGGAAGGAAACCAAAGGAGTCTGGAGACTGAGCAGCCATCCAGGATGATAGATTTAATAGGTGCTTTCCTAAACTAGCCCTATGGGTTATCTCTCTCTCTCTCTCTCTCTCTCTCTCTCTCTCTCTCTCTCTCTCACACACACACACACACACACACACACACACACACACCTGCTCTACCTGCCACCCACCACTGTGTTCCTTCTCCTCCCAATGTAATAGGAATGCTGGACCTTGTATGAGGGAGTTGATCCAATATGCCAGCAGACCTGTGCTCACATTTGGCCCTGCTCTTCTTAATTCTACCTGGTGACAGGTATGCAGGACCTCAGAATTCCAGGCATTGGGCCAGGGCAAGAATTAATTAAGAGGACCGTCTCTGCTCAAAATGAGCTTCAGATCGGATAAATGAACACATAGCCAAACTGGCTGGATTTGAATCCTGGCTCTGTCATTTCCTACTTCTGGGAACATTACTTAATTATTTAATTTCCTGATGCCTCAGTTTCTCCATTTGTAACGTGGTGATAATAATACCTAACTGACAGAGTCATTGCGGTTGTTAGCATGAATGCCGTAGAAAGAATACAGCGCAGGGACTTGAGAAAGGCAAGATAGTCTGGTGCTGAGTGAGGCAGGGGAGGATCTGCTGAAGGTGTGCTCATTCCTTGGAATATTTAGCTTTGTGTTAGAATGACAGCCTCAAGAGTCCAAGAAGATAATTCTGGGGAAACTGGGAAAAGGGAGTCAGGGGAGAAGAAAAAAGTAAGATATATAGGCTCAGAGCTACCTAGGATTCCCTACAGAGTCTGAAAGCATGCCAGATCACTAGACCCTTGGAAATGACCCGCAAACAGTTGTAAGCCTAAGACACACACAGATACAAGAAAGGGGATCGGAAGGGGACTAGGGAAGGGGGGAGATGCCACAGTGGTTATCTTGAGGAACACAGTGAAGTGCAGCAGGTGAGCTAACCAATCAGAGATATTTAAAGTGAGGAAGAGGGGCGCCTGGGTGGCTTGGTCGGTTGGGCGTCCGACTTCGGCTCAGGTCATGATCTCACGGTCTGTGGGTTCGAGCCCCGCATCGGGCTCTGTGCTGACGGCTCAGAGCCTGGAGGCTGTTTCGGATTCTGTGTCTCCCTCTCTCTCTGCTCCTCCCCTGTCCATGCTCTGTCTCTCTCTGTCTCAAAAATAAATAAACGTTAAAAAAAAAAAAATTTAAAGTGAGGAAGAAAAGGCCAAAAGCTTATATTCGTTTTCTGAAGGAAATAGGAAAAACAGAAACTATAGAGAAAGTGACCCAAAACACAGCCAGAAGGAAGGGAGATTTAATGAGCCAGCCTCTTCAGAAGGCTTAAGACAGCGACCAAGCTTTTTCCCTCTTCAGCCTTTATTTTGTGAGGTGATTGTGCCTGAGGGAGGGGTGCCTTTGTTGAGCTAGTTGTGGGTAATCACGTGGAGCACAGCGGAGGGGGGCGGGGGGGGGGGGCGGTTGCTGAGCTGAGCTGGGACAGATGAGGCAGGCAGGAATGACAGGCCCCCAGGGCATTAAGAGAATTAGCTGGTGTTCTGTGGGACCACTTCCATGGATGCACTGAAAAGGCAGCTCTCTGGGGAGAAAGGCAGACTCTTGACATATACGGTGACTACTTTTGGAAAGAAGGAAGAGGCAGGGCTGGAGTTGCCGTCTGGTCCCTAAGTCCTGTGCTGGTTAAAGGTCATGTGATTCAGGGGGATTATAGGCACTCCTGTTTCCTGACATTTGTGATCTGGAAAAAGCATTTCATTAGAAAGTCAGGAGATCCGGATCTCCTCTATAACCTTGAGCATGTTTCCTGGACAGGGGAAGAAGGGAATATTTATGAAGACATTTGTTGTGCAAGATAGTTATTACTTAACAACTTTGCATGCATTATCTCAGTTAGCCTTTTACCAACCCTATGAAGTAGGTATTTATACCTGCTTATAGCTGAGGGGCAGTAGACCATTTGCAAAAACAGCCACAATCATACCCCACTCTTGGACACTCCCCTCCCACATTGACCCTGAGCTTGGCCTTGTGACTTGCTTTGACCAGTGGGTCAACAGCAAATGTGACAAATGCAGACACTTGAAAATTGCTGGCACTTTGAGGTGTGTCTGTTCTTTAAAAAAAAATTTTTTTAATGTTTACTTATTCTTGAGAGAGACAGACAGAGACAGTGTGAGTGGGGGAGGGTCAGAGAGAGAGGGAGACACAGAATCTGAAGCAGGCTCCAGGCTCCAAGCTGTCAGCACAGGGCCTGATGTGGGGCTCGAACTCACAAACTGTGAGGTCATGACTTGAGCTGAAGTTGGACACTTAACCGACTGAGCCACCCAGGTGCCCCTGGGGTTTGTCCGTTCTTGCTGTGCTTGCTGTGCTTCGGCCATTGTGTGAATAAGCCCCAGCTAGCCTGCTGGATGATGAGAAACACATGGCCAAATCATTACCTGTGCCCCAGGTGACATGGAGTCAACAACCAGTGATGTAAATATGTCCATTCTAAATCATCCGGCCAAGTCACCCAGAAGACCACAAACACATGAATAAGCCCAGCACATACCAAATATCAGAGTAGAACAATGGTCCAGACAACCCACAGAATATTTTGGGAAATAGTCAATGTCTTTATTTTAAGTCAATAAATTTTTGACTGGTTTGTGACACAGCAAAGTTAACTGATACATGAGGGGACTGAGACTCAGAGGAGTTAAATGACAGGGAGAGTCACCCAGGTATAAATGAAGGCTCTTTCACCATATTGTGCCTCTTTCTCAGACATCAAGTTCCTTATCCTTAAAATGAGGGTAACAAGGGGCACCTGGGTGGCTCAGTTGGTGAAGTGTCTGACTTTGGCTCAGGGCATGATCTCACGGTTCATGGGTTCGAGCCCCACTTTGGGCTCTGTGCTGACAGTTCAGAGCCTGGAGCCTGCTTCGGATTCTGTGTCTCCCTCTCTGCCTCTCCCGCGCTCACACTCTGTCTGTGTCTCTCTCTCTCAAAAAGAAACAAACATTAAAAAAAAAAAATGAGGGTAATGGGTGAGGGCATCCTGCTGCCTTCTCCGTGCTTGGAAGAGGTGAGAAAACTGTCCAAAAATTACACAAGTGCGACACAGACGTGAAACTTTTCATCCTCTACCACCTTCTGCTGTTCATACCTGAAATACATGGTTGGGGTCTCCCAGCACTGTCTATTTGGGGAATGTCTCTTGTGGGTCTCCCTTAGGCTATTTCCAGGATCTGTGAAGGCAATCCCTTTCCAACCCAAGTACTTGCTTTAGACCAGGGAGTACAGAGCGGCCTGCCTACCATCTGTCTTCTCCATCTTAGGGAACGCAGACTGTCAGTCTCTCAGGCACTCTTCATCCAGGAAGTCTGTAAAACTCGTTGGAGAGTCCTAAAAGGAAGGACAGGAAAGTGGAGTCTTATTACCTACAGCTAGAATAAGTATGGAGGCAACATAACACCAAAGATCTCCTATCCCTGCATTTCTCCCAGGGATACCCATGAGCTTCACACTCCCTCCTACAGTGTGTCCAATCCTGGGCATGACTTCACAGGATGTTAGCAATGGTTAACAACAAAGGAAGCATTTGGCCCAACCTGCTCTCTTGGCAGATGAAGAAACTGAGGCTCAGAAGTCAATTGCTCTCAGGGCAATTAACGAGTCTAACTCTTGATTTCAGCTCAAGTCATGATGTCACGGTTCATGAATTGTGAGCCCCATGTCAGGCTCTGTGCTGACAGCATGGAGTCTGCTTGGGGTCCTCTCCTTCTCTCTCTCTCAAAATAAATAAATAAATCAACAAACTTTAAATTTTTTTTTTCAACATTTTTTATTTATTTTTGGGACAGAGAGAGACAGAGCATGAACGGGGGAGGGGCAGAGGGAGAGGGAGACACAGAATCGGAAACAGGCTCCAGGCTCCGAGCCATCAGCCCAGAGCCTGACGCGGGGCTCGAACTCACAGACCGCGAGATCGTGACCTGGCTGAAGTCGGACGCTTAACCGACTGCGCCACCCAGGCGCCCCAAAGTCAACAAACTTTAAAGTAGCTAATTGCTCTGTGCAGGACCTCTCAGCATTCTAGTGACAGAGCTGGAGCCAGACCCAGGGCTCTGACAACTATCACGGTGTTCCTTCCATAACATCAAAAGCTGTAATCAACCCCCCCTCCATTATGGTAAAAGAATTATAATCCATTTATTTTTAATACTGGAATCAGAGTATCTCTAAATGATCTGTGACGTCCCAATCAGATTCAAAACAGGGGCGAGATCATTGCAAGTACTGAGTAGGAGCCGATACTTAGAAGTGATTTCTAACCACGGGCAGGACAAGGGAAGTTCAAGCTGGGTGGTCCAAAGACATCAGAAACTATTCAAGCAGAAAACTGTCCTGACTCTGAATTAGGATACCTTGAGGTTTAATCATAAATTCTCCCCAAAGTTTTAATCCATTCCCTGGACTCTTTCTTTGAATGGTAAACAACCTGGAGCCTACCCCCATTATAATAAATCACCTAGGAAAATTGTCTTTTTATGATTGTAACTCCACACACATCATAACAATGAATTATCTGTGACACCGCAGCAGTGGAAGCGGAGTTGTTTCAGGAATTCCAATGTGTTTGACAATGAATTCGAGACCAGAAAAGCATACCAGGAATGAGGGGAGGATTGAGGGAAACTGGGAGTGACAGATGGATGAGGGGTGGCCTCCAACAATCCAGGATGGAATGAAGGTGAGCAAACAAGTAAACTGGAGAAGAGGGCTGGGAAATGTGAGGCCCACCAAATGAGAGGAAGTCTAAAGTTTGCCTGGAAGATTTTCATGTGTCCTCTTTTCTGTGAGCATTCCAAACTACCTTCCAAGCAGCTGCCAGAGGGACCTTTCTCTGTAGAAGAGTGAGCTCTGAAGAGCGGGCCGGGTTTCTATGTGCAGACACATTCTCTGAAGAGGGAATGCTGACACGAAGTACCTCACCTACCTCGGGACGATAAGTACTTGAGTCTGGGGGTGGTAGAGAGCTGGAGTAGAGAGAAACTGGGGATAAGAAGGGCAAGTGTCCTGCTAACCAGGCAGAAGGTGGAGAGACCTAGAAGGTTCTAACCTGGGGCAAGGGAGGGTCACCCTTGCTAGAAAGAAAAGGTTCTGAAATCACCTACGTGTCCATCAGCGGATGAAAGGATAAAGGAAGTGTGGTATACGGGCACCTGGCTGGCTCAGTCAGTTAAGCGTCTGACTCTTGGTTTCAGCTCAGGTCATGATCTCACAATTTGTGGGTTCGAGTCCCACGTCAGGCTCTGTGCTGACAGCTCAGAGCCTGGAGCCTGTGTCAGATTCTGTGTCTCCCTCTCTCTCTGCCCTGCCCCTGCTCAAGCTCTGTCTCTCTCTCTCTTTCCCAAAAATAAACATTAAAAATTAAAAAAAAAAAAATAATGAAGTGGTGTATACATATATACAATGAAATATTGCTCAGCCATGACAAAGAAGTAAGTCTTGGCCATTTGTGACAATTATGGATGGATCTTAAGGGCATTATGCTAAGTGAAATAGAGAAACACAAATACCATATGATCTCACTTGTTTGTGGAATCTAAAAAAACCTGATTCCATAGATACAGAGAACAGATTGGTGGCTGTCAGAGGCAGGGTGGGGATGGTTGGTGAAATGGGTGACAGTGGTCAAAAGGTACAAATTTCTAGTTAGAAGATAAATACGTCATAGGGATATAATGTGCTCCATGGGGACTATAGTTAATAACACTGTACTGCATATTTAGAAGTTGTTAAGAGAGTAGATCTTAAAACCTATCATTGTAAGTGTGATATATATATATATATTGATATATATATTGATATATATATATCAATACACACATATATATAATGGAATATTACTCAGCCATAAAAAGAATGAAATCTTACTATTTGCAACAACATAGATAGGTCTAGAGGGTATTATGTTAGCTGAAATAAGTCAGAGAAAGACAAATACCATATAATTTCCCTAATATGTGGAATTTAAGAAAGAAAACAAAAACAAAGAAAACAGGAGACAAGGGGCACCTGGGTGGCTCAGTTGGTTAAGCATCTGACTCTTGATTGCGGCTCAGGTCATGATCTGACAGTTCATGAGTTTGAGCCTCACATCGGCCTCTGCACTGACAGCATGGAGCCTGCTTGGGATGCTCTCTCTTGCTCTCTCTCTGCCCCTCCCTTGTGCATGTGCACATATTGTCTATCTCTCTCAAAATAAATAAACTTAAGAAAATTTTTTATTAAAAAACAAACAAACAAACAAAACCCAGACTCTTAACTATAGAGAACAAACTGATGATTAAAGGAGGTGGGTGGGGAGATGGGTGAAACAGGTGAAGGGAATTAACAGTACACTTATGATCGCACTGAGTAATGTATAGAATGGTTGAATCATAATATACACCTGAAACTGACATAATGCTGTATGTTAACTATACAGGAATTTTTTTGAATATTTATTTTGAGAGAGAGAGAGAACAAGCAGGGGAGGGGCAGAGAGAGAGGGAGAGAGAGAATCCCAAGCAGGCTCCATACTGTCAGTGCAGAGCCTAATGTGGGGCTCAATCCCATGAACCTGAGATCATGATCTGAGCTGAAATCAAGAGTCAGACACTTACCCGATTTAGCCACCCAGGCACCCCTACTATGCAGGAATTTTTAAAAAGTTCTCATCATATTTCACATAGTTGTAGCTATGTAACTATGGTGTTACACAGTTTGTAACTATGGTTACAGTCAACGGATGTTAACTAGACTTATTGTAGAAGCCATTTAACAATAAATACAAATATCAAGTCATGTTGTACCCCTAAAACTAACACAATATTATGTCAGTTATGTTTCAATGATCTCAATTAAAAAACAAATATATATTTTTTTAAATTTTTAAATTTAAATTAAAAAAAAATTTTAACGTTTTTATTTATTATTGAGAGGCAGAGACAGCATGAGCAGGGGAGGGGCAGAGGGAGAGGGAGAGACAGAATCCAAAGCAGGTTCCAGGCTCTGAGCTGTCAGCACAGAGCCCAACGCGGGCTCAAACTCACAAACCATGAGATCATGACCTGAGCCAAAGTCAGATGCTTAACCGACTGAGCCACCCAGGCGCCCCAATAAATATAATTTTTTTTAAAAAAAGAAAGAAAAGAAAGGGTTTCCAGACAGAGGACACTGCCACTGATCTCAATGCCACAGGTCCACAGTCGGTGGGGGAGCCTCCCAGATGCTGGAGGGCAGGAAAGGCTTGGCAGCTGTGAGGTGAAGCCTAGGGAAGAAAGGGTGAGGACACAAACCCTAGGCATGGCCCCTCAGCCTGTCTCTCCATCATCATCATGGTTTCCCCCTCCTCCTTCCTTCTACCCCACAGCTTTACTGAGCAGCAGGCAAGTGTCAGAGCACCTGACATGCTCGAATTATCTCATGCAATCGTCACCATAGCCCCAAGGACATTATTATTATGGTCCCCACTTTTCAGATAGGGAGACTGAGGCTGAGAGGGTTTACAGGCCTGCCAAAGTCCCATAACAAGCAGGTGTTAGAGCAGGATTTGCCCTCAAATCTAGCCAACTCCAATCGTGTCCTGGGAACAGAAGTGATTTATAAACCTTTGCCCAGCCCTAATGCTGTGACTGATCCCTAGCTCTCTCTGTGAGGGGAGATGTTCCTGACTTGGATGCTTCTCTGCTTTTCTCACAAGTATGCACAAAACGCCTTCTGGACATGGATAAGGAGACCGCTCTCTTGTAAGGTCTCTTGGCCAAAGGTGTGTGTGATCTCCTTCTCTAGGACTGGACACCACACAACAAGGCTCCTCCTAAGCAAGAGGGGGCCACCTGGGTGCAGAAGGACCTTCAGCACAAACCCACCATCCCGTCGGAGAGTTCAGTCACACTCACCAGCTTTGGTTTGAGTTAGGACTCAGTCCTTGATGTATCAGATCCTAGGGCTTCAAATAATTATGCAGCACACATTAGATCAAATTTCACTAAAAAGAACTCTACGGAAACTTCTAATAGTTCTCTTAAACTTGAATTTTGCTAAAATTAATCATTCCAAGGTTACAGAAATCAAATGGAGCTGACACCCCAACACTCTGAAGAAGAGGGCATAGCAAGCTTGCACTTGAAAGGGCTAGACACAGGAAGGAAAGGAGAGAACTGTCATGCCCACATCATGCCGCTGCCGGCCTCCACCCACCCCAGACTTCTGTCCTCGGCCCATCGTCCTTATGGTGGACATCTTAGATTTTAGCTGAGGGTGTATATTTCATGTGGTTAGGTGAGTGGAATGGAAGAATAATTGCCGCATCAACACATGCTACTTTGCAACACAACTGAATATGAAAATTAGCCTTGTTGGACAGAATTCCCCTTTCAAATGGAATTTTGCAACCTTCTAAAGCATTAACAATTCTGACATAAAGCAGTTTATTACTCGATGCCGTTAACAGAACCTTATAATGCCTGGTCCTGTTATGCAACTTTTCATTTGTTTATGGCTTATCCCAGGATCAAGAATGCCCTCTCATTAGCTCATCACATTCTAGATGTTTCGAGTATATATAGCTTTATGTTTCGAGTGTATATAGATTTGTCTGTCTCTAGCTCTTCTCCCCTCCTATTCTACAAGCTTGTGAAGGTCAGAATTCCTGCGGACTCATTTCTGTGCCCTTCACCCCCACCTCCACACCCTCACAACCTAACGTATGGTAGACACTCAGTTCATGGTATCATCTCCAAGTTACAAATGAGGAATCGAAGGCCCAATGAGGCTAAGTGGCCAATCCAAAGTTCCCAGTAAATTAGGGGTAGGACAGTTTGTGTCACTCCATCACTCCACACTGCCTCTCAAAGCCAGTGGGTAGTGAAGAGATGGAGACTGAGGCTGCCCGTTCAAAATTCACCACAGAGGCAGTCAGTCTGACAGTCCCTGTGTAACTACGAAGCCACATTAGAAGAAACAGTCTGATTTCCCCTAGTCAGCCCGACTCCTGCCGTGTATACTTACACCTTCTCCCTACCCACATTTATCCCTTTTATGATGCCATTTACAGTCTCATTCCTAACCTCGAATCCAAATACAAAGAAACCTTCCTTTACTTAGTCCTGAAACTGAAACCTAGTTCTGCACTTTTATTCTCTTCAAACCTCTCTTTATTCTGCAATCATAAAAATGCCGTATTTCATCCTAGGACAGGCCGCATGCCAAAATAAATAGCACCTTGGATTTCCTTGAAAAGAAACCTTGGCTCAAAGCACAGCCGTACTGCCACGATGATTCTTGGAGAATTCAACCTTACAAAGTCAAATATTTAGCAAGGTAGTGCACCAAACAGCAACCCTGTCAATCCCTGCACAATCACTTGCAAAGACAAAGCACTCTTTCCAAAAGAGGGAAAAAAAAATTACCCGTACCTCTTACGAATCCTGCCAAAAAGACGAGAGCTTCCTGTTTCCCCATTCCATGGCCTCATGCCTTCAAGTGTAAATGTCCCCTGTGCTGAGAAGCAGGAGGCATCTGACAGTACTACTTAACATTGAGAGTGAGAGCACTGAAGCCCAAACACCCGGGGAGGTGAGATGCACTCCTAAAAAAGATTCTGCCTATGGAGTTCTCCAGCCAGCTCCCTTCCCGCCGACTCAGGAAACAAAGAGATAACTCATTCTCAATAAATGACACATTAACACAACCTCATTAACTCCGGTCTCACATTTTTCGGCAAGTGTCTGTCATTTTTCCCTGCAATGCAGCAGCTGAATCTGGAGCTTCGGGAAAAGAAAATTGTCGGGAGGAAAGCTGTAACCACATTACCTTCCCCTGGCATCCTCCCCTTGCCATAACCTGGAGCGAGAGAAGTCGTCTCCCTGCGGAAAGCGAGGTTCTGGCTGCTGGACCAGAGCTGATGGCTCATGAGTTCAGCACAGCAGCACTGGCTTCCCAGCTGTTAAAGGATTTGGTCAGGTGATCCGTGACCTTGCTGGAAAAGCAAATACTGACTTCCTTTTCACTCCCGGGAAGAGGGGAGCAGGGTCAGGCAGGAATTCATTGCTCAATAAGCTGATACCCGATCTTGCAGAAAGAGGAAAGCTCCAATCCTTCAACTGCAAAGTTAGTTCCCAGAGCTGCAGCCACATCTAAAGACTCAGAAGCAGCACACGCCTTCCTCCTCTGACTGCCCCGACTCTAAGCGCTTCTCTGAGGGGTCATAATTAATTATGCTTTCCTTCTCTCTTCCTGCAGCTTGGGTGGCTCATTAATAAAATTGTTCCTAATGAGGACACAGGGTTTGTCCTTAGGAGCTGAAACCCTCCAGTGGTGCATCTCTTTCTTCTAAGCTCTGCTTTAGAAACTTCCTCCCCCACCCACCTCCTGGGGTCCCACAACCATACAAAGCTTCCGCAAGCAATCCCTAGACCGCCAGCTGCCTGGATCTGTGACTCGAAGTCTATTGGGGCAGAGCAGGAAGATATGATGATCAGTGAGATCCCAGGACCAGACTGGCAGCTTCTGCTTCCTGCCACTCTACCAGTCTGATGCCCCAGGACCAAAATGCATCCTATTCTGGCAGAAAGAGAAAGGAAAATACCTACTATAAGAATCCAGCTCCGGGCAGGGCTTCTAACTGCGGCACGGACCAGTGAGTTCAGAAGGGCAGGCTCAGGAGCCCGGGAGAAGGCAGCTGTGGAGGAGGACGGTCTCAGAGTGTCCCAGGCAGGTGCTGTGAAGAGTCTCAGCCAGCCCACTGCAGCCACAGCTCTTTGGAGCAGAGGCAGGTGTGAGGCTCAGGCTCAGGGGCTCCACGCTCTCCAAATCCAGCACCACTACTGGACCTGAAGGAAACACAGTGGGGTAGGTGTCAAAAGGAGCCAGGAGAGCATCTGGGCTCCTGTATGCAGGCTTAGCAAAAAGATTATGGGGACCTTATCCCCTTTACCTTCCGTGCGCCCTAGCCACATGAGTGTGTCCTAGGAAATGAAGCTCTATCGGTAAGACATGTCAAAGCAGCTCTGACCTTCACAGACACTGCCTGTCGAGATGCGCTTCAAAGACCAGGGCAGATTCCTGTTTAACCCACGCTGAAATTGATGCCAGAGCTGAGTGTCACCCTGAAATGCTGCCTGCATCCAGCCCAATACACTTGGAAAGCACTAAACATTCTGAATCCCATTTATCCTCAAACTAGCTTGAGGCAGCCAGATGGGATGAGCGTCCCCATTGTACAGGCAAAGAAAATGAGACAGACATGTAAGTGACTTCTCTTGGCTCACCTCGGAGTGAATCCGGATTAAAATGAGTATTTTTGGGGTGGAATTCTGCGTTTTTCCTACTACACTGGATCACGCTCCTTATTTTCCTTACTTGCTTTATATTCTAGAGCATCTTGTTCAAGAGGGAGGTTAAGAGACTTATGGAAGGGCACAGGTGGATGTGATGGACAAGGCTGTGGAACACCAGCATTCACCTTTCTCAACTGCTGAAAGGATTTCTGTGTTAACTGAGTACACAGACCAAACCATCAGAATAAAAACAAAGTCAGAAATATGCCTTGAACTCTGAGGTCACATGGAAAAATATACTAAGGAGCAAACAGCCTCTTTGATAGATTAAAATGATCATTGATTGGGGCGCCTGCGTGGCTCAGTTGGTTGAGTGTCCAACTCGTGATTTTGGCTCAGGTCATGATCTAATGGTTCATGAGTTCAAGCCCCACATCAGACTCTGTACTGACAGCATGGAGCCTGCTTGGGATCCTCGATCTCCTCTTTCTCTGCCCCTCCCCTGATTGCCCTGTCTCTCAAAATAAACAAATAAACATTAAAAAAATGATCATTGACCATCCTCTCCAAATTGGCCAGAGAATGGCTAGAGGCGCATGCCATTTCAGCAGGACAGAGTGAAAAAAAAAAGCTCTCCATTTCACTGGGTCCCGCGACTTTCCAGCCACCCATTCTTCCCCTCTGATTCATCTATGTGTTGGATATATAAGCATTCTTATTTGCTCTCCCAGGGAGAAATTCTTCCTTATCCAGTATGGAGATGAGAGGCTTATTTCCAGACCTGTACTTTTCTTTCAAGATCCACCATTCTACCCGGACCACTGGCCAGTCCCTGCCTATCCACCAAGCTCCACTCAGCATCCCCTCAAGAGCAGTGGCTAGCCTTCCTGCTTCCACTGCTCCTGTCTGCTTTCTACCGCAGCCAGTATCACCTGAATTCTGATTGCTGCTTCTGCGTTAGTGTCCCTGACCAGCATCACAGGCTAGAGGCCATGTCAGGTTTGTAAAACTGAACTAATCCACAATACTGACCATTCTAAACACAGGTGGGGGTGCCTGGTTGAGTGTCCCACTTCGGCTCAGGTCATGATCTTGCAGTTCGTGAGTTTGAGCCCCGCATCGGGTTCTGTGCTGACAGCTTGGAGCCTGGAGCCTACTTCGGGTTCTGCGTCTCCCTCTCTTTCTGCCCCTCCCCTTGCTCACACTCTGTCTTTCTCTCTCAAAAATAAATAAACATTAAAAAAAACTTTAATAAAAAAATAAAAAGTAAACACAGGTGACCCCTCCAGATACTCCCTTCAGCACCAAGGCAGCACTTCTGCTTCTCTAGCCGACTCCAAGCCTCTCATCAGATTAAAAAAGATGGCACAGGGGCACCTGTGTGGCTCAGTCGGTTAAGCGTCCGAGTCTTGATTTTGGTTCAGGTCACGATCTCATGGTTTGTGAGATTGAGCCTCACATCAGGCTCTGTGCTGACAGTGTGCACACAGAGCCTGCTTGGGATTCTCTATTCCTCTCTCTCTGCCCCTCCCCTGCTTACATGTGCACTCTCTCTCTCTCAAAATAAATGTTAAAAAAAAAAAAAAAAAAAAAAAAACCCTTTAAAAAGACGGCAGACTGAGGGAAGGAAATACTAGGCCCCCAGCAGTGCCACTGCTTGGCTCAGATGCCAGGACAGAAGACCCACAGGAAAAGACACATACTCCTAATCTAGTTTCTTCTTCTTCAGACCTCTTTCTGGAGACAAGGAGCCCTTTCATTTCTCTGGCCTCCACGTGAGATGCTGGGACAGACACTGTGCTGACCGCCATGTCTCTAAGAGGAGGAGAGATTCTTGTCTTTTATGCCTTTCTAACTTGCCCACTTTGCTCATTTCACTCCAGAGTCAAGCAGGGAGGTGAGCAGAACCAGGGTCGTTACCCTACATTTTCCAGATGAGGACACAAAGCTCATTCCCCAGGTTACAAAGCTAACAAAAGGCAAAGCCTCGACTCAAACCCAGATTTTCTGTCTCGCAGTCTAACACCCTTTCCTCTCAGCCAGGCAGCCTGATGGAAGCTTCAGTGCTGGTTCTGTCCACGCAGAGGGTGACTTCGCATTTAGGGAAGGTCTTCATGGGAAAGCCCCACAGCTCTCTAGGGGGTTGTGCTTCTTTGGGGAGGCCCCCCTCCAGGGCCTCTGGGCCATGGGATACCGGCATGCCCCCACCCCTATGCCTCACCCAGACATAGGTCTTAAGATTAGTAGCCAACTTTATGTTCCCACCAAGCCATCCAGAGAATCCCCCACACCAAACACATTTATCCACAAGAACTTTTCTGGCAAGAATCATTTGGCTGAGGGGAGACTGACTCCTTTTGCAGTTTAGAAACATCCAACTTCTATGGCCTAGGTCCTGTCTGCCCCATGATGGGAAAAGAGTGGACTCTCCACGTGAGGCAAGATGGACATGTAGGCAAAAAGAAAAGGAGATGAAACTATCTTAAGAATGTACCTTTTATCTAAGAAGTCCCTTAGGCTTTTGCACTTTGCTCAGGAAGGTCAGCTACTTGGCAGCCTGTGTGATGACAGGAGCCAAGTTGGAGCATACTGGTTAGGTACGCATGCTGCTGAAACAGAGCCTCTCTGAGCACGTGGGTTCTGACCATGGCCACTCTGATGGAACACAACTTAAACGGATGGAGAAAGAAATCATGCCCGTGAGACCTGCGGGTGCAGCTGTCCAGGGGGAATCAGCGGTTGTAAAGACTGACCCTTTAAAGCGGATGAGAATTTCTCAGGAAGGGAACAGTGCCAATTTCGAGGAGAGAGGAGTCTTCACTAACCAGTGAGAAACGTTCCCTAGAGAAAATGGAAGGCATCGGGGCCACAGGGAAAAGACCCTCCTGGAATGCTCTCAGTCCTTCACCCAAACGCACTATAAAATCAAGACACCAAGAGACAAATAAGGAAAAGGCACGAGCAGGCAATTCAGAAAAGAAGAAGTACTCACGGCTAATATTCGAAAGATGTTTACCCACATGAATTAATCAAAATGGAGCAAGATAACATCAAAATGCCATACTCTTTGTTTACCCTACACTGTGCCAGGCACCGTAGGTCCATTCCAAACACCATCCAATTTAATTTTCACAATAACCCTATAAGGTGGTCCTGTTATTTCCATTGTCTGAGGCTCAGGGCAGTTCGTTGCCCAGGTACCAAGACTATCTGCACCAAGATTCAAATTCAGTTTATGCACCGCTGTTAACCATGGTATGACAACGACTTACAAGTTAGGGGAAAAAACTGTTTTTAAAGAAAGATCATCGGGGTGGTGGTGCAGTTGGCTGAGTGTCTGACTCTTGATCACGGCTCAGGTCTGTTCTCACGGTTTGTGACTTTGAGCCCCACATCGGGCTCTGCGCTGATGGTGTGAGGCCTGCTTGAGATTCTGTCTCTCCTTCTCTCTGCCACTCCCCAGCTTGTGTTCTCTCTCTCTCAAAAAAAATAAATAAACTTTAAAAAAAATTTAAAAAGAAAGAAAGAGCGTCAGTGTTGGTAAGCATGTGATGAGAAGGGGACACGCCTCCCTGGAAGATGGCAGCAGTCGGGGCAGCTGCAACCACACAGGAGCCGCGCCTCCGGCACCTGCCGGCATCTCCCGCTACGCTGTCCACCTGTTCCATGGCGCTGGCTTAGTGTGTGCACACGCACAGCAACTTCCAAATCAAATACAGCCAGATAAAAAGATGAAGTAAGAAGATGAAAGTGACATGAGATTTCTTTTCGTGGTATTAAAAAAAAATCACTATTATGATATATTCTTAGAAAATAAAAAAAATCATTTGTGGGAAAAAAGGGGGGAAACCATCATTATCCTACTATCTCGATAAAAACTAGTTTCATGTCCAACTACTTTGCATATCCTAACATAATTTTATTTTAATATTTATTTATTTTTGAGAGAGACAGAAGGTGAGCAGGGGAGGTGCAGAGAGAGACGAGAGACACAGAATCCAAAGCAGGCTCCAGGCTCTGAGCGGTCAGCACAGAGCCCAAGGCAGGGCTCGAACTCAGAAACCAGATCATGACCTGAGCTGAAGTTGGATGCTTAACCCACTGAACTACCCTGGCACTCTGTGTATCTTAACATAATAAAAGAGCAAGTTCTATGGTGGTTAAGAGTCTGGGCTCCAAATCAAGAAGCCATGGCTAGAATCCCAGGTCCGCCACTCCCTGTGTAACCTTGAACACATGGCTTAACCTCTCTGTGCCTTAGCTGCCTCACTTGTAAAAAAAGGAATAGTAATAATACCCTACATGTCATGGAGGATTAAAGATGATGATACGGGTCAACCACTTAGAACACAGACTGGTATACAGTCTGTGTTCAACTTGTAGTAAATATGTTAGCTATTAACATAATAGTATAAATTCAATTGTGAATTCAATTTTATATTTAAAATTCTATCACCTAACCGTTTAAAAAATACAGTCATATCTGTTTTATAATGATTACTGTAAATGGCTGTGCAAGATTCCCTCGACTTAGGCCTTATTTTCCAAACTCACTCCCTCCTGGAGGTCATTCCACGTCATCTTTAGCTCTCTCGTTGGTGCTTCCAGATCAGGCAGCCTGACAGGCAGGCCTCAGGGCAGGTCTCCAGGAAGACCCCAATTCCAGGTGGCTGGAACCCAGTTGACACATATGATGATGAATGGTTAAGAGCACAGGCTTTGAGGTAAGACAGACCAGGTTTAAATCCTGGCTATGTGACCTTGAGCAAATTTTCCTATTCAGCTCAGTCCATGGTTGTGAGGACCGTGTGAGATACGTATGTAAAGTGCTTGTACCAATGCTCTGTATATAATAAACAATCAATAAATGTTAGCTAGGATTACTTTGTTTTTTAAACAATTTTTTTTTTAACGTTTATTTATTTTGGGGACAGAGAGAGACAGAGCATGAACGGGGGAGGGGCAGAGAGCGAGAGGGAGACACAGAATCGGAAACAGGCTCCAGGCTCTGAGCCATCAGCCCAGAGCCCGACGCGGGGCTCGAACTCACGGACCGCGAGATCATGACCTGAGCTGAAGTCGGACGCTCAACCGACTGAGCCACCCAGGCTCCCCAGCTAGGATTACTTTGTAAACCCACAATGTTTTAAGTGAGGGAAGGGCACAGATTGTGTTTGATTTATTAATCACCCTATTCCTAACAGTGGATATGATAGGAACTCAACTAACACGCGAATAAATGGATGGATCATAGAAACTGTCACAGCTGGAAAGGATTTTTCTTAAACAGCTTTGTTATGTAATCTACATACCGTATAATTTACTCATATACATTGGGCAATTCAACAATTGTAGTGTACTCAGAATTATGCAAACATTGCCACAACCTGATTTTTAAAATTGTGCTAAAATACATATACATAAGATAAAATTTACCATTTTAACCATTTGTAAATGTAGAATTCAATGGCGTTAAATACATTCACAATGTTCTGTCACCATCACCACTATGCCCCCGATTTTTTATCTCCATCATAAACTCTGTAACCCACTAAACAATAACTCCCCACTCCCTCTTGCCCTGGTAACATCTACTTTCTATCTCTATGAATTTGCCTACTCTAGATACCTCATATATATGGGATCATACAATATTTGTCCTTCTGTGTCTGGTTTCTTTCATTTAGCATGTTTCCAGGGTCCATCCAAGGTTTAGCATATATCAAAATTTCATTTCTTTTTATGGTTGAATATTATTCCATTGTACATAGGTAGCATACTACATATAGTATATATAGTATATTTTGTGTATCCGTTCTTCCATCAACTGACACTTGGGTTGCTTCCATCTTTTGGCTGTTGTGAATAATGCTTCTATGACCACTGGTATACAAATGTATGTTTAAGTCCCTGCTTTCCTGTAAGAATGAAACTGCTGGGTCATATGGTAATTCTATTTTTAATATTTTGAAGAACCACCAAACTGTTTTCTAAGGAAGCTGCACCATTTTACATTCCTACCAACAATGCATAAAGGTTCCAATTTCTCCATATCTTCACCAACATTTGTGGGGTTTTTTTTTGTTTTCCATTAAAAAAAAAAGTTATTACAGCCATCCTAGTAAGTGTAGTAGGTGTGACGTGTTATCTCCTTGTGGTTTTGGTTTTCATTTCCCTACTGACGATGATTGTTGAGCATCTTTTTTATGTGCTTCTTGGCCATTAGTATACCTTCTTTACAGAAATGTCTATTCAAGTCCTTTGCCCATTTTGAATTGGCAAAATTGTTTGTTTTTTGTCGTTGTTGAGTGGTAAAAGTTCTTTCTGGATATTAACAACTTATCAACTATGTGATTTGCATGTATTTTCTCCCATTCTGTAGGGTGTCTTTTTGCTTTCTTGATATTGTCCTTTGACGTACAAAGGTTATTGATTTTGATGAAGTCGGATTTGTCTATATTTTCTGTGCTTTGGTATCATACCCATGAAATTGTTGCCAAATTCACTGTCATGAAGATTTTCCTCAATGTTTTCTTCTACAAGTTTTAGTTTTAGCTTTTAAGTTTAGGACTTTGATCTACTTCGAGGTCATTTTTCTTTGTGGTTTAAGATTAAGGTCTGGCTTTATTCTTTTACTTATGAACATTCAGTTTTCCTAGCACCAGTTGTTGAAAAGACCACAATCTCATTTTAGAACATTTTCATCACCCCAAAAAGAAAAGAAACCCCATACGTGGGATTTCATTTTTATAAGGAGCTAGAAACATAAGTGAGTTATTGAGAGTTAATAAGCCTTGGTATTCATAAACAAAAATTAGTTCACTACAAGATTTTCCCAAGAACATTAATTCTCTGTTCCACAAAGAAGTGTGACCTCCAGCCATCACAAAATAGCACTGCCAAACTCCCATGTATGCACACAGGCCAACAGCTGAAATTCCCGCAATTCTCAGGAGGGTGCTTTGTTATTAATACAGAAGATATTTGTTGCTTTTTTGGGCTAGCCAGCACTTTGTGAACACCCTTCCTATGCTTGGGTTATTTCCTTCCTTAAGAGTCGCACCTCCCCAAGGCTGCAACCAGAATTTGCGGTGCCAGACTCCTTTATAGTTAGGACTCAGTCATGGGACCTGCGCTCAGCAGGTAGAGAGGCACGCAGGCCAGACCTCAGGTTGGAAGAAAGTGCCCTGGAAAAGGAAGGGCTGCAGGCAAGTGATTCTGGAGAGTGTGGTGGAGTGACTCAACGTCTTTTAATACATTCCTCTTCTACATAAGCTCTCCATAAGCCTGGTTCTGTTGTTTGCAACTATGACCCTTGACTGCTACCATGCAGCGTCAGCATTGGTTTGGGTTTTAATTGCTTTCTTTTCTATTAATTTATATTGCTTGTAGATTGCTTTCTGGAGTTTCTTTTTTGTTTGTTTGGGTTTTTTTTCAAATGTTTATTTTGAGAGAGAGGGAGACAGAGCGTGGGTGAGGGGCAGAGAGAGAGAATCCCAAGCAGGCTCCACGCTGTCAGTGCAGAGCCTGACGCGGGGCTGGAACCCATGAACCATGAGATCGTGACCTGGGTTGAAATCAAGAGTCGGACGCTTAACCGACAGAGGCACCCAAACCCTACTTTCTGGAGTTTCAGTTGATTGTTTTGCCCTGAGTATTTGCTGCATGACCATGTTGATTACTTTTCTCTTCCCCTTTCATCCTTTGTTATTACAGATTCTTTCCCATTGGAAAGTAGGAGCCAGTGGGCTCAGTGAGCCACAAGGTTTTTTGCTTAGCCAGGTTGGGCCACGGTCAAAAGAGCTTGGGAACCACCACTTGGAGTAAACCAAGGAATTCAACCTCACCTCCTCCCTCCTGGGTCACCTCAGTGAAAGCATCTCCAGGGTAGGCACAGACACACCCTCCAGCACCCACCCTCTCTGGGCGGCCCCCACTCTCAGCATCATTGTCCCTGGTCAGAATCCAGCGGAAACCTTCACAGACTTCTGCCTGGCTGCAGAACATGGGTCGCAGGTGCAGACACTTTAGGGCTTGCGTGGGCTGTGGCATCTGCCTTCTGGGTTGGGAGGAAGATTTATCTTGGCACAGCCTGCACATTCAAGAAAGTCAGTTAAACCAAACTGAGCCTGATAAGTAATCTCCAGACACCTGGGTGGAACCAGTGATGTTTCCAGATTTTTCAGGCAAGTTGAAAGACTTTTTATTATTTCACAAGACCCCGCCTGCCCCTCTAGCAGGCACAGTGTAAGGAAAAGCAGGCGTATGTGATGGGGGTCAGACAAGGATGAGCATCCAGCCTCAGTGGCATACAGCTGGATAAAGGTTGGGCATCATCAGACATGAACCAGAGAGAGGCAATGAGAGAAACTTCTATCATCTTCAACTTGTCCTTGAAGAAGATGGGATTTATTGCCAGTGCATCATCAGCGGTACAAAGAAAGGTCATATATACTGTTCTGGTTTGGGTTTTGTTTTGTTTTAATGTGGATAAAGTCAGTAAAAAAAGGTGTGTCCAAAATTCACATCCCATATTTGTTATCACCCCACTGCAGCTCAAAGATGACACAAAACAGTTGGGCATTTGGAGCACAGCACAGGCAGACTTGTTTATTAACTCTAACAACAAATACAATAAAGATCCAGCTCAATTATGGGGCCTTTTTTAAGTCAAGGTCCCTCTTTCATGCTTCTAGGTCTGCTTTAGGGCGCCTAGGGCCTTGCAGATGGCAGGTGCTAAATCCCTCCTGCTGATCGTCTACAGCTGGGAGCAGAGAAACAAAACAGGACCTGGGACATCATCTTCATTTACCAATGAGGAAACAGGTTCATTGACTTGTCCACACCACACAGCAGGGTGAAGGTCAGATTCTATTTTCTAGACTCCTGATCGAGTGCTTTCCTTTATAAACCTCATGCCGAAGGCAGTGGTCTGCAGTGTGGTATTGGAGGCTATCAAATGAATGGTTTCTTTAAAAGCGATGTGGCTGGTGGTCCCCAGTTTAAACATGGGATAATGGCATTATTGTGGTGAAGAGTGCCAGAGAGCAGGTGCTAAATCCTATTGGTGACCTTTGTTTGCAGCCTCTGGCTACAGGAAAAGTATGATGCTTAATGACAGAACAGTCACCAACACCTATTAAGCACTTCCTCTGAATGAGTCCTGTACTCGTCCACACTCAGCCCTGGAACAGCACTGTCATGACTCCCCCATCAACCCGGCAAAGATGGCCACCTCATGGCTCAGCCTCAGCTCAATGGTTGTGTTCAATGAAACAACAGTTAAGCAGGAAAAAATGAATTGGAGGCAGTCCAAACCTTCACTGCAGTCTCTAGAGAAAACACCAAAGGGGAAGTGCATTCTTAGCACAAGACAAAGTCTTAAAATTTTCCTTTCCTGTCTCTCCTATTCTCATTATCTACTTCCAGCAAAGCAACTGCTCCAGCAGCCGGGTGCTCTGTTTCCCATCATCTCATACCTGAACTCTTCCACCTGGCTCATCAGCTCATTCACCTCCCTCACCTCTGGGCTCTACTTACCCATCCTCTGCCAGTCTCTCTCTCCCCTCATCACCAGGAATCCCAATATTGGCTCCATTTGTCCAGTGCTTTCTCATCACTGGGTGACCCCAATCTGTATAATTGGGGCAAGAGCCAAGAAAACTATGCCAGAAATTTTCTTAGAAGGGAATTACTTGAAGTCTCCACAGGCAAAGAAGTTTTGAATACTCACACGTTTATATGTTTTAGTCCCTGTCACACCCATTTTACAGATTAGAAAACTGAGGCATCGTCATTATCATGAATAATTATACTGTTATTATTATAAATAATAACTGTTATTAGTCAGACATTATCTGATATTGTACAAATGATCACTTATTTAATTTCACATTGACCATATGACATAGGTGCTCTTATATCCTTTTCACAGATGATGGGTTCAGGGCACAAAGCTAGTAAATGGCAGCCCTGGAACTCAGATTGAAGTGTGTCTGACCAAGCTCTTGATCACAGTGTTCTCTGGCTTCAAGACTCTATTTCTGTGACTATCTACGAAACAAGTTGCCAGTCGTGCTTAAATACAAAAGGAAGGAACCAGATAGAAAGATTTAGGCAAGTGAAAGAATCTTAGCATTAAATTGCATCACCAGCCATGCTCCTTAAGTATCACATGATTATGAAAATATAAACAACATTATTTGGCATGCAGTAGGTCTATAAATAAGATAAATTTGTTTGCAAAGGAACAAGCTGGGAAATGCAGTGACTTTCTAATTAACTTAAAATTATTTAATCAATACAACACACTTACTCTTCAAATAATCTTTGAAAGTTCTGAAGAGTCTTGAGGTGTTTAATTGCTTTTTAACCAGATAGCAATGGTCAAGTTACACCAATACAAGTTTCAGAGCAAATGCTCTTTGCAGATCTAGCCTTCTGTCAAAATTTATATTAGAAACACATATTGTCAGGCCAGATACAAGGGTTTTAAGTTACAAATTAAATTTGCTTCTCTGTTCTTCACCTAGGCATGGTGAAGGGAGGGGGGTGGGGCACTGCAGTGGCTGATGCAGGAATCCATGGGTCCTGCCTGGTATAACTTGGGGGAGAGATGCACCTCCCTGCCAGTGGGCCAGTTTCCCCCAAAGTAGGGGGATGCTACCATCGGTGACTGAGGACCCAGTCCAGCCCAGATTTCCCCTAACGGCTCCAGCAGCTATAAATCACGAGCCATCTGGCGCTAAGGCCTGAGCCAGGAGTTTGCCAGGATCCCACTCAAATCCACTATACCTACTCAGAGGGACCCCTGAAGTAAAAATAATAAATAGGAATGGAACAAACAGTAGATACAAAGTCAGAATCGCTGGGGCAGGAATCTCTGTTTTAGCAAGCCCTCCAGGTGATTTTTATGTGTGCTAGGGTTGAGAAGTCCTGACCTAACCTACTTTAAAAAACACTTTGTGAACTATAGTTCAGTGCATCTCAAACTGTATTGTGCATATACACCTCCTGCAGATCTCGTCCAATGCAGATGCTGATTCAGTAGGTGTGGGGTGGGACCTGAGAATCTGCATTTCCAACAACTCCTCAGGAGATGCTGATGAGGCTGGTTCCAGAACCAAGAGGCCAGGCACATGATGGGTGTCTGTGGTTGAGAAGGGATGGGAGTGGGGGAGTCCAACAGACCTTGGCGCGATTCCCAGCTCCCATGCTTGTAAAGCTTTGTGACCTTGGCCATGTCACTCTACCTCTTTGAGCCACTTTCCTTGAGCTTTGAAAGGGTGTAAAATAGTACCATCTACTTTATAAGGCTGTTGAGATGGCAACATGCCTATACCTAACAGAGCACTTGGCATGTAGAAAACACTCAAACAGAAGCTGTGGTTGCTGTTATTTCTGAGGGAAGGAAGCAACTAGTAAGTGCTCAATAATTGTTCTTTGTTATTATTTATCGAGAGTTACCTATGGTATTGTAGGCAGTGTGTCAAGTGGTACCCTACTGTCTTTTCCTTCTCCCAAAGACTCTGTGTATCTGTGTACAACGTCAGGTATTATTTGTTCTGGTTTGCAGACTGGGAAGCCAAAGCCCAGATAGCTTAGTAACTTGGTCCAAGTCACAAAGAAAGCGAATGGTAGAGCTAGGGTTGAATGTGGGTCTTCCTGCCTAAGTTTCTAACCGCCCAGACTGAGGCATGGCTCTGTCCACACTTGTCTGCAAGGGCTGAGTCAAGGGAAGGGTGGCAGGCTGTAACTTAGGTCTCGGCAAGGAGGTACAATACAGGTCCGGTTGCAGAGGCAGAGAACAGGCACGGGCAAATGGAGTCCTTGAAGTTGGAATGCCGACCAGCAGAGGGACATCAGGCCTGACAGAAGGAGTGGGGCCGTGTTCCACAAGGATATGGACACATAGCAATCAGGAATAGAATCTAAAAGGGATGAGAAGGGATGCCTCAGTAGCTCATTCTGTTGACCATACGACTCTTGATTTCGGCTCAGGTCATGATCTAGAGTTGTGGGATCAAGCCCTGAGCTGGGCTCTGCACTGAGCATAGAGCCTGCTTAAGATTCTCTCTCTCTTTCTCTCTCTCTCTCTCTCTCCCCCTCTCCCCCTCTGCCTTTGCCCCTCCCCCCTGCTCATGTTCTCTCTCCAAATAAAAATTAATTAATTAATTAATTAATTAGAAGGACAAGGATTGGCTCCCTGGTGCCTCATACAGACTGACCCATAGCAGTGCTCCTTAAAGATACAGTAATTGAATGAATGAACCGATGGAGTAACCGATTCATTAATATTTTCAAAGCAGCAACTGATTTGAAATTGGTGGGCAGGATGTGTTGGGAGTGGGAGAGAAATGTTCACTTCTGGACTTTCCTTCTTTAAAAAGAGAGCAGTTTAAAATAGAAGAACAACAGGAATATTTCCCTTGGAGCCCAGCCAGACCACACAATGCCTCCTTTTCTTCCCAGACCAGAAGGCATTTGGGGCCCAGCCCCTCAGCGGGTGTGTGCAGCACGGAGCCTGCCCAGCATACTTACCCACTTGTGCTCTGGAGCACAGAACCCCCCTGCCTGCCAAGCCCAACACAAATGCCTCCTTCACCACAGCCCTCTGTCACGTGTGGTTTCCACCGCTGTTTCTAAAATCCCCCCTCCAGGGCCAAAGTGAGGCCCTTTTGGCTGAGTCTCCCCACTACTGTGTGGAGACAAGAGACAGTGATGCTTTCTCAATCATCCTGTCACCTTCTCGGGGCCCCAAGGCATGAAATGAAAAAGCCCAGCAGCTTGAGGGAAGCAAGGGGAGCCTTTCCTGTTCAAAGATCAGCCTCTACAGATGGTGTTCAGTCAGCCAATAATGAGAAATCATTGTTCAGGCACAGGGCTAGGTTCTGGGGATTCACAAGTGAATAAGACAGGGAATAAAGATCCCTTAAGGAACTCACATTCCAAAATGGGAGGTAGAGTGAAGCACCTGGGTGGCTCAGTCGGCTAAGCGTCTGACTTTGGCTCAGGTCATGGTCTCGTAGTTTGTGAGTTCGAGCCCCGTGTGGGGCTCCGTGCTGACAGCTCAGAGCCTGGAGCCTGCTTCGGATTCTGTGCCTCCCTCTCTCTCTGCCCCTCTCCCGCTCATGCTTTGTCTCTCTCTGTCTCTCAAAAATAAATAAACATTAAAGAAATTAAAAAAAAAAAAATAAAGGCAGAGACCTAAACAAGGCCATACAGTGTCACAGAGGCGGGCGAAGGCATTACGAAGGACCGCAAGAGCATTGCAGCCATGGCATTTGAGCTGGGCTTTGAAGGATGAATAAAAGCTCGCCGGGCAGACGGAGGAAGCAGCTTTCTAACTCAGACATGAAAGTATGTTTGATGGGCTTGGGGAATGGCCAGCAAACCAGGCCCAGATTGCATGGCGGGGGCAGAGGATGGGAAGGGCAAGGCTGGAGGTCAGCTCAGTTTATTCCGTAGAGAGTAGGAAACCAGCAAAGGTTCTACAGCAGGGCAAGAACCAGATGAAAGCTGGGTGTTGGATAGAACTCCGACTGCAGTGAGTGAGGCGGAGGAGGTGTAGTGGCTGGGGGTAGTGTCCCCAGAGCCTGGCCGTTAGTGGACAATAAGTATTTACAGAACGAACAAATGATTTTGAGAGGGAAGAATATAGCAGTTCTGACAAGAGGTCTGGCCAGACGTAATGCTTTTCACTAACTGCTCGTTTTATGCATTTTTTTCTTTTAAGAGAGCAAAAGCTTTTCTTCTCCTTTATTGAACCATCACAAATGTATATAATCTGAGATTGGAGGCATAATTACATAATGTCTTACATTGTTGGCAGTTTCCTGAATGTTTGCTTTGTCTCCCATAATAACTCTGTCATCTCCTTGACGGGCAGGGCAATGCCTCTTATGGTCTGTGTGCATTGCCCAGCAATACCTCTCATGTGCTGAGCACACAGTAGGCCCCGGTAGGCAGAACCGTGAAGCTGCTTCACGGAGCCTAAGAGTCAGACAGGCTTTGTAATTAACTGATTCAACTCTCTCATTGTACAGATGAGGAGACTGAGACCCAGAGGGAGGGAAACACATGCCCTACCTGAAAATACGTTCACAGTCCTACTTCTGGGCCCTTGCGTTTCACAGCAGGGACTTGGGCTCAGTTAAGCCTTTCAGGAGCGAATACCAAGGGTCAAGAACAGACTCTGAAATCCACCAGCGATGAGTTTGGGTAGCGGTAGGGCAAATAGAACACCAACACACAACCGATATAGGCACAAGAGAAATGTGTTCATGTACATGCATAGTATTCAGCTTCAGTGCTTACTCAGTGCTTACAGCATAGCCTGATACTAGAACTGTTAGAGGACAGCATGAAGATTAGAGTGTGGACTTGGAGGAAGGTGGGTCCGAGTTCAAATCCCAGCTCTGCCGCTTAACCCGTTTTGTGTTTGGCAAGTTCCCTAAACCCCCCAGCCATGGTGTCCACACACGTGTAAAACAGGAAAAATACAATTTCCTCCTTACCAGGTTATGCAGATTCACTGGGGTGAAGTATATAAAATGTCTATCACAGTGGCTGCAGTAGGAGTTGAAAGGGATTGAGTGAGAGAGAAAGAAGGAAAGAAAACAGCAGGACTTGGCAACCTGTGGGATCCATTGGTTATTCACCCTTTGTTTGCTGAACACTTACTCCGTTCAAGCACTGGATCAGGAAGGAGAGGGAGGGTCAGCTGCCCCAGCCTTTCAAACCTGGGTAACTAGAGTGGCAGGGACAACCAGTGAGTTAGAAAGATCAGGAGGGAAAAAAGATTTGGGAATAAGGGAACGGGCGTTCATCCTTGGGCATGCCGAGTGCCTGACTAGGGGTCCACCCACAGAGAGGGGTTCACCCGGAGAGTGTGGCCCAGCAGATAGTGGAAAAGGTGGGCCCGGGACAGGGGAGAGACCCAAAGATTAAAGGTGCGGATTCATGTGGGTACTGGGGGTGGGAAGCAAGAGCTAGCAGAGGAGGAGTGTAAGGGAAACTCCTGAAGAAAGTCACATTTGGGAAGCCGACGAGGAAGAAAAACCAGGGTGGCGTGTGGCCCAGAAAGCCAAAGTGGGTAAATCTTGAGGAAACCAGTGAGCTTGGGCTCAGTTTCAGAGGAGTGAGGGAAGATGCCAAGGGTTGACAAGATTGTAGAAGCAGCAGGTGGGGCTATGCTTTGATGCTTCAGTGGAATCCCGGAGAGAAACGGACAGCAGCTCATAGGAGGCGTAAGGTGAGCTCGCAGGAAGGTGAGCATGCCTGCAGGCCAAGGGGGAGAAGCCAAGGTGACGAATGGACAGAGATGCAAGGAAGAGAAGGGGTATAAAAACCGATGCGTATCCAGGCACTGCTAACACAGGCAGCAGAGTTAAATGCCACCTTCCCTGCAACCACAGCAGTGAGGCGATTTTATTAGTCCTATTGTGCAATGAAGAAAGTGGGCCCAGAGAGGCTAAGTAACTCCCCCAAGTTAACCGAAGGAGGAGCTGAGATTCGAAGCCAGAAGTTCTGGCTCCAGAGTCCACAGCCAGTTTGAAAGAGAGTGTTTCTGGAGGCGGGAAGGGAAGGTTGTTAAGGCTGCGCTCTGGCAAGGGAGAGGACAGCAAAGATGGGGAGAAATCATGAGGTGGGGGGCAGGGAGAGTTCAAGCCACAGGACCTCCACCTTCCCAGGAAGGCAGGAAACAGATCGAGTGCTAGGAGGGAGAGCCTACGAATGGATTGGAGGCCAGAGGACAGCAGACGAGGTTTACAGCAGTCAATGGGGAGACTGGATGAGACACAACGGAGATAAACATGAAGGAGGCCAAGCAGCGGCAGAGGTTAAAGGGCATGGATTTAAAATGAATCCATCAGTTGCAAGGCAAGATCAGAGAAAGGGGACAGTAAAGTTTAATCCAGGGTTGGGGTTTACACAAGTAAGAGGTGTTAAGGGGAGACTGTAGGAAGGAAGGGAGGACATGGCATGGGTATAGTCCAGAGCTGGAAGGGGAAGGAGAGACGTGAAAAAAGACAAGTAGGTAGCAGGAAGGGGATGTGTTCAAAGAAGAGGTTTGAATCTCCCCTTGTACTGAGAAGGGCTGACTTTCCCCTCTGGCAAGAGGCACCCCCATGAAGGGCAAGCACAGGTCACAGCCTTCCTATCAGACATACCTTCCTATCCACATACCTGGCTTCGGGAATTTTCCCGCAGCTGAATAAATAAAAGTAAGTCCAGAGAAAAAGTCCTAATCAAAACCTGAATGCATCAGCTTGAGATTTTAATGTTACTCAGCACTGAAAAAAGGATTTTTAAAATCCATTGTGAAGGGGCGCCTGGGTGGCTCAGTTGCTTAAATGTCCGACTTCGCCTCAGGTCATGATCTCATGGTTCATGGGTTTGAGCCCCACATTGGGCTCTGCACCATGAGCGCAGAACCTGCTTCAGATCCTCTGTCCCCCTCTCTGCCCCTCTCCCTCTCTCTCAAAAATAAATAAAAGCATTAAAAATAAATAAATAAAAATCCACTGTGAAAAGTTGTAATTCACACTCCCCTTCTCCCAATTCCATCCAAAGAATGCAAGATGTAAGCAGGGTTTGCTTTTTCTCAGTGGTGTAGTGGGCTCTATCACCCAGTATCCAATAAGCTGTGCCAAGCACATTTGCATTGTATTTAACTCTCATCTTAACCTTTGAAGAAAGGAATTGTTATCCCCATTTTATAGAGGAGTAAACAGAGGCTCATCACAGACTCTCTTTACATATGCATAGAAGTGATGTAATGACCTTCAATATTCAAGATAGAGTATTAGGAGAAAAACAGCAGAATAGTATGTAAAACCTCATTTTTATTAAAAAAAATTCCTATCCAGGGGTGCCTGAGTGGCTCAGTCAGTTAAGCGTCCAACTCTTGATTACGGTTCCAGAGATTGAGCCCCGAGTCAGGCTGCACTGACAGCAGGAGGGAAGCTGCTTGGGATTCTCTCTCTCCCTCTCTCTCTGCCCCTCACCTGCTCTCGCGCCTGTGCATGTGCACTCACTTTCACTCTCTCAAAAAAAACTTTTAAAGAAGTGTCATCAGGGTGCCTGGGTGGCTCAGTTGGTTGAGTGTCCAACCAGCTCAGGTCATGATCTTGCAGTTCACGGGTTCAAGCCCCGTGTCGGGCTCTGTGCTGACAGCTCAGAGCCTGGAGCCTGCTCCAGATTCTGTGTCTCCCTCTGTTTCTGCTCTTCCCCCATTCACGTGTGTGTGTGTGTGTGTGTGTGTGTGTGTGTGTGTGTGTGTGTGTGTCTCAAAAATAAACATTAAAAGAAATTTGTTTTAATAAAAAAGTTTCTATCTAGAGGCACCCGGGTGGCTTAGTCAGTTAAGCCTCCAACTCTGGGTTTCACCTCGGGTCATGATCTCACGTTCAGTGAGTTCGAGCCCTGTGTCAGGCTTTGTGTTCACAGTGTGGAGCCTGCTTGGGATTATCTCTCTGCCCCTCCCTCACACATGCTTTCTCTCTCTCAAAATAAATAAATAAATAGGGGTGCCTGGGAGGCTCAGTCGGTTAAGCATCCAACTCTGGATTTCTGCTCAGGTCTTGATCTCACAGTTTGTGAGTTCAAGCCCCATATCAAGCTCCATGCTGACAATGTGGAGCCTGTTTGGGATTTTCTCTCCTCCTCTTTCTCCCCGTCCCCAACTCAAGCTCAAGCTCTCTCTCAAAATAAATAAATAAACTTAAAAAAAAAGTTTCTATCCAGATTATATGTATATGAATTTATACCTATATCTATAGTTATAACTCATATAGGTGTAGTGCCAAGTCTAAAACAATACACTCCAAACTGTCCCATAAACCCCAACCACCAATTCTTATCAAGTCAGAGTTTTCCCTTTCATGTGTTTCTATATTATTTTAGATGTTTGCCACTCATTGGCATGGTTTTTTAAATAATTTTTAATAAAAAATTTTTCCAATAGGGTTTATTGAAACTTTCAAATTGCAAAAGACCACCCACTCACACACACACACCCACACTCTAAAGATTATTTTTTAAATGGGAAAGGGAAAACTGGTCAGCGACATGCAGAAGAATGAACCTGGACCACTTTCTTACACCATACACAAAAATAAACTCAAGATGGATGAAAGACCTAAATGTAAGACAGGAAGCCACCAAAATCCTCGAGGAGAAAGAAAGCAAAAACTTCTTTGATCTTGGCCGCAGCAACTTCTTACTCAACACATCTCCAGAGGCAAGGGAAACAAAAGCAAAAATGAACTACTGGGACCTCATCAAAATTAAAAGCTTCTGCACAGCGAAGGTAACAATCAGCAAAACTAAAAGGTAACCAAGAGAATGGGAGAAGATATTTGCAAATGACATATCAGATAAAGGGTTAGTATCCAAAATCTATAAAGAGCTTATCAAACTCAACACCCAAAAAACAAATCATCCAGTGATGAAATGGGCAAAAGACATGAATAGACACTTCTCCAGAGAAGATATCCAGATGGCCAACCGACACATGAAAAAATGCTCCACATCACTCATCATCAGGAAAATACAAATCATAACCACAATGAGATACCACCTTACACCTGTCAGAATGGCTAAACAACTCAGGCAACAACAGATGTTGGTGAAGATGCAGAGAAAGAGGATCTCTTTTGCATTGTTGGTGGCAATGCAAGTTGGTGCAGCCACTCTGGAAAACAGTATGAAGGTTCCTCAAAAAACTAAAAATAGAACTACCCTACGACCCAGCAATTGCACTACTAGGCATTTATCCACGGGATACAGGTGTGCTGTTTCGAAGGGACACTTGCACCCCCATGTTTATAGCAGCACTATCAACAATAGCCAAAGTATGGAAAGAGCCCAAATGTCCATCGATGGACGAATGGATAAAGAAGATGTGATATACACACACACACACACACACACACACACACACACACACACACACACAATGGAGTATTACTCAGCAATCAAAAAGAATGAAATCCTGCCATTTGTAACTACATGGATGGAACTGGAGGGTGTTATGCTAAGTGAAATGAGAGAAAGACAAAAATCATATGACTTCACTCATATAAGGACTTTAAGAGACAAAACAGAGGAACATAAGGGAAGGGAGACAAAAAGAATATAAAAACAGGGAGGGGGACAAAACAGAAGAGACTCATAAATATGGAGAACAAACGGAGGGTTATGGGAGGGGTTGTGGGGAGGGGGATGGGATAAATGGGTAAGGGGCACTAGGGAGTCTACTCCTGAAATCATTGTTGCACTATATGCTAACAAATTTGGATGAAAATTTTAAAAAATAAAAAATAAGGGGCACCTGGGTGGCTCAGTCGGTTAAGCGTCCAACTTCAGCTCAGGTCATGATCTCACGGTCTGTGAGTTCGAGCCCTGTGTTGGGCTCTGTGCTGACAGCTCAAAGCCTGGAGCCTGCTTCAGATTCCGTGTCTCCCTCTCTCTCTGCCCCTCCCCTGGTCATGCTCTGTCTCTCTCTGTCTCAAAAATAAATAAGAAAATAATAAAATAAAATAAATTTAATTTAATTTAAATAAATGGGAAAATTTTCTTTTCCATTAGTTTATCAATTAAAAAACACACAAATTTCACCTTGTCCTTCAAGAGTCCAATTTTTTTTTAAGCTTAAAACGTTAATAAAGTAAGGTAGTAATGTCTTACAATGCAATAAATACTTGCCAAAGACAGGTGTTTGGTCCTTCCAGCAAAGACACCAGTCTTCATGGCTGAGTGAAGTGGTCAAAATGACTCACCGCAGGGCCCCAACATCTCCATCTTTTCAAGTGTCTGCTCCCATCTTTCACTTCTGAGAGTTTCCTTCCCAAGCCATCATGCATTAGGCTTCCGATTGCCCCCACCTAACCATTACTCCATTATTAAAGTTTTCCCGAGCAGAATTCATTCCCTCATATGATGAAGGAATACAAAGTTAAGGGTTTAGAATTTTCTTTCTCTTCCCATGTAATTAATTAGCACTTCAGCAGGAGCTCTCTGAACATGCTGAATGAATTTGAGACTGAGTTGAATGGCAGAGGTACCAGGCAAGCTAGTTGGCTGGTGGGTTATCAATCTGCCACTGCGGGCAGCCATGATATCTGAATGTCCACCACTGGCCTTCTGGTGGGGGGGGGGGGGGCTGCTATGTGGGGATTAACTCACGGCTGGTGTCGCCAGTCCTGCCTTTTTCCAAAAGAAGCTGGAATGTGGATTTATGTAAAATCTGCTTTTTAAATGTTTATATAAATCTTCTTTCTTTTTGTAAACACTATGAAGGTCAAATAAAACCCACGTGCAGGCCCAGTGCTGCCCATGTACCCACTAGTTGGGCATTGATGTGACCTCGGCCCACCTTTCCAGGCTCGTTCCCAGCTCCTCTGCCCCTCACAACCTCACCCTGTGCCCGAGCACCTCTGTGCCTGGGTTCGCAACGCACCAACCTTTTAGATGCCCTTTCCTGAGTTCTCTACCAGTGTCTTTTCCATCCTTCAAGGATCTGCCTAAATGGTACCAGCTCTTCCTAATCCTAAATATTAATCTCAGTTAACATTGTCCATCGTCTAAGGCTTTCTTCCAAAAGCTACTTCCCTTCCACTGCATTTCCATTGATTTTGGCACTTCTCACATTCTGCCTCTCGTTGCCATTATTTCTGCATGTTTAAGTCTTTCTGGTAGATCATAAATTGGTAAAAAGGAAGGATGTTTTTGTGTGTGTGCTATGACCTTGGTACTATTATCCTCATTTTACAGGACAGAAAACCAAAACTCAGTGACTAAGTGATCACCCTGAGCTTCCCATATATACTGCCCATCTTCTACACCTCTGTCTGTTCCTGCTATCCAGAATCCTCCTCCTCCTTCCTTCTCCGTCTAGTAACTCCTACTCAACCAAGACAGTTTTACCTACCAGCATCTTCCCTTCTCCACACACCAGTCTGGACTGGTCCCCCTGCTCCCCACACTTCTGTGTTCCCATAGCACCCTGTAAGAACATCTGTCAGAGCACTCATCAAACATAATTAGCTATCTGATTCTTTGTTTCTTCTGTTGGGACTATAAGCTCCCTTCCTAGCAGAGTGCCTGGTCCAGGATAAGTGATCAGTAAGTATTTGTTGGATGGCAGGAAGAGAGGGAAGGAATGAGGGAGGGAGAGAGGGAAGAAAAAGGGATGGAGGGAATAAGGGATAGTAATAGCCCACAGGTAATCAACAAATGTTAGGTATAATAAAGTGCATGGTTCCGAGCCCCACTTCTGGGCTGGAATTGATGCTGGCTCCTTTGCAGCCCAAAAGCAGATACATGGGAAGGCTTGAGTTATACCCCCTTCATACTCCGTCCCTACCAGAGTGGGGCCGGCAGGTGGCAGCTTGCTGCTTGGTGTCAAGGTCCCAGGAATCAGCATTCACCTCTGTTCTTTGCTCCTGGCTTCCAGCCTCAGGGAAAGTGATTTTCTGTATCAGTGAGTCTCTGCTTTGGAAGGATAACTTCCGTTATGACAGATGATGTTGGGGATCAGCCTTCCCCAGAGGCTGGCAGGAAAGCACACTGGAGAAGCTCACAGCGGGCCAGTGCAGGGAGAAGGACAGACTACAATCCTCACTGCCCAGGGTAGACAAGGGAGAGAGGAGTATCTTCCTTCAGAGAACCCTGGAAGTGAGGCTTTCTGCTCTGTGGATTGCTAGAAAACTCCTGTGACACTGCCACTCAACACAGCCCCTCCTCGTTCACAGGCCAGGAGGCTAGGCCAGGATGTTCTTGCTCCTACACCCTCTCCCTGACCCAGGCCAAAGAGAACCATCTTGGTTTCAGGAGAAACTGCAGAGACTCTAGCCTGGGTTGACGTTTTCAAAAACCTAACTGCCCTCTCAAAGGAGCAGTTTACAGCATCTACTGACAGCCACCGTGAGATCAGGGGGTTAAGGAAAACTCTGGTCTCCTCACCACCATTCCACCAAAGTCAAGCCGGGAGGGAGGCCAAGGACGCCATTCCTCCAGGGAATTCGGAACCTCCGAGTACAAGCCTAGAAGTCCAAAGATCTGGGGAAAGGTCACAGGATCCATCCTGTTCCAGAGCCAGGATAGCATTCCCAGGTCCCCTGAGACCTAGACTCCACATTCAAGCAGCTGGGGTGGAGGAGCAGGGTCCCCCTTGCTCCCCCTTCTCCTCCCTCTTTGTCTCCCATCTCACTTAGTGACCCACCCAGAACCTCCCCCCAACCCCCAGGTGCTTCCGATCCCTGCCTCTAGGATTACAGAATACCAGGCTCTCACTGAGTAGACCTGGCAGGCCTGGCATCCGCAGGTACTTTAGCTCAGTAAATTCTCAATGAACCAGTAAGATAGGATCTTTTACCCCATTTTAAAGACAAGAAGATAGGGGCGCCTGGGTGGCTTGGTCGGTTGAGTGTCTGACTTCGGCTCAGGTCATGATCTCACAGTCCATGAGTTCAAGCCCCGCGTCGGGCTCTGTGCTGACCGCTCAGAGCCTGGAGCCTGTTTCAGATTCTGTGTCTCCCTCTCTCTCTGCCCCTCCCCTGTTCATGCTCTGTCTCTCTCTGTCTCAAAAATAAATAAACGTTAAAAAAAAAAATTAAAAAAAAAATAATAAAGACAAGAAGATAAAGTTCAAAGCCATTTTATAATTAGGGAAGAAAAAAAAAAAAACCTTAAAAGGAGACCACATTACTTAAACAACAACAACAAAAAAAAACCCAAAAACTGATAAGAACCAGGACTTAAACCAGAGAACTGACCAAATAACCTACTGCCTTAGGGGCGCCTGGGTGGCTCATTCGGCTGAGCATCCGACTTCGGCTCAGTTCATGATCTCATGGTTCATGGGTTCAGGCTCCGTGTCCGGCTCTGTGCTGACAGATCAGAGCCTGGAGCCTGCTTCGGATTCTGCGTCTCCCTTGCTCTCTGCCCCTCCCCCACTCGCGGTCTGTCTTTGTTTCTGTCTCTCTCTCAGAAATAAATAAAAACGTTCAAAAAGTTTTTTTAAAAAAATAAATAATCTACTGCCTTAGAATGAAAGAAGGAAAAAAAAAAAAAGCTAATTTTATTGAGTACTTATCATGTGCCCAGTGCTTTAAGTGCACTATCTCATTTCATTCTTGGGGTAACCCTACAATGCAATTTCTTGTTATCCCCATTTTACAGATAAGAAACTGAGGGACAGGGAGGTGGTATGAGTTAACAAAGGCCCAGGCCATTCCAGTCTTCCAGACTAGGCCACAGTGGTGAGTTAACAGGCTCACCCCTTCAGGGTAACATGCTAGCATTTTAACAATAGCTCTTTAGAGAAGACAAAGTAATCAAAGGAATGACTCCAATGCCAGGAATTTTAGGCCTCAGCCCTGCCAGTGGGCAGAATTCTCAGGGCAGGAGCCTTTTGGCAACACCAGGCATCACCCGAAGGCGGCCACCCACGGGCCTGGCTAACACGGGGCTCCATTCAGCAGCTGGCAAGGCCAAGGACTTGGGGGTAGAATGAGAGAGAAGATTAGGTCAGAGAAGGCCAGCCCCAAGGCAGGCACAAGTGTGGGGCAAGGAAGAAAAAGCAGAAGGTCATTTCAGGTGCTCCATGGATGTCCCCTCACCCAAAAATAGTAGCCTGCTTAACAACGTGGAAGAGACACTCTCAGTGTTAGTGTGAGGGCCAGGCAGGGAGCTACTGCAGGAGGCCTGGGTTCTCGCCCCAGGTCACTCCCTGTGCCACCAGGGCTTGACACCTGCCCTTGCTGCTCCTCATCTGTAAGACGAGAGGGGTGGTGTAGGTAACCAGGGAGGTTTCCCAGAGACAAGCTCTAGGTGATGGAACCTAGAACAAGTGCCAAGATTGGTCCTGAAAAGGGGATCGAAGGATACTGTTCATTTGCTTTTATCAGGGTTCTCCAGGCCAGACCAGATGCGGCCCAAGGGATGGGGAGAGGGAGCTTCTAGCTAGAGGGGACAGCCTCACAAGTACCACTCCTGAATTCTCCCCACAGGCCAGAGCTGACAGCTATAAGTAGTGATGCCTGCTGCCCATAGGCCAGGTTTGAGGGGTTCAAGGAAGCCCTCTCAGAGAAGCCCATGTGGCAAGGAGACAGGGACCATCACCCAGTGTAGAGGTTGGAGTCACCCAAATGGAAACAACTATCCAAAATGGTACTGAAGCACTAGAGGGCTCATGCCAATTTATGAAGAAGGCATCATTACCTCCTTTTCACAGATAGAAACTGAGGCTCGGCATGGTATTAGCCAGGTGTCAGAGCCAGTGTTAGAACCCGGTTCTGCTTGACCTCACAGCTTTTGCTCTCTATTTTTATCCTCACTGATGTAGCATGTGTGTCTGTGAGAGGAGCAAGGGTAAAGAGGGAAAGGGAGGAGGTGTGAGAACAGGCAAAAGGCTGGAGAATACAATGGGAAAGACAAGGAAGGGCAGTAAGCACTTTCTTACTGAAACAAAATGGCAGCCATAGTTTTTCCAAACAGACTCTTCTGTGGTTGTATATAGTGGTTTTTAAGAGCACTGGGTTCTGAAATTAGCCAAATCTGGGCTGAGCTCCTGGCTCCACCGCTTAATCCCTCTGTGACCTAGAGCATGTATTTAACCTCTTAGAGCTTCAGTTTTCTCATTCAATACAATGGGAATAATAATAGTCACACCTTATTGGGTAGTTGGTAAAGACTGGAGAACTATATTTAAGGGGCTTGGCATGGGTCAGGCACATATTAAACATTCAATAAAAGATAGCAAAAAACCAACCAGTATTCTAATACACTCCAGTGGGCTCCCCTCTCTCCATGCTTCCTCCTCAAAATCGACATCTGGCCAGTCCCCCCCACATCCTAACTCCCTCCTTCCTCCTGTCTGCTTCCTTTGCATTCCCTCCCTTGCAGAACCCACTTCAAAGCCTCTTCCCCCAGTGCTCCTTCTCCTTCCTAAGGACTCTAGCTTGCATTTGATCAAGTGATTCATCAATTAGCCTATAAGCTCCTTAACCTCTCAAGAATACAACGGTCCATTCTGTGACTGTGTCAATGGACTTGTTTGTATGGGATGGACCAAGCGATCAACATATGAGCTGGTGGGTTTGTGGGCTGATAGGAATCATCTAACCAGTTGCCCATGTGTGCCTGCAATTTGTAAATTAACCTCTGGATATACATCAAAACCTTCTACCCAAACTGCAAATTATGTGCTCTTGCAAATATGCCAAACTAGTAAATGAAATTTACTACTGCCCAAGAATGCCTGGCACTAATTACACAGAGATAGATGGGTATATGAAAGATTATGGTTAGGGAGTGTGGGAAATTGGGAACTAAAGTTTACTGACTTCCTGTCAGAGAGTCTTTTTGCACCCCTTTAGCAGACTAATGAAGACAATGGACCCTTTCTCGAACATTTTCAAATATTGAAAATAAAATGTATAGCTTGACTACAAAGAAACTCAATTATATTGACATATAATTATTAAAATTAAAAAATGACCCTCTCTCTCTGCCCGTCCCATGCTCATGCTCTGTGTCTCTCTGTTTCTCAATAATAAATAAACATTAAAAAAAAATTTTTTAAAAAGGGGTGCCTGGGTGGCTCAGTCGGTTGAGCGTCCGACTTCGGCTCAGGTCACCATCTCCCGGTTTGTGAGTTCGAGCCCTGCGTTGGGCTCTGTGCTGACAGCTCAGAGCCTGGAGCCTGCTTGGATTCTGTGTCTCCCTCTCTCTGCCCTCCCATGCTCATACTTTGTCTCTCTCTGCCTCTCAATAATAAATAAACGTTAAAAAAATGTTTCTTAAATTAAAAAATGAATGTAATATAGTAACATACGTTCTTTATTAATGCATTAAATAACAAGCTTTAACACTGGGTGTAATAACGGCTGTAATTTCAAAGCTGCAACAGGCATAAATAATAGTTATCTGCAGCAGTTCAAATGTGATATGAAAAGACTGGTGATTTCTAGGGGCGCCTGGGTGGCTCAGTCAGTTAAGTGGCCGACTCCAGCTCAGGTCGTGATCTCACGGTTCATGGGTTTGAGCCCTGAATCAGGCCCTGTACTGACCGCCCAGAGCCTGGAGCCTGCTTCCATTCTGTGTCTCCCTCTCTCTGCCCCTCCCCCACTCACACTCTGTCTCTCTCTCAAAAATAAAACACTAAAAAAAAAATTTTTTTTAAATAGAAAAGATTGGTGATTTCTATCAGTGACAACTTCCCAGGTACTGCAAATACACTATGGTTTGTTGCCTACAACCCACATAATCAAAGAAAATGCCAAATAAAGATGTTATCTTTTTTCTCCCAACCACGTTTAAAAACTGAATTCTACACATGAGCTCCTTGGGGCCGTTAATCCCAAGTTAACAATGTTAGGTCCTTAGATCTCCGTGAGTCTTTGTATGGGGCATATCCTAGACTTCCAGCTCACCCTCACCTCTTTCTCCAGGAATCTCCACCCACCCACAGGCCTTCCTGCCCCAAAAGGTCACATTCTGTACACATGAGCCTCCTCTGATTGGGAGGACTGGGCCATCTGATTGGCCCAGAGAGGATGCCTGCCTCCATAGCAACCCGTGCCCAGGCTGGCCAGGGACCAGCCAAGACATGGCCCAGGAAGAGAGCCTCGGTGTTCTGAGAACTGAGCTCAGACAACAGGATCCTCCCTGGAACTTGTACTGAGTGACAAAGGAGAGGTCCCTCTGATAGTAGGCTGAGGGTGGGGTGGGCAGGTGCTGAGTGGAGCCCATGGCACCAGCTATACTGGTGGAATAGCCTCCAACTCAGAACCTCCTCCACCCAGCCTCGAGGGTGCCTGGCTTCCATTCAGGACTGTTCTTAAATATCAGTGCTGCATTTGACAGCTCCCTTCCTCTTCATTCGAATCAGCTTTAGGGAATCTCTGTTTTCTGTATCAGAAGAGCCAGTATGAACAACAGCATTTTAAAGATGAGAAAGTTCAAGTTCAGTAAACACGAGTCATTTGCTCAGGCTCACAGGGCCAGCATGTGGTGAAGCCATTTCCCTTCTCTGACCCTCCTCCTTTTTTTTTTTTTTTTTTTTTTAAGGAGGAGGAGAAGAGGGGTGATAGCCTTCATTACTTATTTATTTAAAATCCCATAAATGAGGGGCATCTGGGTGGCTCAGTCAGTTAAGTGTCCAACTTCGATCTCAAGGTTCATAAGTTCGAGCCCCACATCGGGCTCTGTGCTGACAGCTCAGAGCCTGGAGCCTGCTTCAGATTCTGTGTCTCCCTCTCTCTCTGTCCCTCCCCCACTTGCACATGCACTCTGTCTCTCAAAATAAATAAATAAACTTAAAAAAAGAAATAAATAAAATCACACAAATGATACACGAAACCAATCTCTTAAAAAACTTAAATATTACTGAACATTAAAAAAAAGGGGGGGGGGAGGGCGCCTGGGTGGCTCAGTCGGTTAAACATCTGACTTTAGCTCAGGTCATGATCTCTCAGTTTGTGGGTTTGAGCCCCGCATCTCGCTGTCTGCTGTCAGCACAGAGTCCCCTTCAGGTCCTTTGTTCCCCTCTCTCTCTCTGCCCCTCCTCTGCTTGTGCTCTGTCTCCGTCAAAAATAAAACATTAAAAAAAAATAAAACTTAAACATTACTGATAAAATGACCCCACCTCCCCACACACTCAGTATGGTGCCTAATAATATAGACCCTGACCATATTAGGTTGTTTTCACCCAAGCTGACATTCCTGTCTTCTAAACCCTTCCCCAAGAGTAGGATGGCTGCATTACCAGGGCCAAAGGGGGTGGAGTGGTGAGGAATGGAGATGAGCACAGCACCTGGAAACACACAGCCCAGCCGCCTGGTACCCTGCTATGAAAACCAAAATCAGTTTCACTGAGAGTTGGCATCTCTGGCTGCTGGGCAAAAACCAGGCTGCGGAGGGGAATCTGCACCAAAGGCTGCTCTTTTATCTTTGCGTGGAGCATATTCTCCCCAGTGCCATATTTCTCTGCCCCCTTGTCACTTAACGTCAGAGCAGCAAATTAGAAATACATACCAAAGGAGACAACAAAGGCTACTTCCACGCAAAGGGGGCAAAACCACAGCCACATGAAAGATAGATATATATCCAGCCAGTAAGTTTTATTTACTTTGAGAGAAAAATAATGGAGGGGGAGGGCAGATGAGAATTCAGATTTTCTCCCACAATGCCTGTGTCCCCAGAAAGCTATGTGAGGGGCAGGGCCCAGGCCCCAGGCCCCAGGCCCCAGGGCTTGGGCAAGCCAGTGAGACATTCCTTTTGAAAATACACTTCTTTCCCTTGGAGAAGGAACATTCAGCCAGCTTCTCAGACACCACCAATCTATAACTGCCTGCATATCACATTAACCATCTACTTGAAATCTTGAGGCAGCATTTATTTTATCCTAGAAACTGCGACAGGCCTATTTTTAGTGGGAGGGCCTCTTCTTTCCTTTAATCCTACTTTGAAATATTATCCATATAGACTGGAAACTGTTCACAGAAAGCCTATTAGAAGCCTCTTAGTCTAAACTCTGGGTCTGGGAGATTAACATTCCTAGGCACAGAGAGGTTAGGGATCTAGCTGTAGATCACACAGTTGGTTGGCAACAGATGTAGGCTCCAATCCCAGCATGCCCTAGCCTTCAAGCCCATACCTCTTTCCACAAACGGATACAGAGCAGCACAAAGTGGTTGGCCATCTGATATGCAGAGACAGATCTGTCAATCTCAGTCTTATCATTGATTAGTTCCATGCCCTGGGCAAGTCATTTAACCTCTCTGAGCCTCATTTTCCTCATCTGTACATCTGGGGTTATGACTACAACTGTCTTGAGGATTACTGAATTACATGTGCCAGAGCTTGACACACAGACAGCCCATTATTATAGTGTAAGTGCTCCTGTTTCCTGTGAAGCAGTGAGTGGATCTGCCATCTGAGATGTGAGAACTATCTGCATGACTGCCCAGAGATAAGCAAGACAAGATTGCTAGCACACCCATTTTACAGTTAAGAAAATTCAGTCCTCAGAGATGACATAACTTGCAGGAGACCAGTTTTAGAAGTGAGCACAGAGTTGCCTGGGTGGTTAAGTGTCCGACTTCCGCTCAATGATGATCTCACGGTTCGTGAGTTCCAGCCCCACATCAGGCTCTCTGCTGTCAATGCAGAGCCTGCTTCAGATCTTCTGTCCCCCTCTCCCTCTGCCCTTCCTCCGTTCTCTCTCTCTCTCCCTCTCTCTCAAAATAAATAAATAAACTTAAAAAAAAAAAAAAAGGTACATTCTCAGCATTAAGAAGTCCTAACTGTCCTCCCTACCACACCTCCTAAGGTTTGGGTTGAGTTAGAATGAGTTTCCCTTCCTTGCCCCCGACAGAGCAGAGCCTTCTATCATTGGCTCACACTCTGTGATCCTTCCTCATAAACTGGAATCAGCACAGTGCCTAATACAAAGCAGGGACTCAGTGCAGTTTTGATGAGTGAGTGAATTACTGAATGAGTAAAAATCCTGATCCACAGATAAGAAGGTACTGATTGGCCCAATAACCTGAAATAGATGTTTTGTTGCAGAAAGCAGGAAGCAGGCCAGCAAGAGCTCCAAGGGCAGGAAGCAAGAACCCCATTCTCTTCATCCATTCCCAAGCCTGTTCTATAGGGAAGAAGCCTTTGACAAGACCAAGAGCTAGGTCCCAGATCTCAATGATCCCATCCAGAGGGTTTCCAAACCTGGCCCACACAACTCAGTCCAGGGCCCGGAAGATAACTGTGAAGCACACGTGACCCTCCTCCAGCTAAAACAGATGTAATAACATTGCAGGCAAGGGGCAGCAAACAGGCCAGGGAGATGGCCCATCTATCTTCCGAATTGTCAACTCTGCCCATAATAAGATTTTTCTCCCTGTCACACCTTAGGCTGCTACTGAACTGAAGCAAAACCAAAATATCCATCTTCCAGCCATAAATAGTGGCCTTCACAAGGTGCCAGGGATGAAAGGAGGCTATTTGGCTAAGAGAAGCAGACAGAGCCGGAGGGAGCCCTGGCTGGGGAGTCAAGAGCTGGGGGTTGGGAGGAGGTGCAGGGGTGGGACACTGAAGGGGGATGGCATGCTGTTACCCAGCTGTAGGTGCTTAGGCAGTCACTGCACCTCCCTGGGCCTCTGCTTCCTATCCAAAGTTCTGGAAATGGGGTCAGTGGGAGACGGGAGGGCTGTGAATCATGTGATATTGTATATAAGATGTTTTAGGTTACAGGCATTTGGAGGCGAGTATAGTATCCATAATTTTCATCAGAATCTCCAAGATATAATATGTAACCCTCCCTCCCCTCCCTAAAAAGAAAGTTAAGAAATACTAGCCTGGACCATTTTTATCCAATAAGCATTTACTGAACACCTTCAATGTGCTAGACTTGAAACACAAATATGACAGAAGAGTCCTCCTTTTCTGATGTTCAGTGCAGTTTATAGTCTCTGTGACGGAAGCATGCCCAGGGAGTTTCAAAAAGACAGACGGGGCAGCATTGACCTGATCAGGAAAGGCCTTCTGTGACGGCATTGGCGGTGCTGGTGGTGGTGGAAACCTTACATTTAATGTTGAAGTTGAGGGGCGCCTGCCTGGGTGGCTCAGTAGGTTAGTGTCAGACTTCGGCTCAGGTCATGATCTCGTGATGCATGAGTTCTAGTGCCACATCTGGCTCTGTGCTGACAGCTCGGAGCCCGGAGCCTGCTTCGGATTCTGTGTCTCCCTCTCTGCCCTTCCCGTGCTCCCACTCTGTCTCTCTGTCTCTCTCTCAAAAATACGTAGAAACATTTTTAAAAAAATTAATGTTGAAGTTGAAAGCTGGCTGTGCACTCACTGGCTGAACATGTAGGAACACTATTTTAGACAAAACACAGCATGTGCAAAGACGATGTGTGTTCCAGGAACTGTTTGAAGTGTAATTGTGAGTAAAACCTAGAGGGTGCTCATGGGGGGGGGGGCGGGGGGTGCAGTGGTGGGGAGATGGGGGAGTGGTAGAACCAGAAATGGGGCAGGGAAGGCAGAAGGGTCCAGATTAGGAAATGCCATGTAAGCCATCCTAAAGAATCTTAGGATTGTAGACAGTGAGTTCACTCTAGCTTTAAAAGTCTCAGGGGCGCCTGGGTGGCGCAGTCGGTTAAGCGTCCGACTTCAGCCAGGTCACGATCTCACGGTCCGTGAGTTCGAGCCCCGCGTCAGGCTCTGGGCTGATGGCTCGGAGCCTGGAGCCTGTTTCCGATTCTGTGTCTCCCTCTCTCTCTGCCCCTCCCCCGTTCATGCTCTGTCTCTCTCTGTCCCAAAAATAAATAAAAAACGTTGAAAAAAAAAAAAAAACTTTAAAAAAAAAAAAAAAAAAGTCTCAGGATGAGCCACCGCTTCCAACATGAATCTTCCTAAATGTTGGGCAGGGGCCTTGGTTAAGTTGTGAGCACAGTGGGCAACAGCGAACAGCTGGAGGAAAGAACTATTGCCCCTTGGCGCTCTGGGTGGACATGGGCTGTCTGACCAAGGTGCTGGTAGTAAGTGCGTGCGTCAGGACGGGCCTGGCACCCGCCTGACAGTTTATCCCTCTGTCCTCCCAGCCTGGGGGATTCCAGCTGCCTGTTATTACGGCTGAGAAAGAAAATTAATGATTGGCCCAGGCAATGGGATGCTAAAGTAAGGGCATATCCATATTATGGGTCCCTGGTCATCACTTGGTAAACAGTCTTTCAGTCCTTCTAATGGTCTCTGCTACTGGCCTCAGGGCCTTCCCACATGCTGTGCTTCCACCCTCTTCAACTAATTAACTCCTGTGAGCCTCTGACTTAGCAACTACTGTACCTATCACAGAATCACAGTATCTAATCCTTTCCTTTCAAAGAAGTCAGCACTGTTTGTAACTCTGTATTTGAGTGATTTGATTCATGTCGGTCTTGGCCACTGGACTGCAAGCTTCATAAGGCCAAACAGTGCCGGTTTTCTTCATTTCTGTGTTCCGCTACTTTGCCTCGTACCTGGCACAGAGCAAGTACTTGTTGACCAAATGGACCCTGAGCCATCCCCCATTCTCAGTGTCCTTTAAACATTCCCCAGAACTCACCTTATGGTCCAGTGAGGAGGAGTTTTGGACATGGGCAGGAGGATTAGGATGAAAAGGCAATATCAGAGTGGAATCTGCTGTGATTCCATGTGTAGCTCTGTGTTCTTCTGTGTCATGTCTTGAAAGGTTGGAAAGGAACCCACATTTGGTTTTATCCAGGCAGCTTCTGTGTTTAATTCAAGATGCTTTCTCCCCAGGCCTCAACCTGGTCACTGGCTGCATCTGACTGGACATGGTCAACAGGACTTTGCCCAGGCATTCGGAGGGTCATCCTGAGGAAGGGGGGAATCTCCTCTTCCTTTTCCTGGAAAATGCCTCTTTCTAGCCCTCCCAGCCTGCACCCTATCTCTTGAGAACTGAAACCACTGGTTCTTGCAGCCCTAGCAGATGCTCAGAGCAAGCACTTATTTAGACCAGGCTTAGCGGCCCTGGGCTCTCCTTTCCACCTCCCGTGCTAAGTTACTGGCGACTCTACAGGGACAAAGTACTTGGGGCCAAAGGTTTGACCTCAAGGGAGCGATGAGGAGGGAATCTCACCAGGTGGCCCACAGCTGAACGAAAGCGCCCTAAGCTGCCTGTGCACCCGCCCCTCCTCCCCCGGGGCGGCCCCATTGCCTCCACCCAAGGTCGTGGCCCAGCGCGAGCTCCGGAAAGTTCAGCCAGGAGCCGAGGGATACCAGGGTAGACACTGGGGGGCCGGCTTTTGCGAAAGATAGAAGATTAAGAGCTCGATTCCAGGTCGCCCTGGGAGCTGGCGGCAGGGCGCCCAGTCCCGCAATCTGCATCCCGGACCGCAGCGCCCCGCTCGGAAGCTCTGGGCGGGGGCTGCACCACCCGAGCCGCAAGGACAACGCGGCCTCCCCCTCCCCACCGGTCTCCTCCCTCGCCAGCGCTGGGACTCGGGGAGCCGGTCAGGGCGGGAAGGGGAGCGACGCCCGCCCTTGGGTAGCCCGCGCAGCCCCGGCAGCCCCCTCCCCGCTCTGTCGCGGACCCCAGGCAGGGGCGCCAGGTCGGCCCAGGCTGCCGCAGCCTGTGTCTTAAGGGGAGCCGGGGACGCGGCGCGGGGAGGGGACGAGGCGGGCGGAGGAGCCAGAGAAGAGTGGCCGAGCGCCGGGGCCAACACCCGGGTCGCGCGGGTCAGGGTGCTGGCACGCCCCACTCAACGCGCGGCGCGCGCTGGGGTCGCAGAGAGCCTTACCTTGGCGCGCCGCAGAAGTCCGGAGGGAGGCGGCCGGCTGTGCCTGGGGCCGGCGCACACCCCGGCTTCGGGGCGCACGCAGCCTCCGGGTGCACAGTCCCGGTCCGGGGCGCGCACCCCCGGGCTGGCGCACTCTGGTCGCCCAGGGCGCGCACACCCTCGGGCGCCCTCTCGCCGGCGGGCTGGGCCTGGGCCCGGGGCGCACACCCAGTGGGGCACACCCACCGCGGCCGATGCGGGACTGGCCAGGCGCGGCCGGCGTCGCCGGCTGCCAACACCACCCGAGTCCCCGCCTTCGCTAGGGGAAGAAAAAAGACTCCTGACGCGGCGCGGGCTTTGGTGTGTGGGAAGGGGCAGCATTGCGAAACCGAGGGGAGGGTCTTAGCCTTGGACAGAGTTTGGAGGAAAAACTTTTTGCAAAGAGACCCGAAACCTCCTAAGTGTGTATAGTGCTTTGCAGATTTCCAAAGTGCTTTCACGTACATTTATGTCAGTTAATCTTTGCCACCACAGTAACCAACTGTTGGGGCATTTTTGTCCTTACAGATGGGGAGACACCATCGCACAAGGTAAAGCTTGCCCAAGCCAGGAGCAGAACCCAGTATTAGTACCAGAACCGAGAGTATAGCGAGGCGATGTCCATCCCTAGTGGGACTTTCTCATTGCAGAGGTGGAAGAGGCAGGGTGGGGATGGATGTAACGGAATTTTTATCTCCCCTAAGTCATTTATTTTTCCACTCGCTTTTTTCTTTCCCAGCCATTGCTTTACCCCACTCACTTCACTCTGCCATTACCCACAATGCTTTTTATCAGTTCCAACCCCTTACATTTCAGTCACTCACCGTGACTGATCAGCGCACCAAGGGCCGTATGTTGTGCACAAGCAACCTGGGACAAAAAAAGGTGGCACTGCTCCATTTTATAGATGAGGACAAACAGGCATGGAAGGGGTCAATGTAGAGACTGCGGGACTCTAGATCCCAGCTCTGGCTCAGCTCACACCCCTTCCAAAGAGCCAGTTGGCACACGGTAAAACTGAACCAAAGGGGTTGCACTTTTGACATGAAGGCCCTGAAGGGGGAGAGAATTTGGGGCAAGGGACAAGTTCTGGGACTTTCATTTCCCCGTTTTGATAGAAACATGGTTATTATAAAGGTTTGCTTCTACTAGGGCTCCACTAAGAGCAAATTAATAGTCCAAGAGCCACAATAAGTGGCCACAGAGGCTTGGCCTTAGTACTGGGAAGTAATAGGGAGTAGTGGGGACTGTGGTGAGCTTGAAGGTAGCTCTAGGCTCCTGCCCAAGTGAAGGGGCTGCTGCCACTCAGCTCTAGTGTGTTGTTGCCATTTAAGGTGTTAACCTTTAAAATTTGGGGCGCCTGGGTGGCGCAGTCGGTTAAGCGTCCGACTTCAGCCAGGTCACCATCTCGCGGTCCGTGAGTTCGAGCCCCGCGTCAGGCTCTGGGCTGATGGCTCGGAGCCTGGAGCCTGTTTCCGACTCTGTGTCTCCCTCTCTCTCTGCCCCTCCCCCGTTCATGCTCTGTCTCTCTCTCTGTCCCAAAAATAAATAAAAAACGTTGAAAAAAAAAAAATTAAACTGCCAGTTCTTCTATCAGCAAAAATGGGTTTAATTGGGAGTAGCAGAGAATTTCAATCCAGGACGAGTAATATACAGCAAAACCATGGGCAAGTCCAATAAATGAAAGAGAGGAACATTATTTTATAAAGAAGAAGGAGGAAGTTGTGTTGGGTTGTTTTAAACAAAAGTCCAGTGGAGAGAAGGAAGAGTTCAGGGCGATAACCAACGGCTGAGTTGCAAGGCTGGTGTATTTCTTATAAGAGATGCAGAGTATATCTTTCCCTGTGGGGGCGTGTAATTGATGATTTTTTCCTGTCGAGATTCTTCTGTTAAGGGTGGGGCATTGACATTGAGTGGTAAGGCTCCCCCTAACAGCCTCCCCTTCTAGCATGCCAGAGTCCACTTTAGTGAGGTCTCTCTTTATTCGTTTTTTCTCCTTTTCACAAAGAGCAAGGAGTTAATATGGCCAGATCTTCTCTTTTTTTTTTTAATTTTTTAACGTTTATTTATTTTTGAGACAGAGAGAGACAGAGCATGAACAGGGGAGGGGCAGAGAGAGAGGGAGACACAGAATCGGAAGCAGGCTCCAGGCTCTGAGCCATCAGCCCAGAGCCCGACGCGGGGCTCGAACCCACGGACCACGAGATCGTGACCTGAGCTGAAGTCGGACGCCCAACCGACTGAGCCACCCAGGCGCCCCCAGATCTTCTCATTTTTTTTTTTTAATTTTTTTTTTCAACGTTTTTTATTTATTTTTGGGACAGAGAGAGACAGAGCATGAACGGGGGAGGGGCAGAGAGAGAGGGAGACACAGAATCGGAAACAGGCTCCAGGCTCCGAGCCATCAGCCCAGAGCCTGACGCGGGGCTCGAACTCACGGACCGTGAGATCGTGACCTGGCTGAAGTCGGACGCTTAACCGACTGCGCCACCCAGGCGCCCCCAGATCTTCTCATTTTTAAAGAGAACCTGTACATCCAGATATTTAAGTGAAGCCTCCCATTTTTTTTTTAATTTGGAAATCTTTTAATTTTGATTGATTGATTGATTGATTGATTGATTTGAGAGAGAGAGCGCACGTGCACAGGGAAGAAGGGCAGAGGGAAAGAGATACAATTTCAAGCAGACTCCACACTCAGCATGGAGCCCCATGCAGAGCTCAATCCCATGACACTGGGATCACGACCTGAGCCAAAATCAAGAGTTGGTTGCTCAGCTGACCAATTTGTTGATAACTCATTTTAAAAATGCTGAACACTTGAAGTCTAAGTCAGTGTTGTTGAAGCAAAATGAAATGAGTTTATGGACCGTATCCAGCCCGTGGAACAGGAGTATGTGCCTTCGAGTTTGGAGGCGCCTCACACTATTTCACTTAGGCCTCCCGATGTCCCTGTGGGGTAGACCCCGCAAGGATTACTATTTATATTTATGAAGGAGGAAATCTCAGTTCAGGAGGCTTCCATGACTAGCTCAAGGTTGTGCAAGCTAATTGATAGAGCTGGAACAGAACCCAGCATTCTGACTCCTGGTCCTAGAGCCTTTTTTCTCTGTGTCCTCCAAACTCATTAAGAATCCGTTTCTTTGTTTCTGAGTGTTGTGAGCCAAGTTAGGCATGGGACTGGCACTGGGGTGTGGAGACATAGCACCTTTCCTGGGAAGACAGAGCGGGAGTGCCAGACTGCTGTCCTCGAAAGCTCAGCCTGATGACTCAGAGATGAAGCTGTATCTTGAGGGTAAAGCTGAGTCAGAGGAAGCAAGGTCTGAATTGGGGCAGTCAGGGCTTCTGAATCCCAGATTAGGGTATCGAGAAACAGGATGAAAAATGGACCAAGCAAATAGACACACCCCTTCTACCCCCACAAAACCAGAAGCCACAGACACAGATATACCAGCTAGAAAGTTCCTATTTTTCCATAATAGGAGAGCAACAAGAGTTAGACTGGAAAGAGAGGACCCCTTGTAGGCAGCAGGTCCTCTAGAATCTCCAGTTTGGGCATCTCCACTGCAAGACTCAGCCTGGGCCTTTCAGACAGAGTCTGAAAAGCTGATTTAGAATGACTGGCCACAACACTGCTGTATCCTGAAGCTCTGTAATCAAAGGATTGAGCAGCAGGCAGAGAATAGAGGGCCTCCTTGCTCCCATCCTTTGCTGGATTAACAAGTATTCACCATCTATGTATGTGCCAGGCACTGAGTCAAGCATTTTACATCATGATGTCTTGGGGACTCACAATAAAACTCTCTAATGGCCATTATTCTTCCATCAAGGCTAACAGTGTTACTTGCCTGAGGACACACAGCTAGTAAAACGGGGAGCTGGGATTCAAACTTGGGTCATAGTGACTCCAACGCCTGAACCCCCTTCTAATTAAGGGTTTCGAAATTGCTGCTAACATGGAGATGTGTCACTCAGATCCAGCTTCGAGAAAAGACTGCCCAGCTGTGAGAATGTGGTTAGCTGCCACCTTCACAGTGTGGCAAGCTCCTGCAGGGTCTGCCTCCAAAAGTCGTGGGTGGGTAATGTTTAACAACCAGCTTTCTGGCGGGGGGAAATATGTGCATAGATACAGCCAATTCTCATTATTCCCAGTACTCCTGTAAAATGACCACAAACACTGAAATTGCTAATACTGAACCATTGCTCCCAGGGGAAAATACAGGGTTAGGTTCCTACAAGCCTTTGGGCACATTTTCATCCACTGATCAATATATAATTTCATTTTATGTTTTGTTTAAAAACCATATATACATTATATTTTTATGTATTTTATTTCTTTTTTTAAAAAAATTTTTTTAACGTTTATTTATTTTTGAGACAGAGAGAGATAGAGCATGAACAGGGGAGGAGCAGAGAGAGAGGGAGACACAGAATTGGAAGCAGGCTCCAGGCTCTGGGCCATCAGCCCAGAGCCCGACACGGGGCTCGAACTCACAGACCGTGAGATCGTGACCTGAGCTGAAGTCGGACACTCAACCGACTGAGCCACCCAGGCGCCCCTTATGTATTTTATTTCTTAAAGTTTTTATTTAAATCCCAGTTAGTTAACATGCAGTATAATATTAGTTGCAAGTGTATAATATAGTGATGCCTCACCCAGTGCTCATCACAAGTGTACTCCTTAATCCTCGTCATGTACATTGTTGATTCATTAACATTGAGCTAATGGCCACCAGCACTGTAACTCACACCTGAATGAAGTTTATTTAATATATGTATTTTCTCCGTAAGGCACATAACAGCCTTCTTGCACTTAGAACAGTAGGTAGCACTTCAGCACTATGTTTTAGGGCTATTTTAAGCAGTGAAATCCCCTGGGGGCCCCTGGGGTCTTCAGTCAATTGAGCATCCAACTTTTGATTTCAGCTCAGGTCATGATCCTAGGGTTTTGGGACTGAGCCCTGTGTTAGGTTTCACACTGAGCATGGAGCCTGCTTGAGATTTCTCTCTCTCTCTCCTTCTGCCCCTTCCCCCGCTTGTGTTCTTCATCCCCCTCTCTCTCTTTCTCTCAAAAATAAACAAAAATAAAAAATAAAATGCTAAACAGTGAAATCACCTACAAAAAAACACAAAAATGCAAAAAAGTACTGTTAAGTAGACCACAAAAGGGGCACATATTTACAGCATGAGAGCTGAAACAAGAAGGCAGAGGGTCACCTTGTTCAACCTCAGCTGGAAACATACACTAGGTGACTCAGAATTTTCATCACCCTGCACGTGTCCAACAAATGACAATGAAAGTACTGCAGGTGTTGATTTTGGGGGTTACAAGTAAATGTTAGCAAGTAAGTGAATTCACCAATACAGCTCCACACATTATGAGAATGGGCTGTACATGTATGTATCCATGTATACCTTCCGGGTTCTTCATGCCTACAGCCTATCCTTCCAGGTTTATTTCCCATTATCTTCCAGCCAGACTGGACAGTTAGCCCTTCTCCAAACATGTCCCATACATATCTAGCTGTGTGACTGAGTGCAGGCTACTTCCTATGCCTGGATACTTCCTTCTCGGACTCCCAACACACGCGGGCGCGCGCACAAACACACACACACACACACACACACACACACACACACACACCCTGTCTTCCCATGTGTGAATGATTCAGCTGTGAAACAATAATTCCTCCATAAAGGCCTTCCTGATAACTCAGACAATGGAATTTCTCCATGCTTAGGATCACCATGGCACTTTGAAGCCTATGTCAGACATTGCTCATGTTCTACCTTGTATTATAAGCCTTAGTGATCTTCAAAAAGCACGTATCCGGCCATGCCCCTCCCTTGCTTACAACCCATCAAAGGCATCCCACTGCTCTTGGGATAAAGTCTGGATTCTTTTAAGAAGGCTTGTAAGTCTAGCCCCTTTCTACCTCTCCAGGCTCAACTTGTGTCCCCCTTATCCTCTCTCTTCTGGCCACAAGATTCCTCTTAGTTCCTGTATCACACTGGGTTCTTTCCTGCTTAGGGTTTTCCGCACATGCTGTGTTTGCCTCCGCCTGGAATTTCCCACCCTCCAATTCTTCCTTTAAATAATTAATATCCATCCCATGAATCTCAGCTTAAATATCACTTCTGCAAGGAGTCTCTCTGATGTATCCCAAACCCCAGGACTACGAGTTCTCAGGCTCCACTCCCAAGCATCTCTGCTTTTCTTTAAAAACATTCAACACAATTTAAATTATGTGTTATAGCCCATTTTCCCCACAAGATTGTAATTACATGAAGAGAAGCCTACATCTCATTGGGTGAATTTCAGCACCTAGTTCAGAAACTGGCACATATAAATGTAAATCCTGGCTCTCAATAAATGTTTTATGAATGAATAACTAAATCTCCATTGTCTTGAGACCTATTGGGAAGTGATGGGATAGCAGATAGGTAAAATAATTATGGAGGTTTCAAGGTTTCTTTTACTTGTGATGTTAATTTACTACTCTATTGGTGTCTTGTAGTGCACTCTTAATTCTAGATTTTAAAAAGTTATCATTATCATTAAATTCAAAAGGAATATGCCCCCACTATGTTGTATCATACACAAAAATTATTTAGGTAATACAGATTAAAATGTGAAAGGTAATACTCCTCTATAAATTAATATAGGTAAAAACTCATGTCCTAGAAGGAAACAAATATTTCTTCAACAAGACATCAGAAGCACTAAACCTAAAAAAAAAATTGATATATTTGGAATACGGTAAAATAAGTATTTTATTCTGTTCATTAAAACTTATCGACATAAAAAAAAAAGCTTATTGACATAAACAACAAATATTTTATTCCCTCTTCTCATTCCGTGGGTTGATTGGGCTCAGCTGGACAGATCTGCTGCTCCATGAGATGATGCTGGTTGGAGTTGAGTCACGTAAAGATCATTTAGGCTGGAATGTCCAAGGTGGTTCTTTCCAGTGGCTGGCTAGTCAATGCTGGTTATCGACTGGGAGTCCAGCCAGGGCTACTAACTTGGGAGTACCTACACATGGCCTCTCCATATGGCTAAGGCTTCTCAGACTGGTGTCTCAAAAGCAAGTCTTCTAAGAGACAAGAAGTGGAAACTGCCCAATCTCTCAAAGGCTAGGCCCAGAACTTGTATGGCAGCACTCTCAGCATGTTTTATTGGTTAAGCATCACAGGGCAAGCCTACATTCTGAGGGAGAGAGTAATGAACACCAACTCTCAATGGGGAGAGTGAAAAAGAAATTATGGTCATCTTTCATCTATCACAACACCATTAATTGTGTAACAGCAAATCATAGACTGGGAGATGTTTTCAAAACATATATGTTATGGGTTGAATTGTGCCCTTCCTCAAAGTTCGTATGTTGAAGTCTTAATCCCTAGTACCTTAGAATGTAACCTTATTTGGAAATAGGATCACAGCAGATATAATTAGTTGAGATGGAGTCATACTGGAGTAGGGTGGACTCCTAGTCCAATGTGACTGGTATCCTTATAAAAGGAGAGAATTGGATACAGAAACACAGGGAGAATGCCATGTGAAGATGAAGGCAGAGATCTATAAGCCAAGGAGTGCCAAAGATTGCCAGCAAACCACCCAGATGCTAGGAGAGAAGTGTAGAACAGATATTTTCCCATAGCCCTCAGAAGGAACCCACTCTACTGACACCATGATCTCAGACTTCTAGACTCCAGAACTGTGAGAAGATACACTTCTGTTGTCTAAGACACCCAGTTTGTGGTATTTTGTTATGGCTTCCCTAGGAAACTAATACAATATATAATGAATGTCTGTAAGGGAATAAGAAGAAACAATCCAATAGGGAAATGAGCAAACATTTAAACAAACACTTCACAAAAGAAGATATTAGAAAAAGGTCAATGCTATGAAAAAGTGCTCAACATCATTAGTTACTAGGGAAATGCAATTTAAATCTCAATAAGGTATCACTGCACACTCTTTAGAATAGCTTACAGTAAAAATGTCAATAATACAAAGTGTTGTCAAAGATGTAGAGCAAATGGAACTCATAAACATTGTTCCTGGAGTGTAAACTGGTACAACCACCTCGTGTCAGGAGCTACTAAATATGTGTATACTCATGATTCAGCAATTCCACTCCTAGGCACAGACCCAATAAAAATGTGTGCATATGTGCATCATAGTGCATAATCATGAATGGTAATGGCTATTCATAATTTCCCCAAACTGAAAACCATTTAAATTTATGTCTGGTGTAGAATGGATAAACTGTGGTTAAGTCATACAATGGAATACTACACAGCAGTGAAAATGAAACAACCACTGCTACGTAAAACAATTTGCTTGGCTCAGTCCATAGAGCATGCAATTCTTGATCTCAGGGTTGCTACTTCAAGCCCCATGTTGGATGTGGAGCCTACTTTTAAAAAATTATATAAAAAAAAACTAATATGGAAGACTTTCACAAAACTGAGTGTTGAGTACTAAATGCAAAAAAATAGACTGAAAAAAAAAAAGAAAAAAATAGACTGGATGCCTCCGTTTGATAAACTTTAAACAGAGGAAGAACTACTCTGTGATGATAGAAATCAGGATAGTGGATATCTTTGGAGGTGGCACAAGAGAGATTTGGGAGGTGACAAAGTTCTATTTTTTAAATCTGGGTAAGATTTAGACGACTATGTTACTTTGTAAAAATTCATTGAATTGTGCTTTATGTGTGTGCTTTTCTGTGTTATAGTTCGATGTAAAATTTTATTTAAAAATTAAATAAATACATTCCAAAGTGTCAGTTCATCTCCGCCCACTGATAACTGGAAATACTAGTCATGCCTTTCACATGTGTAATGATTTAGAAATGTGCTCCACTGGAAGAGCATTCTGAGCAATTTTGAGGCTATAATTATAAAAAGGAAAGAGGTTGTAAGTTCAGTTTCTTTATCTTTTTATGTAATGAAGCTTTGTTGTATATGTGACGTAGTCACTGTTGATTAACTGTTTAAAACTTGGTTAAATCACAGTGTGGACAAGAACATATTAAGCAAAAATTTGATATGAAGTTGGGAGACACAGGCCCCACCTTCCTGAGCATACAGTTCTTCCAACTTCAGTCTCTGTCTCTTTCTTTACTTTTGGGTTATTTCACACATACTGTTCTCTGCCCAGGATGGTTCTACATGGCTCTTCATCTAGCTAACTCTTTCCGAATCTTGTTCAGATACCACCTGACCACTGTGACAAACTGTCTCTGAGATGGCCCCCAGTGATCCCTTCCTCCTTGCATTCATGTCCTATGCAACCGTGCCCCCTTGAATGTGGACTGGGCCTAGTGATTCACTTCTCACGAGTAGAACATGGCAAAAGTGATATGCTATCACTTACCAGATTAGGTTTGCAAAAAGACTGACTTCCATCTTGGGCTCCCTCTCTTCTTCCCTTATTCTCACTCTCTGTCTGTCAGAACCCTTGTTCTGAAAGAAGTCAGATACCTTGTTCTGATTAGCCCAATGCAAGGGGCAAGAAACAGATGTGTTTGGCCAACAGCCAGTGAGAACGTGAGGTCTGCCAACAGTAAGTGAGTGTGCTTCAGGGTGACCCCCCCGACTAAGTCAAGCATTGAGGTGACTGTAGTCCCACATAGTTTGACTTCAGCCTTGTGAGACCTTGAGCAAGAGAAGCCAACTAAACTCTACCCAGATTTCTGACCCACAGAAACTGTGAGCTAATACACGTTTGTTGTTTTAAGCAGCCAAATTTGGAGTAATTTGTTACACAGCAGTAGAACCCCCACCTTCTCTTCCTCCCACCCCAGGATGGACTAATTGCCCCTGTTGTACCCAGCGTGTCCCACTATCACAGCAGTTGTTAGACCTTATAGTAATCTGCTTACTTGCCTATCTCTGCCGTGAAAGAGACCAGGGGCCATGTTTTACAAGCCTTTTTGTTTCAGCTCCTAGAATGTAATTGTACTCATTACATGTTTGATCGACACGTGAAAAAATAAATACATGAGAGCTGTTTAGTCTTGGGAATTAACAACCTCTCTGATCCTTAATCTTTTCATTTGTAAAGTGATAAGTAAAATTCGTAGGAATGTTTCAGAGATAGAAAGAGCATGACTTGGTAAATAATTAGATGTAAGGAGTGAGGAAAAAGGAAAGAGTCAAAGTTTGGTCAACTAGGTATCCCTAAGAGAGAGAAAGAATAACAGGAGAGGAGCCGGTTTAGAGTGGAAGATGGTGAGTTTAACTTCGTTCATGCTGAAACTGATGTATCTTTGGACACATCCACCAGGCTGATGGGTCTACAGTCTGATGCTTAGAGAGAGGACAGTGGTGGGATAGATCTGGGAGCTGATGGTACATAGTTGGTAACTGGAACCCTGGGAGAAGTCAAAGAGCATACCATGTAAGAAACCAGACTACCCTGAAGGTGCCATGCTGCAAGGAAGCCAAACTACACAGGGAGGTCATGTTTGCCCCTCCATGTTTACCATAATAAACTTATCCTTTATTATGCATGAGCATAATAAAATGATTGTCTTATGCCACTAAGTTTGGGATAATTCGTAATTTATTACACAGTAATAGTACCTAGAACAATGACTTGAGGGAAAGCAGTTTCCATGGAGCGGTCAGGACAGAGGCCAGAATACATTAGGTGGGGGAACGTGTAGGAGGTAAGGAAGGGGGTCACACATGAATAGACTATAGTGGGGGGAAGTCAAACTGGAGAGTGATAGAAAGGGTCTTAGGAGGGATCGTGTCAGAGGGAGTAACCTAGACATGTTAACAGAGTAAGAGAAAAGTATCAGAGGAGTGGGGGAGTTGAAGCAGAGAAGTGAGATTACAACAGAGGAGTCAGCAGGGGAGGGGTAAGTCACAGGTTGAAGAGCTGGACTGAGCAGTCTCCACTGAGACTGGAAGAAAAATTACTGGGATTTGTTGGGGGAGGAAGGCATAGCATGATAGCAGCACAAGAGAAATGACGGTGTTGGTGTGAATGCAGTTCATGATCACCTGTAGGTCTAGACTTCCAGCCAGGAGGACTGACAGACTGAAGGAAACAGAAGGACCAAAGGGCTGGGGTCTCTTGGAGATCAAAGTGCAGGTGTCACAGGTATGAGGTCAAGAGAGCTTTAGAAGGAAGGAGAATGCACCCATAAAGGACATGGCTGGAATCTAGATGACCCAGTCCTGGGTCATGACAAGATCCAGGGTGGAGACTGGGATTGGTGGCTGAAGTAGAGTGAAGGTGAAGTCCCTCGGAGTTAAGATACAAGAAGTAGCAGTCTAGTCAGTTGTCTGCTTAGGCATTGGAATCTCAAGGTGATGCAGAACTGGAGCTGGAGAGGAAGACTGAGAGCCAGGCCACGAATGATTCAGTGAATGAGCTTTGGGCAGTTTTCAGTGCTCAGGGAGAGAGCAGTTGGATGGCATGAGGCTTAAAGAAAGACCTGAGTGTGGACAAGCAGTAGTGCAGAGTGACAACGCAGAGCCGGAACAATCCAGCCACTATTTCTACTTCTGAAGTGTGGGGAATGGGTCGTAGAGGGTGAACCACTTTCCCCTGAAAAGCCACAGAGGAAGTGATGACTTGTTAAGACAAAAGTGATGTGAGCTTTCACAGTGGATGGAGGAGGGTTCAGGAGGATGTAATGCCTGAGTAGGGTTTGGGAGGAGAGTGAGTAGGAAATGCAGGGAGGGAAAGAAATGGTGATGGCAGGGGTTGTGTGGGTTTGAGGTTAGGAAAGGGACTTTTTGCTTCCTGGGAGGGATGCTTCATGGCTTAAAGTATTAGAACAGAGGCAAAAGGCTGAATTAGGTCCTTATACCCCCAAGTCCTGTGACCCTTTCCCCGGAGAGCCCTCCCCCCCCCCCACGAGGCCCCTCCCCCGGCGAGCCCCTCCCATTGGAGCTAGGAGGCTATATGCCTGGTGGATGACTGTCTGCCAAGGACACTATAAAGAGAGGTGTGGGGGCGGGTAGGAGTGGCACTTGACTCTGGGACCCCCTCAAATAGCCTGGACATCCTTGACTCAGGAAGTTCCACAGAGCAATGGATCTTCCTGTTATGACTATTTTGCTATAAATGAAACAAAAATATGAGAGTTCTTGAACTCTCCTAAGAGGAAGACAAAAAGCTATCTGACCACCCACCTGGAAGCTCATGTTAAATAACTTTCTGTGGCTATTTTAAGACAGAAATGGACACGCTTCTATTAATAAGCCTGGTTAAGTAAGGCCTGTCTGAGGCCAGGGTGACTCTGAAAGTCTGTTTCCCCGTAGAATCCCCAAGGGTGACAAAGAGAAGGGGTGTGCTCTTGTCAGCAGGCAGCCCAACACTGGCCATTGCAGATAGAAAATTCTACAGGCAGATTCCTCAACCTCTAATTCCACCTCTCGCCCTTCAAGGAGGGGTTTTTAGACAGCATACACAGCAGCTTAAGGAAGGATTTACCCAAGCCAAGGCATCACCCGTAACACACCCAACAACCTGAGGGAGGAGCCTCGTTTGTAGCCCCACTTTAGAGATGTGGAAACTGAGACTTAGAAGAGTGCATTTGGTCCTAATTCCCGCAGTTAGAGAAATGGAGATTCTGGTCATCATAGAGTCAGTAGTATTTCAGCTGCTGCACTTCTGCTTTTTGCCAAACATCTTGACCGCAATCCCAACTTCCCCCTGTTTTGCTACCTAAAATGTGATCCTGAAGTCACTTCTTTGGTCTCAGCTACAGCAGTCTCCTTTCACAGTTCTGGAGACTGGGAACTCCAAGCCCAAGGTGGCAGCAAATCCAGTGTCTGGTTTGAGTCCACTCCCTGGTTCATAGATGATTGTCTTCTCACTGTATCTGCTGATTCCTCCAGAGGGCTTCAGTGAGTATTTATAAAAAACTTGGAAAAGAAAATGTTAAATTAATTAAATAAGGAGGCCAATAGACTGAGGTGGTTATAAAGCCCAGACTGCCTGCCTGAGCAAACCAAAACCTCCTAATTCCCGCAGTTAGAAAGAGAAGGTGGGCTTTGAGGCCATTTAGCTCCCAAGCACAGTTAAGTAACCACCCCACAGCACTGCCTTCCTTCCAGAGACATGATTTAGATGTGCACAGGTGTTCAAAGTCAAATTCTTCTTGCATTGTTGCATTGCTTCAAATGTGGCTGGGAGACAGCTGATCATCATGCATGGACTCTCCACCTTGCTTACGCAGTTTTTCAGTGTCCTTGTTGTAACCTACAAAGCCACCGTGGACTGAAGGTCAGGTCTCCTGTTACCCAGAATCCCCACTACCGTCCCTCAGGGAGGTCACCTCCTAGTCTGTCAGACACTCTGGCTTCCAGGAACAGAGAGCCACTCCCATCCCTCAGGAGAAAAGGAGTGAGGTGGAGTAGGACTGGGGCAGGGAAGAAGGTGCCTGGGTGCTTCTATGTGGTTTCCTTCTCTGTTGCAGCTTTTCTCTGTCTTTCCCAGAGTCTCACTTCTCTCTGCTCACCTCTGCAAAGCCAGTTCTCTGCTTGCTCCAGATCTCTCCTCCTCTTGTGGCCCTGCAGCTCTGACTCCACTGGATAGAACCTTCCAGTGCATTCCTGTGGCCTCCAGCCCAGCTGCTAACTGCCTGCATGTCTCAGCATTTCTTGGTTCAAATTCCTGAGGTGGGAATCTGATTGGCCCAGCTCCCTTTTTGTGCTGGGCCATAGGTCACAGGTCACCGGCAGGCCTGAGTTGGCTCAGATGACTTCCCCTGCTGTACGGGACAGCCCAGAGAGGGACACAACCCTGCTGAGGAATGTACCTCCCCCTTTCAGCCAGGGCTATTGGTTGAATTGTTCCTTTATGAAGGACAATGGCCAACATTTGTAATATACTTCTAAAACCCCCACTGGCCCTGAGGCGGGAATAGAGCCTTTTGGAGCCTTTATGAATCAGGGTTTTAACTGCTGGAAATGATAACTTACCATAGGCATGCTGTCACTCCACTACTGCACTCACTGTTGTATAATCCCGTTCTTCAAACTGTGCCCCCCACCAAAGTGTCTGTCTCTCTGGGAGATCCCCAAATAGTGCCTCCTGTGTTAACCATGAATCCAGTCTGCTGCCAGACGACCTCTGCTATCTTCTTCTGTTCCTGCTCCCCCCTCCCCACCACCACCTCTGGCACTTGCATTTTTGTAGTTGTCACTGTGTCCCCTGACCCCAGTGTTGACTCTGCTGATCCTCTCAGCACATCAAGCCCAGTACACCTAAGCCCAGATTTAAGGAACAACCACAGGGGGAGGGTTCTTCTCTCTTCTTGTTACCTACTGTCAAAGGGGGGTCTCCTTGCTCCATCCTCCAATGGCAGGGGTGGAGATGTATGAACCTGCTCTTTTTTTTTTTTTTTTTTTTTTAATGCTGAGAGAGAGAGAGAGAGAGAGTAGGGGAGGGACAGAGAGAGAGGTAGACACAGAACCCAAAGCAAGCTGCGGGGTCTGAACTCAGCACAGACCCTGACGTGGGGCTCTGAACTGGGAAATCATGATTTGAGCCAAAGTTGGACACTTAACTGTCTGAGCCATCCAGGCGCTCCAGCACCTGCTCTTTCAATTGTTCCCACAGGTCACTTTCCCTAGGACCCCACACAAGAGCATGAGGGGGTCTGACAGGTTGGGGCAAAGTTAAGGAGAGATGGCAGTTTTTCCTCTGTACTGCCCCCATTTGGTTACCTGGGGGTGAGTTATTTCCCAGGAAACTCCCTGGACTCTCAGGCTAGTAGACTTGACCTACCCCAGCATCTGCCCCTGCAATCCACCACCACCCTTTCAACTCTGCTACCTGGCAAGGGAGAGTCAGGATCAGCTTTTCACTTTGCTTTGAACTCAGGTGTGAAGAGGAAAAGCCTGCCCAGCATGGCGGCATGGCCTGGAGCATGGGCTCTGAGGTGTAGACATGTCTGTCCTCCCAGCATCACTGCTTGATCTGACCGTTTGGCCTCTCTCAGCCTTGGTTTTCTTATCTGTAAAGGGGGCTACTAATCCTTGCCTCGTGTGGCTGCCATGGGAATTAAACTGAAAGAGATAATGTACCTAAAGCACTGGAGCCTGTTCTGCTCCCTGGCAAGAGCTCCATGGGCAGAGATGTTATTATGACCCCGAGGACTAAAGTCAAATCTCTCCATGCATCCAAGCCCCAGCCACTCCATTGCAGGTGCTATCATAGGCATTGCCTTCCAGGGTCAAAGGAGGGAGGCCTTTGAGGTAAAGAATACCACAGGACTGGGGCGGGGCACCTGGGTGGCTCAGTTGGTTAAGTGTTTGACTCTTGGTTTGGGCTCAGGATATGATCTCATGGTTCGTGGTTGGAGCCCTGCATCAGGCTCTGCACTGAAAGAGCGGAGCCTGCTTGGGATTTTCTCTCCCTCTCTCACTGCCTCTCCCCACTTGCTCTCTCTCTCTCTCAAAAAAAAAAAAAAAAAAAAAAGAATACCACAGGACCAGTACCCCCACCCCACATCTGGTGGGGAAGCTGGCAGTCAGGGAGAGGGAGAGGGATGAGCCCTTAAATTTACACTGGTCTCCTCCCTGTACTCCTCTCTGCCTAGTCTTGGGATGACATGAGAAGTAGAAATGGTAGGAGATGTAGGGAGGGGAATGGGTGAAGAGATGGGGCCCAGACGGCTGTGGATCTAGGGCAATAAGTTAGATGCTCACAGGTACTAGAGCACCAAGCATCTTGCTAGGTGGTTGCTCCCCGGCAGCCAGTCCTTATAAGGGACACAAGCTTAGCCCTTCCTTGTAGGTCAGCCAGGAACAGATGGTGTCGACTTAATGGGATACTTAAGAGCAATTTCAGGAGCCAGGCCGCAGGCATTGGAATCCGAGCTTCACCCACAAGCTGCATGACCTTGGGCCAATTACTCCAAACCTCAGTTTCCTTCATTTGCTAAATGAGAGTCACAGTAGGACCTATCAGGTAAGGTGGTTATGAGCAGTTAATTAGATAATACACACGGAAAGTGCTCAGAACAGTGTCTGGCATGCAGCAAATGTGTTCATTATTGTTATGAAACTCATCCATGTCTTATCTTCTCTCAAGATTGTAAGTTCTTCAGGGATATTAACTTGTTTTTCTCACTGTAGGTCAGTGTTGATGATAGGAAAATGAATGAGTGAATAATGGAAAAGAAACTTCTTTATAAATCCCCAGTGAGGAAGAGTGTATTAACAGTGCTTAGACGTGTGTGATTTTATGCATTTACTGAGGCCCAGCCCCTCCGTGTGATTATACGGATACACACCTACAACTCTGCACACTTCCTGCCTCACACGATCCCCCAATCCCCATCTACCTACCTACAACCCCACACTCACTCCCCCTCCAGGCCCTCCCCGCCTCCATCTACCTACCCACATCTGCATACCCTCATACCCACAACGCTTCCCATACCCTCCCACACATCCATACCCCACGACTACTCTCCCCCACATACAAACACACGCACAGCACCTCACACACACCCACACACAAGCATCCCTGTCCACACAAGCATGTGGGTACACGCACATGCACACACATGCACACACACACTCTCTCTCTCTCTCTCTCTCATTGTGAAGCAATCTAAGGAATATATTTTCCTTCTGTATCCTTCCTTAGGATGTGTCAAGAAAAGAAAATCTGCTCACAGGCTGCTTTGGGTCTTCCACTCCTACCCCTTTTTCTTTCTTTCTTTCTTTCTTTCTTTCTTTCTTTCTTTCTTTCTTTCTTTCTTTCTTTCTTTCTTTCTCTTTCTTTAAAATTTTATTTTAGAGAGAGCACAAACAGTGGAGAGGGACAGAGGGAGAGAGAGAATCCCAAGCAAGCTCCATGCTCAGCAGGGAGCCACAACCCTGGGATCATAACCTGAGCTGAAATCAAGAGCTGGACGCTCAACTCACTGAGCCACCCAGGCGCCCCCGCCTTTACCCATTTCTGTCCCCACTCCCCCTACTTCTCTCTACCATTTATTCGGAGGTGGGGAAGGACAGCAAGAGAGGGAGAGAGAGAATCCCAAGCAGGCTCTGTGCTGTCAGCTTCGATCCTGACACAGGACTCAGTCCCACGAACCACAAGATCACAACCTGAGCCGAAATCAAGAGTTAGACCAGTAACCAGTTGAGCCACCCAGGCACCCCTAACTAAAACCTTTCTAAGCCCTAATTTACTTACTCATCCATAAAATGGGGTTGGCTGATGTAAGATTTAAGTAATGCAAAATATGTTTATTACCTGACATATAGTAGGTGCATCAATGTTTATTCTATGGATGTCTTTTGTTAAGGAGTCGCTTTTGGGAGGATTTTAATTCTTTGGGATGTCCATTCCTGTGGTTGAATCAGGTTCAATGAACTCTGTCCTTTGATTTATTGCTCTGAGGACCTAAGATGATGGGAGTGCACTGGGTCCTTTTTATTTATTCTTTTTTTTTTTTTTTTTAAGAGAGAATGAGAGCACAAGTGGGGAAGAGGAGCAGAGGGAGAGAGAGAAAGAGGGAGAGGGAGAGGGAGAGAGAGAGAGAGAGAGAGAGAGAGAGAGAGAGAGAGAATGAATCTTAAGCAGGTTCCATACTCAGCACAGAGACCCACAGGGTGCTTGATCTCACGACTCTGGGATCGTGACCTGAGCCAACCCTGGGATTATGATCTGAGCCGAAACCAAGAGGTGGATGCTCAACCGACTGAGCCACGCAGACGCCCCTGGGTCCTTTTTATTAGATGTGTCTCTCAGGTTTCCACAGAGAACAGTAGGGAAGTCCCAGGGAGAAACTAGAGATTGTTGGCCCAGGACTCCTGCAAACAAAAGTCAGGAGCAGCCTGCAGATTTAGTCTTAAAGGAGCCAGCCATGGGGGGTGGGGGCTGAGGAACAGGAAGTTTAGATTAGCTTCCTCACCTTTCCTCCAGGCTCTATTTCCCAAGAAGGAAGCTCGTGCAACATTGAACTATAAAAATCCTCAGTTGGAGCTTTGATGTGTTTTTTGCAAGCAGTCCCTGCCTGGCCCTGGGGGAGAAGGAGCTAGAAAGCTTGAGGCCAGTGTTTGGACTGCTGTGACTAAAACTGGCAAGGCCGCAACCGCAACCGAGATTGTCTCCTGGAGATTATCATTATGGAAATGGTTATGCCTGACATTTGCACAGCACTTTACAGTTTGCACAGAGTTCCCACATGCGCCATCCCATCACAACCCTATGTGACGGGAAGGACAGGCATCTTTAGACTGTAAGGGATCAGAATGTGCCACCCCAAAGTATGCCACTTTATCATAAGCATTATCTTGAGCTGAAGACAATTGAGAAATAGCAGACACCAAAAAAGCACTCTGCCTTTACCCCCTGTTTGCCTAAAAGAGCAGAACATAAATTTCCATTTGTAAAGGCATTTCCCTCTCCTGTACCAGGAAGAGGAGGACCCAGGAGGACAAACTCTTAAACTCTTAATTGCAAGAGATAACTCTAGACTCTCAGCAGTTCTGAGATGGCACCAAGAGGTATCTACTTAACACACATGCTCAAATAACCCTTATCTTCCATTGTTTTCCCCATATATTTACCTACCTACAACTTGCAGCCCCTACAAGCTTAAACCTTTCTTTCTTCATCTTATCACTGCTCTACAAATTTATTGTCCTTCATTAAGATGCTATATATACCCCAAACTCTAGTCACCCTTTTGAACTCATCACTGAGTTTTTCCCACATGTATTCATGCTGAGAACACTCATAGACTCTGTTTTTTTCTCTTACTAATCTATCTTTTGTCAGTTTAATTTCCTGGACCTAAGCTGTAGCACCTAGGAGGGTAGAAGAAAAGTTTTTTGCCTCCCCTACACTGTCTATCATAGAGATGAAGAAAATAAGATAACATCAAGCTCGTTCCTCCCAGATTGCTGGGGCTCCAGCCCTGATCTGCCTCCAGGTCCAGAGCCCTTCCCCCCATTCCAGAGGTCCTCTTTTCATGAGGCACCTTGACACTGGGAGTTATTTCATCATGTTTCAGGCAGCCTATGACTTACAAACTCCCTTGGAGAGATCTCTCTTAGTTTTTTGTTTGTAGTTTTTAATTTATTCAAGTCTGTTCTACAAAGCATCTGCCATGTGCCAAGAAGATCACTCTTCTGAGCAAATGCAGGCCATTACAATTTGGAGGATAAAAGGCATGATCAGGAGCACCTTGCTTTCAGAGCATCAAGTTACCCTGCCAATAGCCTCTTGGAGGAAGTGACTCAGCGGCTGAGATCTAAAAGATAAGCCAGAGTGACTCTGGCAAAGGGAGCAAGAAGAGAGGGTTCTGGGTAGAGGAAACCCCACCTGCAATGACCAAGATGCAAAGAGCTTGGTGAGTTGGAAACTGCAGAGGTTCCGTAGTTGGTGGGTGGAGTAGAAGGAGGCAGGAGGGGAATGGGGAGCCATGAGATGCAAGACTGAAGAGGGACAGGGGACAGATGGCAGAGGACATAGGGGGAAAAGTTGAGGAATTAGTCTTTATCCTAAGAGCAGGAGACCTTTGGAAGGATTTAGCAGGGATTTCTGATGATTACATTTCCATCTTGAGTGAAGGGAGAAGAATGGTTTGGAAAAGGCGGGAGGTGAAGGCCTCAACCAGGAGGGGTTTGCTTTTGGGTGTTTTTTCAATATGTCTTCAGCAGTAGACCAAGAACTCCTGGAAAGCAGAGAATGAGTCAGAAAACATGGTCCTCAAGTTGCTTGTGCTCCCACAAGAAGTACGCTTCTGGAAGAAACAAAGCTTTGTCATTATCACTAGACGTTGCATGCCTACCATGTGCCAGGCAGAGCCTAGATAGACCCAGGCCTGCCCGCAGGTAGCCCACAATCTAGCGTGGCATATAGACAAGTAAACTCTGCATCAAGTCCCCTGGGGGCACCGAGTGGGAGCATGGCTGGTTCTGTAGAGATTGGGAAGTCTTCTCAGGGGAGGTGGCATCTGAGCTGGGTCTCAGATCTCTGAGATGCGGAGGAGTTTGTTAGGTGGCTAATTTTTGATCAAGTAATAAAGATCTCAACTATCTTAAAGGACAGTAAAGCGAGAGATTCAAGTGGCACACTGGGAGATATTTGTCAGGACTTCCCCATGCCTGTTTCCCTGCTCTTATAGGTGACACCTGACCCCCCCACCCCATCTCACCCCCAGCTGCCAACCCAGCAGCACTGGAGTTTCAAATCTGTTCTATCCCCTGATACCTTCTTAACATAAAAGTGTGAAGGAAGCTTGGTAGACTATTGTCATCAAGAACCGACCGACGGGGCGCCTGGGTGGCACAGTCGGTTAAGCGTCCGACTTCAGCCAGGTCATGATCTCGCGGTCCGTGAGTTCGAGCCCCGCGTCAGGCTCTGGGCTGATGGCTCGGAGCCTGGAGCCTGCTTCCGATTCTGTGTCTCCCTCTCTCTCTGCCCCTCCCCCGTTCACGCTCTGTCTCTCTCTGTCCCAAAAATAAATAAAAAACGTTGAAAAAAAAAAATTTAAAAAAAAAAAAAAAAAAAAGAACCGACCGACTTGGCTTCACTTCAGAGAGCTGCCACATCAACTTATTAGGCAAGTCACTTTGACTTGTCTAGACCCTTGGTTTCCTCATCTATATAATGGGGTAGTAGCAGTATCTGCATCACAGCACTGATGGGAAGATTCCTGTATGGTTAGGACACCATGGCATCCCAGCTCCAAAACCCTTCTGTGCTCTGCTTTGTGATGATGGGCCTGGGTCTCTGCAAATCACATTTCTGCTGGTCCAGCTGGCTCCCTCTTAAGTTCTGCCAGTGGTGGTGCTGGAGGGGGCCGCACAGCTGGAGGAGGAAGATAAGACTTCTGTCCTTCCTGTGTGCTTCCTGTGGGCTTCCTATCTCCAGAAAGAGATCAAGAAGGCTTCTCAGGGGAGATGACATCTGAACTGGGTCTTGAATCTTAGAGGGGTGGCTGTGAGCATCACCCCAGCAATGTTCCTTCTCCCTGGCAGCAGCAAGGCCTTCCCATTGCAGTAGCCGAAGCCGGTTTGTAGTTTCCAACAAAGAATTAGCTTCATCACATCCAATCAGAGATACCAGCACCAGTCTGGCAGGGTCCCCTGCTCCCTTGCCTGAGTTTCAGCTCCCAGGGTCTCTACTAAGCCTCTAACTTTTAACAGTTGTAACTCCCCCCTCCCCGCCCCCGTGGTCCCTTATCCTGAGGGTGACAGCTGCTTTCTGCAGTTGCTATCTCTGTTATACTTGATAGTTCTCATTTTACCCTTCCAGTTGCCCAGTTAACAACTTTATACCCTGTTTACAATCCTTTACGTTCAACTGTCTCTGTTCAAGTAGCTGATGTGGTTTCTGTCTCCTAGCTGCACCCTGATTCTTATAATTAACTAAGAAGGTATCTATTAAATGTTTGGTGCCTACTAAACTCTCAATAAATGCTTCTTCGTATGATCCCTTATGGATTCCTAATATTCCTTCATTTATTCATTCATTTATTCAGCATATGTTGCTTCTTACTATGTGTCAGACCTCACGTGAGGTACTGGAGTGCAGAGCTGAATAAGACACAGGCCAGCTCTCAGAGAGCCTACAGTCTGAGTGGAGGAGACCACCAAGGACATGAACCCACCTCAGGAGTGCTTCTTGGCACCTCTTCCACAAACCTCCCATTGCTGATCTCACTGCCCAGTTACTCCATGTCTCAGAACACCCAGAATCTCGATGTCTGGCCTCACGGGCACTCTTCATCTGGCCCATTTTCAAACACCTGTTGAGAGACCTCCAGAATTAATACTTATGGTAAGGTTCACTTAATACTATTTTATGTTGTTATTATTTATTTGCATATCTTACCACACTTCTTAGATGGTAAATTCCTTAAGATTGATTTCCCCAAATCGCTTGTTTCTGTGTGAACTTATAGGTCTAGCACAGTGCCTGCGATATAATAGGTTAACCCATAAAAGATGAGAGATGAATTAATTCATCTATCCAATTAGTATCCCTATGAGCTCTTCCTATGAAGCAGGCACTGGGATAGGTACTGGGAAGACAAAGACAAATAAGATTGACGGGGTCTCTGCCCCACACTGAATGGATGTCTGATTCATCAACACCAACTGGACGACCTCTGAGGACCCAGACTTCCATGGGGCTGGAAGTGCTTCCATCAGCCTCGCACAGAGCAGACTTTTAGGCACATCCTTCGCTTCCTTTCAGTGGGCCAGCCAAGCCCTCAGTGGGAGATGGCTGCCCACTGTGGTTTACCTGATGTCCCGGATGCTGGTGGCCAAAGGCTATATTTAAATACTAAACATTTGCATTTTTAATGTTGACTGGAATCGGCAAGGCTGTGATAACCTTTCCAAACTGATATTGGTTTTTACATGATTGAAACAGGCCCAGCCTCAGGCATAACTTAAATGGAAAATTTAAAGTATTTTCAATATCAGTTAGAGTGCAGAACCATCTCAGAACACTGTGCCCTGTTTGTATTCTCAGAAAATATCACCTCCCTCCCTTGTGCACACTCAGCACGTTTGCCCTGTCAACATGTTGGGACCTTCCTAACCTTCATTAGGTTTTCTTCATCATCTTGTCTCACTGGGGGGCAAGAAGGGAAGGAATAGATGTTTAGGAGAGTTTAGGGAAGCCCAGAGGTGCAGTGGGAAGAGTTTTGGCCTTAGAACTGGCTCTAAATATCTAAATACCTGCTCTATACCTCGCAACCTGGGTGGTTTGGACAAATTGCTTACCTCCCTGATCTTCTTTTTCCTCATCTGTAACATAGGAATAAAAATGCTATTTTATGGGTTTGTGCAACATTCAAATGTAGTAATCTGGAAACATGCTTAACACCCCATACCTGGTGTTTTGTTAATGCTCAGTGGACATTAGTTCTTGCCCTTCCCCTAGCAGTGACCTGTCTAAAGTAACACATCAAACTCAGGACCCTAAGCTCCTGGCTCCCAGGCCTCTTTCCAAGAGGCTCATTGGACACAGATAGGCTAAAACATACATATCTGGGTTAAAAGCAGAAAGATTCATTTCCATCTTCATTCTTCTGTGACTACTCTTGTTAACCAAATATGCCATGACGCCCTGTCTGAAGACTTCGTAGCAGTGGCTCAGTTGATTGAGCATCCAACTTCGACTCAAATCATGATTTCATGGCTTGTGGGTTCAAGCCCCGCATCAGGCTCTGTGCTGACAGCTCAGAGACTGGAGCCTGCTTCAGATTCTGTGTCTCCCTCTCTTGCTGCCTCTCTCCCCTGCTCACACCCTATCTCTCTCTGTCTCTCAAAAGAAGAAGGAGGAGGAGGAGGAGGAGGAGGAGGAGGAGGAGGAGAAGGAGAGGAGAAGAATGTTAAGAAAAAATTTTTAAAAAGACTTTGTGGCATCTAGATTTTCCATCCCTGTCTTCATAGTAGTAAGTCTCTGCACTATCCAATATAGTAGCCAATACCCACACGTGGCTATTTAAATTTAAATTAATTAAAATTAAATAAAATTTACAGTTCAGTTCCTTAGCCACAGAAGCTCTATTTCAAGGGCTCAGTGACCACATGTGGCTAGCTAGTAGCTCCAAGTGCTAAGTGAGATACAATAAGAGAGGAAAGAGAGAAAATAAGACAGAAGAGAGGAGAGGAGAGGACAGGAGAAAAGAGGCAAATAGGTTTTCCAGAGCAATCCTCATTGATGCACATCCTTGCATGTGTTCATCCAGGCATGGAAATCAATCTCTGTGTAGTTGTACATTCTGATGAAAGAAGCAAATTCTCTCCGCTGAAAGAGTCAGTGCCTGAGAATTTTTTAAATTTAGTTTGGCTCAACAAATACTATCATTTAAAACTTAAGTATGATTATTTCCTTTCCTGTTCAAAATAGATCCATGGCTCTTTATGGCCTATTGAAAAGCTCCAAATCCCCACCATGTTTCAAAAGCCATGAGTATTGTGTCCCCACTCACTGAAGATACACACAGCCATTTGCCCCTTCTTTCCTAATGACCACCTTCTCTGATGCACCTTGTGTTCTACACTCCTTGCCTTAGTTCCTGCTGGGCCCATTGCCTGGAATACCCAGAAATGCATCGTCTCCACCTATAGACATTGGTCAAAACACAGCTCAAATGCTTCCTCCTCAGGGCACCTGGCGGGCTCAGTCGGTTAAGCGTCTGACCTCAGCTCAGGTCGTGATCTCATGGTTCATGAGTTCCCGCATCGGGCTCTGTGCTGACAGTGTGGAGCCTGCTTGGAACTTTCTCTCTCTCTCTTGCTCTCTGCCCCTCCCCACTTGTGCTGTCTCTCAAAAATAAATAAATAAACCTTAAAAAAAAAAAACTTTAAAAAATGCTTCCTCCTCCCTCTGCCTTCCCCAGTTCTGCTAGTCTGATGTGCTTCTGTGTCCATCATTTTGTCAGAGCATTTGCCCATTTATATCCGTGTCTCTTTCCCCATTTCTGCCCACTGCACCCCCCCTCCCCCACAATAGTGGTTCTCAAACTCTTGTGTGGAGAAGAAACTAGTATTTGTTTGTCTGTTTGTTTGTTTAGTCTTTGTAAATTTCCAATCCACTGCAGACTGATGATTTTGTAAAATAAACTGAAAGTTTTAAAAAAACACAAAGACAGAAAATACAAGCCTTGGTTATTTTATTGTTAGTTTCATATTTCTAAAAAGATTTCTAAACCCTTACTCTCAATTTCTTGCTTTTCTCATCTTTGATCAGTAACAGCTTTCGGGCCACACTTGGAAGAATGATGCCCTCCAGCCCCCTGTGAGACGCTCTGCACATGGATATGCTTTATGGAATCCATTGGAAACTTTCTGCCAAGTACTATTCCAGATGTCTGAGGGGATGCACAGAGGAGTCTTTGTAGAGGGAGGTCCTTCTGTGGTGATGCTTGCAGGCAGATTTGGGTGTGGATCCCAGTTCTAAGTAGTTTCATGATCCTAGATGTGTTACCTAAATATGGCCTGGACCTGAAGCTAGGTTCTTAAACTCTTTTGTGCCATGGATTTCATTGATAGGCTGGAGAGGCCTTATGGATCTCTTCTGAGAATGTTTTAATGTTTAATGTCTTAAATGCAGAAAATAAAACCACAAGATTTCAAAGGAAATCAATTATGCTCAATATAATCATTAAAATGTGTGGTGCAGAAATGTTCCCTTATTAACACATTCAAATAATGATCTCTGGTGGTGAGCAAAATACCTACCATAATTCAAAGTACTAATGAGTATAAAACTATATTTCAAATTTTCTACAACTGTAGTGTGATTAGAAAATATCTTTGGTTTCTATTGTGATCATCACAGATACTGCTAATCCTATTATAATTTGTTGCTTATGCTCAGGAACTGTTTAATTTCAGCAATTGCTTTCATCCAACGATCAATGTATAACCTTGTTTTATGTGTGTTTCTGTTTAAAGACAGCTTATTTAATATATACTGTTAATTGGCTAACATTGCACTCATGGCCAACAGCACTGAGACTATAACTATAGGCCTGAGTGAAGTTTATCTAACACACATATTTTCTCCATAAGGCACACCACAGCCTTCTTACACTTAACACTAGACAGCACTTCAGCACCATGCTTGGGCACCATTTTAAACAGTAAAATCACCAAGAAAAGGCACAAATGTGTGAAAACATGGCACTAAATAGACCATAAAAAAGACCTTTGCTTATAAGAGCTGAAACAAGAAGACACAGAGTTGCCTTGTTTGACCTCAGCTGGGAATGAGTTCATCAGGTGAGTCAAATTTTTCATCTTTCTATGGGTGTCTGAATGACCATGAAAGGACCATAAGAATTGATTTTAGGATCATAAGTGAATTTTAACAAGTAGATGGACTCACAAAGACAGAATCCACAAATGATGAAGATCCCCTGTAGATTTACAATATAATGGTAGATGATAAGTGAAATATAGAAAATATCACAGGATAATGGTGGCAGTAGATTAAAGTGGTCAAATTTGGAATGTGTTCTGAAGATAGAGCAAACAAGATTTACTTATGAATTGGATATGGAGTGTGGGAGGCGGGTAGGAAGGGGTCAAGATTTTTGACCTAAGCAACTGGGTACCTGGTGATATCATTTACTGAGATTGAGAACAGTCAATAATTGAGCACCACCTACGTGTTCTTACTGTACATGGTGCTTCACTTTCAACAATGAACATACATAGGCATGTTTTTCCTGGAGTAACATTAGGAGCAGTCCCTAGGAGGAATCATTGTTCCTTTATTAAACGGATTGTCCCCTGTGCAGAGAAGGAACTGAGTCCTGCTCTGCTCTGGACAGTAATGGGGCTCACTGACTACAGAGATGGGCAAGGCATTCTGGCAGTTACAGAACTCTCTCCTGTAATAAGTTTTTGCAATGACTATCATGCATCCAAAAAATACTGTCTGTCATCAAGAAACATATATTTACTTAATTTAGCCAGACCACTAATGAAATGGCTGAGGAGGACTAAAGCTCATCCTGGTAGAATGTGGAAAAGGCAATCTAACCTGGAGGACCCTTACTTGTCCTTGACTATGGGAACTGGAACCCCCTCATTCCCCAGATGGTTCTTGAGTCTTGATGGCTATTGGTCGGAACCCTGTGGCCTTACCTAGAAGTAAGAAGAAGAAGAATCTTACTCAGATTCAGGGCATTGCTTGGGGAGAAAAGGGGGTGGATAAATGAGTTCAGTGATTGATATCTTTCCTTAAAGGTGGGAAAATAGCTCTTCTTAGAAAAGTGGATGGATGTTGATTCAGATGGATAGTGCTTGGGGGAGAAGATACAAACCCAAGGGAAAGGGAACCAGATTACAAGTAGGGAGTGCTTACCAGGAGATCCACTCTGTAAAGGGTCCAAGTCTAAGGGTCCCCAGGTCTAAGTTGTTCCAACCTTCCTGTGGTGGAAGTCATATATACCTACCTGTGCAGTGTGGAAGGTAGCCTCAAAAAGACCTAGGAGACCTGGTAGTCAAGGAAGGGAGCCTGTGCCTCTCAATCTTCTTCCTGGTACCAGTGGGGAAGGTCCATTCTATCAGGTGACCATCACTCAGAGTTTCAATTAATGACCAGCAATAAAGAGGGGGGCCCACAGAGGAAGTGGGAGAACCGAGGAAATATGCATGATACTAGTCATAGTGGACAAACCAGGGAGAGACAGCAGGACCAGTCCTGTTGGCCTGTAAGTTAAAGAAAGCTATCCTCTGGGGGCACCTAGGTGGCTCAGTCAGTTAAGCTCAGGTCATGATTTCACAGCTCATGAGCCTAGAGCCTGCTTCAGATTCTGTGTTTCTCTCTCTGTCCTTCCCCTGCTCATGCTCTCTCTCTCAAAAAAAACCATTAAAAAAAATAATTATTATATATATATACATGTATGCATATATATGTGTGTGTGTGTGTATATATATATATGTATATATATATATATATATATATTATATATAAGGAAAGCTGTCCTCTGAAAGGGGAAGTGGTATCTGACATCTGAATTAAACATTCCTGCCCCTCCCCCCACCACTAAGCTGTGAGTTTCTTTAAAAAGCTTTTTAAAATTTGTATTATTTTGGGGCACCTGGATGGCTCAGTTGGTTGAGCGTCCGACTTCAGCTCAGGTCATGATCTCATGGTTTGTGAGTTCAAGCCCCGCATCAGGCCCTGTGCTGACAGCTCAGAGCCTAGAGCCTGCTTCAGATTCTGTGTCCCCCCTCTCTCTCTCTGCCCCACCCTTGCCTGTGCTCTGTCTCTCTCTTTCAAAAATGAATAAACATAAAAAAATTTTGTATTATTTTTATTTGAAGTATAGTTGACACACAATGTTATATTAGTGTCAGGTGTAAAACATTGTGGTTTGAGAACTCTATGCATTATTTTGTTTGTTTTTGTTTTTTAATTTTTTTTAATGTTTACTTATTCTGGAGAGAGAGAAAGAGAGTGTGGGGAGGGGCAGAGAGAGAGAGGGAGACACAGAATCCAAAGCAGGCTTCAGGCTTCAAGCTGTGAGCGCAGAGCCCAATGCGGGACTTGAACCCACAAACTGTGAGATCATGACTTGAGCCGAAGCTGGACACTTAACCAGCTGAGCCACCCAGGCACCCCACCATCCATTATGTAATGCTCACCACCAGTATAGCTACCATCTGTCCCCATTCAATGCTACTACAATACCATTGACTATATTCCCTATGCTGTGCCTTTTGTCCTATGACTTATTCATTCCATAACTGGACCTCCAGGTCCATGCGTGTTGTTGCAAATGGCAAGACCTTATTCTTTTTTATGTCTGAGTAATATTCCGTTGTATATGTATATACGCCACATCTTCTTTATCCATTCATCTATCAATGGACACTTAGGTTGCTTCCATATTTTGGCTATTGTAAATAATGCTACAATAGGCATAGAGTTACACATGTCTTTTTGAACTGGTGTTTCATTTGCTTTGTTACCCAGTAGTGGAGTTACTAGATCATAGGGTAATTCTATTTTTATTATTTTTAGGAATCTTGGTACTGTTTCCACAGTGGCTGCACCTGTATACTTTCCCACCAATAGGGTCCTTTTTTTCTCTATCCTTGCCAACACTTGTTATTTCTTGTCTTTTTGATACTAACCATTCTGACAGATGTAAGATGATATCTCATTGTAGTTTGACTTGTGTTTCCCTTATGACAAGTGATGTTGAGTATCTTTTCTCATGTCTGTTAGCCATCTGTATGTCTTCTTTAGAAAAATGTATGTTCAGGACATCTGCTCTTTTAAAAATTGGATATTTGGGGGGGGGTTGGCATTGAGTTGTATAAATTTTTTGTATATTTGGATATTAGCCCCTTATCAGATGCATCATTTGGAAATATCTTCTCGCATTCAGTAGGTTGTCTTTTTGTCCTATTAATGGTTTCCTTCACTGTTCAAGAGCTTTTTATTTTGATGTAGTCTCAACAATTTATTTTTGCTTTCATTTCCATTGCCTGAGGAGACATGGGTAGAAAAAAAATGTTACTAAAGCTGATGTCAAAGAGATTGCTGCCTATGCTTTCTTCTAGGAGTTTATGGTTGCAGGTCTCATGTTTAGGTCTATAATCTATTTTGAATTTATTTTTGTGTCTGGTATAAGAAAGTGGTCCAGCTTTATTCTTTTGCCTGAAGCCATCCAGTTTTCCCAGCACCATTATTCTTGTCTCCTTTGCTGTGGATTAATTGACCATATAAGCTTGGATTTCTGGGTGCTTTATTCTGTTCTGTTGAGCTATATGTCTGTTTTTTGTGCTAGTACCATACTGTTTTGATTATTATAGCTTTATAGATTATCTTGAAATCTTGGATTGTGATACCAAGATGTGACCTTCTTGAAAGCAGACAAGATTCCTTTTTACCCTTGGTTCCCCCAGTGTCCTGCCCAGGACCTGGCACATAGGGAATTCTCAATAGCTATTTGAATGAAAGAACGAGGAAGAAAGGAAAGATGGAAGGGGAGTGGGAAGAAAAGGGGTTGACTGTTAGAGACACTGAGGAGCTCAAATAATAGAATGTTTCCACTTCAAGATCCCTTAAAAAGTATACATTACAATCCCGTTGTCTACAGATTTAAAAGTTATACAGCATCTAATTCATGCATTCACTCATTCATTCATTTATGTGTCTAATAGACATAGATTGAATATCTGTCACCTCCCAATTTTGGCACTGGGAATGTTAAACGAATGAGTGATGTCTGCTCCCACTCAGGTGGGTACAACCATTGTTTTGATGCATGTGCAGCAAGAACACAAATATGGGGGCACAGAGGAAAGAGTAGTCAATACTGTCCAGGAGCAGAGGTCAGGGTTAGAGGTGGAGGGAAGGTCTCACGAAGAAGATGACATTTGTGTTGGACTATGGAGTCTGGCTAGGGGTGGGCAGAGGAGAGCAAGAGAGAGGAAAGTCAAGGGAATAGAAGGAACAAAGGCATGAAAGTGAAGCTTCTGTCTGGGGAATGGCAGGTGGTCACCTTGCAGGAATGTCAGGGGTGTAGGGGAATGGTGGCTGTGGGGGTGGCAGGGAGTTTCAAGTTCAGATGACGAAATAGGTATTCATGCCATTCATTGAGAGAGGAGATTCGAGAAGTAGGGTAAGTTAAGGGAAAGAAGCACGAATTCAGTTCAGGACAACAGGGAAGAAGCCAGTTTCAATTGGAAATATGTCTGAAACTCAGGAGAGTGGATTTGGGAGTCATCGGGATGTAGGTGATAGTGGAAGCCATGGAGATGGATAATCAGCCTTCAGGCTGGTTGGGGAAGTGAGGGTGGCCTACACCAAGCCACTAGAAACTAGCACCTGATCAACTGGATATGACAAAATGTCCAGACATGGGACTGTTGTCAGGAAGAAGAGAGATGAGAAACAGCTGGAATTGCTAAAAACTTCTTCCTAGAGAAGGTGGCTTGAATAGACATAGCAGGATGTGCGGGATTAGAAGGGCAGGAGGAGGATGTTGCTGGTGGGAGAAAGCAGTGGGTGCAGCCACCAAGCAGGAAGGATATTCGCCCCAGAAGTGCATTCCCCGTGATGGTACAGCTGGAGAAAGAAACAAGGAACTGATTTTAAGACCCACCTTTGTTGCCTCTGGGGAGCAGCGTGAAACAGACATCTCTCTCTATCCTTTTGTGTCTTTGAAATATTTTTATCTTGTGCACAAATTATTTCTTTAAAAAAACATTTGGGGTGCCTGGGTGGCTCAGTTGGTTAAGCAACTGACTCTGTTTTGGCTCAAGTCATGTTCTCATGGTCGTGAGATGGAGCCTCATGTCAGGCTCCCCTCTGGGGGTGGAGCCTGCTTAAGATTCTCTCTCTCCATCTCCCTCTCCCTCTGCCCCTATCCCCACCCCTTAAAAAGTTGTTTGAATAAATAATTTGGCTTTGACAGACTAAGAGGTGAGTGTGGTACAAAAGGACATCCAATGGATCCCATATCTAAGGGTCTGATTCCTGGATGGCTTTTTAGGCAGGAGAGCAGGACAGTCACTGACTGAGGGACCAGGAAGGTGGCTGTAGCTCTGACTGTCTTCCCCAGGGGGATCTTTTGCATGGGTTTGGTCACTGGGGAAGGTGAGTAAGTGAATGAACCCTCTAGAGAACAGCTGAGGATAGATGAGAAGTAGCTACACACTGAGCTGAACAGCTTCCAGGGACAGAAGTTTGCCCACAAGGTAGACTGATGGGTCAATGATGGATTCTAATCTCAAAACTTTGTTTTATTATTTGTGTGCTTGGGGTATGGTTATGCTGCAGTAACAGTACCAAGATCTCAAAGGCTTGAAAAACAACAAATCTTACATAGAGTTCTTTTGAAAATTAAATGAGATCATCACTGTCCAACATTTTTGAAAACTTACTATGTGCTGGGGTATATTGCTCATCTAGTTCAATCCTCATGAAAATCCTATGAGATGGTTTCCATTATTTTCCTCATCTTCTAATGTGAGAAATAGGGGGGCACCTCAGTGGCTCAGTCACTTGAGCGTCCAATTCTTGATTTCAGCTCAGGTCATGATCCCAGGATCATGGGACAGAGCGTCAGGCTCTGCGCTGAGTGTGGCACCTGCTTAAGATTCTTTCTCTCTCCCTCTCTCCCTCTCCCCCTCTCCCCCTTACCCCCTGCCCCGATTGTGCTCTTGCTCTCTCTCTCTCTCTCTAAAATTAAAAAAAAATGTGAGAAATAGGCACAGATAAGTTTATTTATTAGTCCAAGATCACACAGTGAGAAAGTAGCTAACCCAGATTAACACTCAGGCTCCCTAGCTCTAGAGTTTAGTCTCTATAAATAAACACCCACTTAGTCCAGGGTGAGACACATAGCATTATTGAGGTTAGGCAAAGTAATACTGCAGTAGGAAACAATGTCAAAATGTCCGTGATGTAACACACAGAAGTTTTCTCCTCCCTCGTGCTACAGGCTTAGTGTGGGGTGGCAGGTATGGCTCAGTGTAGTCACTCATAGACACAGGTGATAGAGGCTTCATCTTATCGTGTGCTTCTGCAATCACTGAGGCAGGAAAGGGGAAGGAGAATACTTTTGCCCAGCATGACACATGTTACTTCTGCTCTTTCATTTGTCAAATCTAAGGCAGTAGGGAAATGAAATTTGACGTTATGTCCTGAGGCAAGAACCAGAATATTTATTAATAGCCTAACGACTGCACATAGGTGCTCGTTAAATGTTGATTGAACTGGAGTTGAATGACCAGTCCCGACCAGATGGCATGAACTCTGTCTCACCTAGCTCGATTTTAAAGTTTTTGAGAGTTTGCAAACATAAGCACTAACAATTCTGCACAGAAGGCCACCAGAGAACTACCGCATCACTAATTCTGCATATCTGGCATTTCTCTGTACAGTCCGCGTGTTGCCAAGAGACCACAGAGGGTTCTGGTTACAAGACTCAAGCATTCCTGGAAGATGTAATTACTGACTTCCAACCACTGCCATTCGTCCCCTCACCCCATCCCAGACCACTCTTTTGTGATTGTTTTTTCTTTTGCCTTCCTAAATTATCCCTTGTCATGTTCTTCTATAAATGCACATGAAGCACACACAGAAATATGGCAAGGTTGTGAGGTAGGAATCCTCTAAACCATTTTTCTTTAAGTTTGTTTATTTTGAGAAAGAGAGAGAGAGAGAGAGAGAGAGAGAGAATGGGGGAGGGGCAGAGAAAGGGGAAGAGAGAGAATCCTAAGCCAGCTCTGCACTGTCAGTGCAGAGCCTGACGTGGGGCTCAATCTCACAAACTGCAAGATCCAGACCTGAGCTAAAATCAAGAGTCTGATGCTTAACAGACTGAGCCACTCAGGCGCCCCCCTCTAAACTATTTTGAAGGCATTTCCGTGGCAGTAATTCCATTCACAGTGTTGTACAATCATCACCACTATCTATTTCCAAAACCTGTACCTGTGAAGAATTAACTCCCCATTGGGACGCCTGGGTGGCTCAGTCAGTTAAGTGTCTGACTCTTTTTTTTTTTTTTTTTTTTTTTAAATTTTTTTTTTTCAACGTTTTTTATTTTTATTTTTGGGACAGAGAGAGACAGAGCATGAACGGGGGAGGGGCAGAGAGAGAGGGAGACACAGAATCGGAAACAGGCTCCAGGCTCCGAGCCATCAGCCCAGAGCCCGACGCGGGGCTCGAACTCACGGACCGCGAGATCGTGACCTGGCTGAAGTCGGACGCTTAACCGACTGCGCCACCCAGGCGCCCCAGGTGTCTGACTCTTGATTTCAGCTCAGGTCATGATCTCATAGTTCATGAGATTGAGCTGTTAGCACAGAGCCTACTTGGGATTCTCTCTCTCTCTCTCTCTCTCTCTCCCCCTCTTTCTCTCTCTCTGCCCCTCCTTCCCTCGCTCTCTCTTTCAATAAATAAATAAATAAAAACAGTTAAAAAAAAGAAAGAATTAACTCCCCATTAAGTTCACAATTTTTCTTTTCACTTTACAGACAAGGATACAGGAGGGCAGGCACTTTGCCCAGTGTCACCCAGGAAATAAGCGACAGAGACAAGATTCTTACTTTAAGGCTCATGGTTTTCTTACTACCTTCTGAAGCCTCTCTAATAAGATGTATTGTAGTCACTCATAGTAGGGTGACGCCAACCTCCTGCTGAAGGTGGGGTACAATTCCTAAATTGGTGAGTGCCCTTCCAGTGGTCTGAGGAACAAACTGTCCATTCACTTGGCAACACGCTGCAGACATTATTGAATATCCGCGGAGTGATGCAGATTCAAAGATGAGTAAAGGCCTGTGTGGTGTTCACACAGGGAGTGAACTCACGGTGGGAGTTCACAGCAGGGAAAAGTTAGGCCAAAGCTGCTTCTTTCTCCCTAAATTCCATTTCCCTTCTTCTTTTTCTTTTATTTTTAAAAATGTTTTATTTATTTTTGAGAGAGAGAGAGAGAGCAGGAGCAGGAGAGAGAGGGAGAATCCGAAGCAGGCTCCAGGCTCCGAGCTGTCAACACAGAGCCCGACACGGGGCTTAAAACCGTGAACCATGAGATCATGAGCTGAAGTCGGACCTTAACTGACTGAGCCACCCAGGTACCCCTTAAACATTTTTTTAATGTTTATTTATTTTGGGGAGAAAGACAGAGCACGAGTTGGGGAGGGGCTGATATTTTTCAGAGAGAGCCATTTCCCTTCTTTAGTACAAAACAAAACAAAACAAAACATTCAGATTTTTAGCTGGGCTAATGCCTTCTAGAAATAAGACTACGTTTCCTAATCTCTCTTGTTACTGGCTGTGGCCACATGACTATGTTTGGGTCAATGAGATATAAGCATGTGTGGTATGTGAAACTTCTGGTGGGTGTTTAGAAAGAGAAGGAACCTACTTTTCTTCCATCACTCCCCCTACCCTGCTTCCTGCTAGCTAGAAATTAAACTGTACCAGCTGGAGATCCAGCAACCTTCTGGATCATGAAGTATAAGCAAGATGGAAGAAGTCCATGACTGAGTGGAATACTATACCATCCCTGGGCTTCATATGTCTCATTTATGAGGGAGAGAAAAAAAGAAGTTTCTATATTATATGCATTTGTTAGCTTTTGCTGCATAACAAGCTACTTTAAACCTAGTGGCTTAAAACAACAATCGTCTTATTTAGCTCCAGATTCTACAGATCACCTGTGTGGCTGGAGGATTGGCCGGAACTGGATGGTCTAAGTGGGCTTTCCATGTCTGGTTGGTCTAGGGGGCCTCAGCGGGGATGGCTCCTGTTTGTTCCATCCGATCTTATCCTAGAGTAGGTTAGCCTAAGCTTTTTCACATGGTGGTCTCAGGGTCCGAAAAAAGAGAAGACAAATGCTGATATGAAAGTGCTTTTCAAATCTCCATTTGTGTCACGTGCTAATGTCCCATTGGTCTGTGCCAGTCACCCAAAGGCATAATTACTGAGGAGTGATTTGTTGAAGGCCATAATTCCAACAGTCTCCATTGTCTGAGCCACTGGTATTTTGGGATTTTCTGTCACGTACATCTGAATCTGGTCCTACCTTCTATAGATGGTAGGTGGTAAGCAGTCAAGGACTGTTCTGTTCACATTTGCCGACACAAAAGCCTTCATGATATTTTTCAGTGTTCAAATCACAATGGCCTGAACGTCTATCATCTTATTTGTCCTTATCTCTGTATCAAAATCATTTTAGTGTTACTGAGACTTAACTATTGGATGGGAAACATAAGATTTATAGTTTTGCTTTAAGCCAATACTACAAAAACATGAAAAGGGCTCTTTCTTGCAGTGGTTTTGTTTAATGATGATCAAAAACAAGGGATTTTTTAAAAAAGAGACTCCTGAACAATCACACTGGGATTTAAGCAATACCAGAGAGTTCCAAAAAGGTGTCTGCACTAGGGCCATCATCTGGCACTCCTGAATCATGTTTTGCCTATTCTGTCTCACCCTGGCTGATGCCCTCTGCTCAGAAAGCATTCTGAAGAGGGAGAAATTTCTTGGCCCCTGCTGAAGACTCCTCATGAAATTGCCAACAATCTGAGTGAGGCTGAATCTGTCTACTTTTGCAAATGATGGCTGATGTGCAAACATTCAGGCCCTGTGGCTTTCCCGGTAGGACATCTGTTGCCTCTGATCTGCACGTGATCAGCCGTGGCAGGCGTAGGTGGAGATGAATTGAAGACACCACACAATTTTTCCCTTTTGGTTTAATCTAATCCCATTTTCCTGCTTGCAAATGTAAGGCAAGTTTCCTGATAGAATCTGGCTCTGGACACCTGGTGTTCAGTTGGTTTAAATTAAGAATATTTTATAAATAAAACATCAACAGACACACCAGTTAGAGCAGTAGAAAGACATGAGGTCGGGGGAGGAGGGGGAGATAAACGGGTGGTTTGTCAACACACGCCAAGGTAACCAGCTGGTTAGGACCACAAGAATTTCACATGGACTTTTTTTTTCCCCCCCAAACATTTTCACACTACTCTAGGAGGCAGTGTGGCATAGCCATTAAATATGAGCTGGGATGCTGGGTGGCTCAGTTGGTTAAGCATCCTACTCTTGATTTTAGCTCAGGTCATGATCTCACGGTTCATGAGTTCAAGCCCCACGTTGGCATATGGAGCCTGCTTGGGATTATCTCTCTCTCCCTCTCTCTCAAAATAAATAAATAAATGTATACACGTATATACATATGTACGTATATTGGCCAGAAAATTCCTACCCTGTTACTTACAAATTATGGGATGTAGGCAAATGACTGAACATTGGTGTACCTCCTTCCTTATCTGTAAACCAACCACCTCCCAACATTGGCCTGTTGTAAGGATTACATGAAAAACACAAGCAAAGCCCTTAGAAGTATGCTGGATTCTCAGTAAGCTCTCAAAAATATTAGCTATTACTATTGTATTGTTACATGCTCGGCCCTGAGCCAGCCAAGGTTTTCAGTGACATAGTTTCTGACTCAAAGTGGTAGCCCAAGATGGTGAGAAGGTCATGGTCTCACTAGAAAGAAAGTTCCATGAGGCTAGCATTGTTTGTTTTTCTGTTTTGTTTTCTATATTGTATTTCCAGGGCCTAGAATAGTATCTGGAACTAAGGAGGGGCTCAATAGATTTTAGTTGAATGAATGAATTTAAACAATTCAGGAGCTGTGTTAAATCATACAGGATTCAGGTGTGGAACACAGGAGGGATGTCAATAGAATGATTATAAAAATTAGATCAGCAAGGGGCACTGGGTGGCTCAGTCGGTTGAGCCTCCAACTTCGGCTGAAGTCATTATCTCATGGTTCTGGAGTCTAAGCCCCAAATTGGGCTTGCTGCTGTCAGCGTATAGCCCGCTTCAGATCCTCTGTCCCCCCCTCTTTCAGCCCCTCCCCCCCACTTCTGTCTCTCAAAAATAAATAAACATTCTAAAAAAATTAGACCAGCAAGACAAGTAAGGAAATAAAATAGGTGAAGAGCATGGAATCCTACCAGGCAATAAAGAGGCATCGAAGAAGTTACGGTAAAGATTTTAACATTTGACTAAGTACAATAACTTCTCATGACTCATGATCCAAATTGTAAAAAAATTTGGGGATTTATGGGGCACCTGGGTGGCTCAGTTAAGCCTCTGACTTCAACTCAGGTCTCCAGGTTCATGAGTTCAAGCGCCCCTGCAGCTCTGTGCTGTCAGCCCAGAGCCTGGAGCTTACTTCGGATTCTGTGTTCCCTCTCTGTCCCTCAGTCACTCATACTCTGTCTGTCTCTCTCTCAAAAATAAATAAACATTAAAAAAATTCTGTTAAAGAGAAAGAAAATTTGGGGATTTAGGGGTGCCTGGGTGGCTCAGTTGGTTAAGCATCCCACTCTTGATCTCAACTCAGGTCATGATCTCATGGTTTGTGAGATCCAACCTCAAGTGAGGCTCAGCGTTGAAAGCGGAGAGCCTTCTTGGGATTCTCTCCCTCCTCCTCTTTTTCCCCTCCCCTGCTTACACATGCTGTTTCTCCCTGCCTCTCTCTCTCTCTCAAAAATAAACAAACAAAGAAACAAACTTAAAAAAAAAAAAAAAGAAAACTTAGGGATTTAAACCTCCATGATCTTAAGACAAGTTTAGGGAGATGAGCCTGAGTCTTGAGTAGCATCAGCCCAGAAGTACCGTCCAAGTTGCAGGCCAGAACCTCTGACTTCAAACCCTGGATCTTGACCCCAGTCTTTGGCCAGGGCACTCAGTTGGCCCGAGATGGTAACCTGCTCCCTGCAGTTGTCAAGTGACTTGGTTACTCGGGAGATTTTCTAATCAAGTACAGAGATGAATAAAGTAAAAATGAGCCCTTGAGATTAATACTTTCATGTGAGGTCTAGGAATAAGTTTTATAGCCATCATGAAAAATCATGTATAATGGTTATTTATGGTGTTTGAACCATTTAAGAAAGTCTGATATATTAACCGTATGATTTTAACTGGAGATGTTACTTTTATTTTCTTTTTCAACTTTTTTTTTATTATTTATTTTTGGGACAGAGAGAGACAGAGCATGAACGGGGGAGGGGCAGAGAGAGAGGGAGACACAGAATCGGAAACAAGCTCCAGGCTCCGAGCCATCAGCCCAGAGCCCGATGCGGGGCTCGAACTCACGGACCGCGAGATCGTGACCTGGCTGAAGTCGGACGCTTAACCGACTGCGCCACCCAGGCGCCCCGAGATGTTACTTTTAAAATGCATGAAGATTTGTCTAATTTTGTAAACAGTATTTGTCTAAAAGATGGAAACGTTTCAAGGTCTTTTTAGGCACCTTAGGTTTGAAACTAGAGTTTCCATGTTAAAGAAGATTTTCTTTATCTTATCAATGGACCAGCCTTGTTGAGTGTCTTGCTTGAGAGAATCAAGTATATTAAATTTGGGCTTATAATTTAAAACATTTAAGGGGATTTAATTAACCATGATAGTTAAATGAGTTAATTGTTTAAGGAAATATGATCTGTTAAACTTAACTGAATTTTAATTAAAGGACAAGTGAAACCGAGCTTAAAAGCTTAAGAAAAGCTGTGTTTTAAACTTATAATTTTATTAAATTGAATATCCATTAAAAGCAAGCAACTGCAAGTAACTCTTTCCATATAGAAAAGTGTCTGTCACATATTTGAAAAACTGAATTGAGAAGGGAATGCTTATAAAACCCATGAGATTGATTTTTCCTGTTAAAAGTGTTGCTGTTGTGAGTCTTCCTGCCTTTTCTTGTATTATAAAAGTAAAACAAAACCTTACCTTTATATAACTATTATTTTCGGTGCTCTTAGACTCCTCTAACTCTTACCTGCTCACCAGATTGCCAGCCCATCCAGAACAGAGGCCATGCATCCCGAGCAGCTCAGAGGTGCTCCTCCCCAACTAACCCCAACATCCACCTTTTCAAGGCCAAACACCTTGCACCACATAATGGTCATTCAAAAAATCCCCTGTATCAGGAAAGTCAGCAGGAATGACGCTGATCCTTAGGGACAGTTCTGGAAATTTGTGGGAATATTTTAAATTATTAGGGTAGTTGCAAAGCACTATTGGAATTGAGTGGGTAGGGCCCAAGGATGCTGAATTTTTCAAGATTGTTGGGCGCCTGAGTGGCTCAGTTGGTTGAGCGTCTGACTTCGGCTCAGGTCATGATCTCATGGTTCCATGAGTTTGAGCCCTGTGTCGGGCTCTGTGCTGACAGCTCAGAGCCTGGAGCCTGCTTCAGATTCTGTGTCTCCCTCTCTCTCTGCATCTCCCCCGCTGATGCTCTGTCTCTCTCTATCTCAAAAATAAACGTTAAAAAAAAAAAAAGATTTCAGGGATGATGTAAATTAAGAGAAGATTGTACTTTATTATATTTGAAACTTTACCAGGAGTTATTTATCATTTTGGAAAAAATCACATTACTAATGGCAAAGCAGCTAAAGGTGTTTGCATCATGAATCAATACAACACTATCAATTTGCATCTGTGGGTGTCCATCATCCATGGTGATTCAGTAAGCATACCACTTTATCCTAACCTGATTGAGGGGATTCCCAAGCTTTTACATGTTGAAATACATGTTACTTAGTTAAATAATATCGTACTTTTATTTTCCCTTTATATGTCACTCAGGCATTAGATTCAGTTTTAAAAACCATGGTTTTTAAAAATATTTTTTAAAAATATTTATTTATTTTTGAGAGAGAGACAGAGTGTGAGTGGGGGAGGGGCAAAGAGAAAGGGAGACACAGAATCTGAAGCAGGCTCCAGGCTCTGAGCTGTCAGCACAGAGCCCGACACAGGGCTCGAACTCATGGAACCATGAGATCATGACCTGAGCCGAAGTCAGTCGCTTAACCAGCTGAGCCACCCAGGCGCCCCTAAAAATCATGGTTAAGCACACGTTATATTGTCTATGAATTCCATTTCAGGATAGTAAAGGGGCATTACATAATATTTGTTGGGTCTGATAGGATAAAGAGCCACCTCTCTCCACCCTCAAACTCTTCTCTGAAAGTCCCCTTCCTGAGGACCCTGCTCCTTCTGTGACCCTCACAAGTGGTAGTTGCTTTCTCCCCCACCCTCCTCCTACCATTGGGCACAGAAGCCAGCTAGGTGTCTGCTTCCTCCTTTTTTTTTCCAGTTACAGATCTTTATTCCTCTCTCCTCTATGAAAATCTCCAGCATTAAAGCTCACAGAATCAGACAATAGCATTCACTTTTTATTGCAGGCAGGTGTCTTTAGGTCCCTGGGTCTTTGGTCTTTACTCCTTGAAGATTTTAGTCCATGTTCATCATTACTCTCTCCAATAGTATGCCTATCTCGATTCTTGACAGTGGTGACTTCAGGTAAAGCATAGGCAGAGACCAGTCAGAAGCAGAGTTGTTCCCCTGGAGGGCCTCAGCGTAAGCCAGGTATTGTACTTCAATTGCCATGGGGAGGTCATGGGTCCCGGGGCAGGAGCCAGGGTGGCCGAAGGCAATGGAGGAGCGTTGGGGGTCTCAGGCAGTGGTCATTAGCCAACTGGTATGAAACAATGTCAACATTTTAACAACTGGAATGGACATACAGATCCTACCAGCTAATATCATCCCTGAGTGGAGATAGTCCTCCCGAGCTCCATCCCCTCTTCTCCTGTGACCTTGTCCTCCATTCTACCTCAGCCACCCATTCCAATTGCCATATGCTAGACCCATAAATGGTAACTATACCCTCTCTCTCTATGATCTAAATTGTAAGCATCCCACTCTTGGACAACCACCGCCCCCCCCCATCCTTCAAGCTTACTCCACCTAGAGCTCCACTTCCAACAATTTAGCCACATTATTAGAGCCTACAATTCATTATTCCTCCCATTTTTCACTACGCTCACCTTTCTCATTCTTCTGCCCAGATTAGATTCCACAGTATCTCACCATAATCAGTCCTTTGTGCACCAAACTCCCTTACCCTAATCTTCCTTTTTTTTCACCAGGTTGACAAAGGCAAACTACGGTAAATCCAAGCCTTCACCTGCTGCACACCTGCACCATACCCTTGAATGTAGCTGGAGAAAACCACACCACCAGGCTGTCTGGTCTCACTTTACATTTGTGATTGGTAACCGTGAATAGGCCTTTAGTGGATGATCCTACTACATTATCCAGGCCAGTTACTTTCTCACTCTGCTATGTTACCAGAATTATCTCACACCTCTTCTTGTCTCTCCAAACTCCAAAACTCCTCTGCCCTCCTTACTCAAATCTAGTTGTTCGCAAGAGTTTTTGGTCTCAAGACTCCTTTAAACTCTTGAAAATTGAAGACGCTAAAGAGCTAGTTGTTTATATATAGGTCATATCCACTTGTATTTATTATATTAAAATTAATTGGGAAATTTAAAACATTTCCAGTGTATTTCTTTTTAAAAATAACAATGAGCCTATTGTTTGGGTAAGTTTCCTCCTGGATTGATGTTAACATAAATAACATTTTTTATGAAAAAGAACTGTATTTCCCAAGCCTAAAAAAATGTTAATGAGAAAAGAAACCATTTTACATATTTGTAAGACTTTTTCATGTTTGGTCAAAGAGAAGACGACTGGATTCTCATATATGCTTCTGCATTCAAATTGTTACAATATATAGTTCTGGTTGAAGTATATCATGAAAACTCCTGCAGATACAGGTAAGTAGTTGGAAAATGGAGGAGTATTTTAATAGACTTTTCAGATAATTGAGGGTATTTTTCTTTGATATTACACAAAAATTTGATAAGTGATCATTTCTTTTTTTTATTGTTTATTTATTTTGAGAGAGAGAAGTGGGGGTGGGCACAGAGAGAGAAGCAGGGAGAGAGAGAATCCCAAGCAGGCTCCATGCTGTCAGCACAGAGCCCAAAGCAGGACTCAATCTCACCAACCATGAGATCAGGTCAAGAGTTGATGCTTAACTGACTGAACTACCCAGGTGCCCCAAAAGTGATAATTTCCTAAAGGTTAGTTGCCATGTGGATTTGAAACCATATTATAAAAATTGATAAAAGGAAACCTCATTTAGGATGGATAGGGGAGCTCTGGCGCACTACCCCTTGAGGTCAATTATAGACTCAGCAGGAAGAGAGGACCTTCCTTGCCTGTGGGTACTAACCTACCATTCCCTGCCCCACAAACCCCCACCGCAACAGACCAGCCAATGAAAGCCTATCACATCTCAGCCAATGAAAAACCATTATACTTTGAACTCCCAGTTTAATCCAATGGAATTTTTTTTTTTTTTAACGTTTATTTTTGAGACAGAGAGAGACAGAGCGTGAACAGGGGAGGGGCAGAGAGAGGGAGACACAGAATCTGAAACAGGCTCCAGGCTCTGAGCAGTCAGCACAGAGCCCGACGCGGGGCTTGAACTCACGGACCATGAGATCATGACCTGAGCCGAAGTCGGACGCTTAACCGACCGAGCCACCCAGGCGCCCCTCCAATGGAATTTTTTGTTTATAACAGCCTTCCCAAATGCCCCCTTTCCTCCATAATCCAGCGATCCTCTGGTATGGTTCTGCCCCAGCTTGCTTGTTCCAGGTTGCAATTCTCTGCTATTCCAAATAAAGCTTTTTTGCTGGTAAAATAACTGGTAGTTTTGTTTTTTCAGGTTAACATTACTTAGTGCTTAGAAGTGGGATCCAAGGAGGACACCCAACAGCCCCAAGGCTGGTGAGCAAACAGGGTCGATACCCACCAAGCCAACAGGAATCACTGCTTTCTCGCTGACCCTGGAGTTGGAGGGTAAGTTTCCTCCTGGATTTCAAGCTCCACAATTTGTGTCTGAGTTCTCCGGGCTTTATTCAGGATCTGTTTTAAGGCCCTGTTTGATTGGTTTTCTCTCTGAGAGTACTTGTTTGGCCATCGGTCTGATTCCTTTTCAGTATCAAACTGCTCCCGCTGGGGCTGTGCCAGTTGGAAGTGTGTTGGCCTTCAGTCTGACTCCCTTTTGGGATTGGACTGTTCCCATTGGAACTGTGCTGGCCTTTGGTCTGATTCTTTCTGGAACCAGCCTGTTCCTGTTAAAACTGTGGTGTTTAGGAATTTTTCTTTGCTTTAGAGAAAAACGTCCAAGAAATGGAATCCCAGTCATCAAAAAGCTTTGAGCATGCCCCACTTCCCTTACTGGGACTCTGGCCAGTTTTATGTCTAAAACCTGTGGTCCCCCTCATACACATGTATAACTAAATGGACTAACTTAACCAGAGTAATTTCGGCACCAACATCCATTATGGGGAACTTTTGATCTCCCCAAACTTGTTTTACTCAAATTAGAAAGCCAAGGCTTCTTAGAAGAAAAGGGGGAAAAAACTGAATGGGATGCCTATTTAAAATCTTGAGGCTTTCAGATGTTTTCAGGATTCTAAGTTTGCTTCTTTGCAAAATACTATTTCTTTTGTAAAAAAAATTTTTTTTAATGTGTATTTACTTTTGAGAGAGAGAGAGAAAGAGAGAGTGTGTGCACACATGAGCGGGAGACAGGCAGAGATGAAGGGGGACAGAGGATCTGAAGCAGGCTCAGAGAGCCCAATGCAGGGCTCGAACTCATGAACTGTGAACCATCAGCTCATGATCTGAGCCAAACTCAGAGGCTTAACCAACTGAGCCACGCAGGTGTTCTGCAAAGTACTATTTCTAAATTAACTGAGGAAAACAAACAATTGAAAGGAGTCAAAATGGCTTCTGAGGCCTCTTTCTCCCTCAGTCTTTTTTGTCTGCAGACATATGGCAGCCACCTTGTGATCAGGCCCTGCCTGCAGCACCATTTTCCTCTTTCTGCTAAACTTCCCTTTTCTTCCTAATCACTCCCCACTCCCTCCTCCCCGACCCTATTAAAACCTGTCTCTTTAAAGTTGAGTTTTCTGAGGATCTAAATAAACGTCAAGTTTTTTTCTTGTGTTCTCTGGACTAACCCCGAATTACAAGCTATAGTTAAAGAGTTTCCGAATGTGACTGAGGACCTCCTAAGTTTGCTAAAGAATTTAACACAGTTATTCAAACCTAGTAACCTAGTTTCATAGATTTATATCAGTCCACATGCTTGTGGTTGAGGACCAGGCTGAATGTTGGATGAAACTAGCCAGAAGGGGATATGCTGAGTGGGATTGAGAGAAACAAACCCCTGACTTTTAACAAGATGCTAGAACACTCGCTGGTTATCTCCACCGAGCAATTATGAAAACGATACACATTCAGTAGAAACCATACTTTGAATTTTGAATTTCGATCTTTTTCTGGGCTGGCAACATATTATGATTCTCTCTGGTGACGCTGGGCAACGGCAGTGAGCACAGCTCCCAGGCAGCCAGGCAATCATGAAGGTAAACAATCAATGCTCTTACATGCTGTACCTATGTAACCATTCTGTTCATTTTCGGTACAGCATTCAATACATTTCATGAGAGGTTCAATATTTTGTTATAAAACAGGTTTTGTGTTAGCTGATTTTGTCTAAGTGTAGGCTAATGTAAATGTTGTGACTAAGTTTAAGATGGGCTCGGCTAAGCAGTGATGTTCGGGAGGTCCGGTCTATTAAGTGCATTTTTGACCTATGATATTTTCAACGTACATTTACTTCATCACGACATAACCCCATGGTAAGTCGAGGAAGATCTATACACAAGATTTTTTTAAATCGCGTATATTAGCATCACCATTGATCTCATCTGAAGTCTTTAAGTAATAGGAAGCTGTCAGGTTCACAGGGGCAGATACAAAATTTCCCAAAATTTTAAGTTTTGCAGCAAGGCTTGAATTTTATTTTATCAAAATAGCTCACAGATATCTCCTGTCAAATAGGCTCACTTTGTTCATTTTTTAGAAAATGTCTGTGGCTCCTGGGTGGCTCAGTTGGTTAAGCATCTGACTTTAGGTCAGGTAATGATCTCGTGGTTCGTGAGTTCAAGCCCTGCATCGGGCTCTGTGCTAACAGCTTGGAGCCTGGAGCCAGCTTTGGATTCTGTGTGTGTTTGTCTCTCTCTCTGCTCGTGCTCTGTCTCTCTCTCTCTCTCTCTCTCTCTCTCTCTCTCTCTCTCTCTCTCAAAAATAAATAAACATTAAAAAGAAAATGTCTGCCAGATACTCAAGTCTGAATAATCAAAGTTGGTCTGTCAGTCATTCTTTCAAATGGTGTTCCATAAGTAAAGAAGCTAGGTCACCTCTCATTTCAAACAATTGCAACAGTGCTTTTCCTCTAGACAGTTATCCTTTGGTATGCAGCACAAATGCTTTATGTGTACTTCCCATTCAATACAGAATATTAAAAATATGCATACTCAAGGGATGTGAATTTATAAAATTAATAATTTGTACTGCTTCATTAAGGATCTTCTTCAGTAAATTTTTTTTTTCCCAGAAAGTGCTTGTGGTGAAGAATCTAATGACTACCAGAATAGTTTGGCATCATATCTCTGTGATTCATGCTAAAGCACCAGCCCTCTTACCCACCATTGCTTTTACACCATCAAGACAAATGTCAACACAGTTTTTAGAGGATAAACCAAGCAACTCAAAATGTTACTTAATGCTTTGAAAATTTCAATACCACTTGTGTTTATTGTATTTACATAAAGGAAGATCTCTGATGATTAGTTGGTGCTGAACCAGAATACAAGCAAAACTGCAAGTCTAAGTATATATGTAGGTTTGTGGGCTTTTTTAAATAGTTCATTTATTTATTTTAAGAGAGAGAGCATGAACTGGGGACAGGCAGAGAGCAGGAGAGAGAGGATCCCAAGTAGTCTCCACGCTGTCAACATGGAGCCCTAAACCCTAGGTATGTCTCAATCTCATGACCAAGCGATCATGACCTGAACTGAGGTCAAGAGTCAGACATTTAACCAACTGAGCCACCCAGGCATCCCTAGATTTGTTTTTTGGTTTTTTGTTTTTTTGAAGACAACAGTTCAGATCTACAGAGGAGATACTAACTCAGTCTTTTTGTTTGCAGCTAAATCTTTACTTTGAGTTACTGAATCATTCAAAGATGATTTCTGTGATTTCTTTCACTGACTTTTCATCTAGCAGGCATTCAGCAATGTGAACTATACAAGGTTTTATTAGTCCCTCTGCTATTGTGTGTATATTTCCGCCAATGAAAATATGATAGCTTACCTTATAAGGCACTTCCATAGCTTTTTCATTTCTAGTTTGAAAAGCCATAACAAACAATTTTTGGACTTTAAAGTCCATTAAGTCATTATATCTATGTTTAAAATACTCAATTTGTTTTTCTTTGTACTCTATGACTGGCCCCAATATGATGCTGCAACTTAGGGGACCCCATAGACTATAGAAAATGCTCTATTGCATAAAAAACACTGAGGTAATTATTAACATTTATAAAGCATCGGAAAAGATAGCTTTAGTCATATTTTTATTCCTCATTTACAGTTTTGCAAGTGTCTTTGGAGTAGGTAATGGTGGCAGGCTTTGTGGTGGGAAGGGCAGAGAGAGAGGAGAGAGAGAATTCCAAGAAGGCCCTGTATGCCGTCAGCACAGAGCCCAACGTGGGGCTCACACCCATGAACCGTGAGATCATGACCTAAGCCGAAATCAAGAGTCAGACGCTTGATTGACTGAGCCACCCAGGCATTCCCTAAGAGATAAATTTTTGACAGCAGTAAAACAACTCATTATGTATGGGTGGAAACAAAAGTACCGTTAATGGCTGACTTATGAGAAAAAACAGAGGCCAGAAAGCAGTGGAATGACATATTCAACATGCAAACAAAAAAGTGAAGAATTAAATTTCCAGGGAAACCATTCTTAACACTTCTACATCCAGCAAAACTATCCTTCTGAAATGAAGGTAAATCAAAACATCTCCACATAAACAAAAATTGAGATGATTCATTGTTAGAAGATCTGCCTAAAAAAATACTGAAGGAAATCCTCCATGCTGAAAGAGAATAACATCAGACAATAAATCAAATCCAATTGTGTGTTTAAAGCAATATTTATAACCAGGTGTTACTGAGCTTATACAGATATAATATAGATGGGAAAACAAAAGCACAGAGGAAGTGGGAGGAAATGGAGCTTTGCTGGAGCAAAGATGCTATTTTTTGTCAGAAGTAAGTCAATATTAATAAAAAATAGATGGTGATAAGTTTAAGATGCAGGGATTGGGGGCACCTGGCTGGCTTAGTCAGTAGAGCATCTGACTCTTGATCCCAGAGCTGTGAGTTCAAGCCCCACATTGGGAGCCTACATAAAAAATAAAAAAAATAAAGATGTAGATACATGCTGCTTGCAGGAGTCAGGCCTCAACAAACTGATAAAAAATGAACATAAAGGGGCAGAGGAAGACATACTGCAAATATACCAATCAAAAGCAAGCTGTGGTACAAATATGAATGTTGGATAAGGTGGGCTTTGAGATGCAGAATTTGATAATGACAGGTGGATCAATGCATGATAATGAAGAGTCTACCAAAAAGATGTAACAATTATTAACTTGTGTGTACTTTGTGTTTATTTAGGAAACTGTGCAGGTCTATCCTAAAACTATTTTTCTAAATTTTCTTCTAATTTTGTTTTCATAAGTAAAGCTTTAATATACAGAGCTTTTTTTTTAATTGTGAGAAGGAACTAAGTTGATTACTTTTAATATTTAAAAAACCATTAATATCATTAATTGAATAGTCCAATGTAATGATCCTTTATTATATTTGGAAGTCTGATATATGGCTAGATCTATTTATTGTAGCTCTATTCTGTTTTATTTATATATTTGCATATATCCAAACCCATACTACACTGCATATTGAATCTTACTTTTTGTCTCTTTTTTAATTTTATTTTTTATTTTTTAATTTATATCCAAGTTCATTAGCATATAGTGCAACAGTGATTTCAGGAGTAGATTTCTTAATGCTCCTTACCCATTTAGCCCATCTCCCCCTCCCACAACCCCTCCAGTAACCCTCTGTTTGTTCTCCATATTTAAGAGTCTCCTCTGTTTTGTCCCCCTCTTTGTTTTTATATTATTTTTGCTTCCCTTCCCTTGTGTTCATCTGTTCTGTGTCTTAAAGTCCTCATATGAGTGAAGTCATATGATTTTTGTCTTTCTCTGACTAATTTTGCTTAGCATAATACCCTCTAGTTCCATCCATGTAGTTGCAAATGGCAAGATTTCATTTTTGATTGCCAAGTAATACTCCATTGTATATGTATACCACATCTTCTTTATCCATTCATCCATCAGTGGACATTTGGGCTCTTTCCATACTTTGGCTATTGTTGATAGTGCTGCTATAAACATGGGGGTGCATGTGTCCCTTCGAAACAGCACACTTGTATCCTGTGGATAAATGCCTAGTAGTGCAATTGCTGGCTCGTAGGGTAGTTCTATTTTTAGTTTTTTGAGGAACCTCCATGCTGTTTTCCAGAGTGGCTGTACCAGCTTGCACTGCCACCAACAATGCAAAAGAGATCCTCTTTCTCTGCATCCTCACCAACATCTGTTGTTGCCTGAGTTGTTAATGTTAGCCATTCTGACAGGTATGAGGTGGTATCTCATTGTGGTTGTGATTTGTATTTCCCTGATGATGAGTGATGTGGAGCATTTTTTCATGTGTCGGTTGGCCATCTGGATGTCTTCTTTGGAGAAGTGTCTATTCATGTCCTTTGCCCATTTCTTCACTGGATTATTTGTTTTTTGGGTGCTGAGTTTAATAAGCTCTTTACAGATTTGGATACTAAACCTTTATCCAATATGTCATTTGCAAATATCTTCTCCCATTCCATCGGTTGCCTTTTAGTTTTGCTGATTGTTTCCTTCACTGTGCAGAAGCTTTTTATTTTGATGACATCCCAGTAGTTCATTTTCACTTTTGTTTCCCTTGCTTCTGGAGACATGTTGAGTAAGAAGTTACTGCCGCCAAGATCAAAGAGGTTTTTGCCTGCTTTCTCCTTGGGGATTTTGATGGCTTCCTGTCTTGCATTTAGGTCTTTCATTCATTTTGAGTTTATTTTTGTGTATGGTGTAAGAAAGTGGTCCAGGTTCATTTTTCTGCATATCGCTGTCCAGTTTTTCCCAGCACCACTTGCTGAAGAGACTGTCTTTATTCCATTGGATATTCTCTCCTGCCATTAGTTGGCAAGACATTTATGTGTCCATTTCTGGGTTCTGTATTCTGTTCCATTGATTTGAGTGTCTGTTTTTATGCCAACTAACTTTGTGTCTCTTTTGTTTAACTGGAAATGGCATAGATCAGAATATGTTTTAACTATTTATTACATTTATTGAGTAGTTGTGTGTTCTCTGTTTTGTTTTTATTTTATTTTAAAAGTGAATCTGAGACCATTCTCCACATAAAGGAACCTGGGCTCCTGAGAAAATGACTGATTTCAGGGCTAGGCAGAAACGGTTCAGGTTGAGCCTGGAGCATGATGTTATTACTGCTCAGAAGTAACGGTTCATGTCAAAAGAATTTGGGAGCCAATTGAATCTGGGAGGATATGCACATCAAACAAATAAGGATATTAACAGATTACAACCCCAATGCCGAAGACAATAATTCAAGCCCATGTTCATATAAATAAATACATCAGTTAAATAAAGGAGAAAGGGAACAGTTTTCTAATAGTAGAATGCCAACCAACAAATGTAGAGTGAATGGTGGAGTTAGACAATCACTATGTAGCAGGTGTCACAGTAATAATTCCAACAAAAATTATCAGTGGATGCAAGAGCTAGCTGTTGAAACTTTGATGAGGAACAGGATATTTATATGACCTCAAAGTATCTTTCCACAAAATACTAACAACAAAGGGGAATTGAAAAGGGGATAATAGTAACTTTACAGTGGAAAAGGCTGGTAAACACCACCTTAATCAAGTGATCAAGGTTAACATCCTTAGGAATGGAACAAACTATCATCTGTACCTCTTGATATATTATGCACTGCAAAAGACACAACATCATGTATCTGGTGATCCTGCCAAAGATGCAAAATCTGAACTTAATCATGGAGGAACATCTATCAACCTGAGTTGAAGGACCTCCTACAAAATAATTTGCCTATCCTCTTCAAAAATGTCAAGGTCATGAAAGACTAGGAAAGACTGAGGAACTATTTTAGATGGTAGGAGATTAAAGAGATATTATAATGCAATGTGTAATCCTTGATTGGATCCTTAAAAATTACTTTTTTCTTTTTTTTTTTTTTTTACTCTATAGGACATAGTAAATTAATGAGCAAATGTTTAATACTGTCTACAGATTGAATAATAATATCTTACTATTAATCTTCTGATTTTGATAATTGTGTGATAGTTATATAAGAGAATGTTCTTGTTCTTAGGAATTACACATTGAAGTATTCAAAGATGAAAGGCAGCATGTCTGCAACTTACTCTTCAAAATATGTATTAAAGCAAATGTGGCAAATGTTGAAATTTGGGGAATTTGGATGAAGAGCGCCCAGGATTTCTTTATATAACTTTTAAACTTTTCTGTAAGTTGTGGGTCACCCGTGTGGCTCAGTCAGTTAAACATCCAACTCTTGATTTCTACTCAGGCCATGATCTCACAGTTTGTGGGGTCAAGCCCAGCATCACACTCTGTGTTGACAGCATGGAGCCTGCTTGGGATTCTCTCTCTCCCTCTTTCTCTCTCTGCCCCTCTCCTGCTCTCTCTCTCTCAAAATAAAAAAGTTAAAAAAAATACTTTTCAGTAAGTTTGAAATTATTGCAAAATGAAAAGTTATTGAAAACTAATACATTTTCTTCCCTAAAAATTATTGGGCTTTTTTAAAAATGTCAGTCTCAGTTATGTATTTTTTTTAATGTCTATTAATTTTTGAGAGAGAGACAGAGCGTGCAAGGGAGGGAGAGGCAGAGAGAGACACACAGAATCTGAAGCAGGCTCCAGGCTCCAAGCTGTCAGCACAGAGCCCAACATGGGGCTCGAACCCACGAACCGTGAGATCATGCCCTGAGCCAAAGTCAGACACTTAACTGACTGAGCCACCCAGGTGCCCCAGTTATATCTTTTTTAAAATCACTCTTTGGGACCTTGGTAGTGTTTGTTCAATGTTTATTTTTGGTGTCCATTTTGTGCTAGAGTCTGAGGACAGAGGTAAACTTGCCCGCATGAAATTCAGGAAATTCAGTTTTGCCCACATGAAGTTTTCAATCTAGTAGAGAAAACAATTGTACAAATAATTGCATAAATGTAATTATTATGTGATCATTCCTGCAACAACACGTGTACTTCACAAAGTCATGTGCAGACTGCACTTCATTCCTTCGTTGTGAAAGACAGATGAAATCTCACTTTGTCTATCTGAATGTCCTTTCTGTCCTACAATAGAGCTGCAACCTCAGGAGGCCATTAAGAGTCCACTCAGCTGACTTGTTGCTTCACTGTGTGTTTCTGTTGGAGTGCTAGGAATTAAAGAGGGAAGTGATAGTGGGTGTTTTTCTGTAAGCTAAAAATCTTTCCATCTTGAAAAGCAATAAAGTCTGTTGTAGAAGAGGGGCACATTTTCAGACCTCCTGTTCATTACAGAGATAGGCATCTAAGGAACTTTGAGCCATGTTCTGGGTGACTTTCTTGAAATTCGAACAAAAAGGAGTTTGTTACAGGGCTCACAAGGGCAATTCTGAAAGCTTCATTAATTCGAATAATAACTTCCAATTAATTCATTAGTCACTTCCTGATGTTCTGAAATCATGAGTTTTGAAAGTTGCTACCTTTAACCTTAGGTGAAATTTAGAATGGTATGGTTCTAACGGGTCCAACCTAAGCTAACCTTTTAGCCATTTATAAAAATGCAAAACAGAAGGCTGGGCTCAAGTCTGAGATGGGTAATTTGCAATAATACTCTTCATTCGTGCAGTCTTTGGAATGAAGAATCCTGACACTCCCAGAGGATATTAAGGATCTAGTGATAAATAAAATTAGACCAGGTGCTTCTCCTGGCCAGGGGCCCGAGGCATGATAACAGGGGATATCAATAAGACCATAATGGGAATGCATCCAAAATTCTCCAGCTAACCCCATCCAGTGTAATTATAGCTTTCTGGCAAGGGAGTGGGGTGAGGTGGGGGGTGGGGGAGGGGTGGGAGGCATCATTGCTCTTCTGCCATCCTTTTCCCTGTTAACTGCTGTGGTCCCTATAGTGATCCCCCAACCTGTGTCTGGGGTGCATCTTTTCCCTACAGCGCTGCCTCCTTGCTAAGACCTGGCCCTCCACCATGGCTGTTGCACCCTCAAAACTATTCTGGAAGCATCTGGCGCTGGCACCCCTTCATCCCCATCAGCCACCACGCATAGCTTTTAGCTCTTAAATGCAGGCATCACTCCATTTTTAGAAAACTGGACACAGAAATACCTCATCCCACAGACTAATAAATTGAGAAATGAGGTGCAGTTCTATAAAAGGATTTCCCAGAAAATCCTTCTGAAAACTGAGCTTCCTGATAAGCAGAGACAGATTTACTATGAAGCTGACAAGGCTTAAGCCACATGGTCCCTCATTTGCAGACGCCCTTCCAAAGGCCCTGGGCGGATCCCCAACAATGTGTTTATAGAGCCATATGTTTTTATAAATTCACAAAAGTACAGTATTGTAACTGAAATTGGTTAAGGCTATTGTCTCTTTCCACTGCATTAGGATCCAGGTAAAGAGTGTGTTGGGTCTAAACCCATGTAGTCTGGGTTGAATGGGACATTCTATGTGGTTCAAATTCACTTTGGTGTATAGTTATTCAAGACATATCCAGGATTAGGAATGGCTCTCGGGAACATCCCTACCAACCACAGGATGACCCCCTCAGACTCATGATGGGAAGGGGCAATGGTCATGAGTATGTAAGTAAGGGAGCAGAAACAGGTCAGAAGAAAGACTGGTTCAAAAGGCTTTCCTCTCACCAAAGGCCTTGGCCTAATCGAGTCTCACTTTCCCCCAAAGCCCTACTCTTTTGTGTGTGGAGTTCTAGAAGTTTTTCTGTGCTCAAAGAGGCAGAAAGTTCCTTAGTGTGCAGTGAACACTGACTCTCCTTCACTGGAGTGAGGTGAAATTAATGCCACCTTCAAGTTCCAGCTCTCAGCAGATTCTCTGTGCTCAGCCGATAAAGACTATAATAGACCCATTTCTGAAAAGCTACAGTTTTGTAAATGAAATATTTAAATATCTTGGAGGATCTCTGTATTGAGAAGGATCTCAGGGAGAATCTTTATGTAAAATGGATACTTGCTTCCAAATTATTCTGTTCCAAGGTTTAATAATAATATTAAATTATAGCTAACATACTTTGGGATACTTGTTTTGTGCCAGGCACTATGCTAAGTATATTTAATGTGGGTGATTTAATTTTCAAATTAACTCAGTGAGGGAGTTGCTATAATTATCCCAATTTTAGAGATGAATCAATTGAGGCTTAGTAAGTAACTTGCTGAGAACTTCCTGCTGTGAAGTGGTAAAGCAACTTCCAAAAGCTGTGTTCTTTTGGAGCTCCTAGGTGTCTCAGTTGGTTGGGCGTCCGACTCTTAATTTTGGCTCTTATTTGATCTCTTATTTTAGAGAGAGAGAGAGAGAACATGAGCAGGGGAGAGGGGCAGAGGGAGAGAGAGAATCTTAAGTAACCTCCACACTCATCCCGGAGCCTGACTCTGGGCTTGATCCCATGTTTCTGGAATCAGGACCTGAGCCGAAATCAAGAGTCAGGTGCTCAACCCACTGAGCCACCAGGAGCCTCATAAAAACATAGTTTTAAAAAGTTATATGCTTTTGAGTTTTAGGGATTGCTTTTTATGTAATTTAATTTTGTTTTATAATTACATAATGTAAGCTTGTTTCTAAAGTAAAATCTATAAAAACCTAGACTTTATTCTTTTCGATGCTATTTCATCCTTCCCCTTTTTGTGTCGTTTATTCTTCCAAGAATTTATATATATGTACACACACACACACCAATATCATTCTTGGGTAAATGGTAGCATTATCTACATACTTGTCTCTACTTTGCTATACTTGAAGAAAATTAGACCAAATGATGCACTTGAACCTAAGTATGCAGAGTTGAAGGCATAATCATATGAAAACTTCCAAAGTGACTTTAAAACATAGTTATTTGATGACTGCTTTGATTACTTGAAAAGATACTGGGAAACCATCTGAGTGTTTTGAAAACTGGTAAACTAAAGAAAAGAATCAAAAATGTATCCTACTCTTTTTAAAAGAAATTTACTCCAAATATTCAAGTGTATGTATTAATTGTACAAACTGTCGATGAGAAGCTTCTCTTCACCCAGGCATTTCAGCTACTATTAGAAGGAACAATAGAGTTGGAGGATCCCCATTCTGTAATCCCTAATGAATTACTGTAATGTAGGCAGTGATCATCAACACTTATTAACATCACAAAAAGGAGACAATTTAGATATAACAAAGCTCACAGTGGAAGCACACACCACCACCTATAAAGTAGTTTTGCCAGAAAGGTAAAATAAATAACTCAAGCTTGATTCTGATCAAGCCTCTTCATCTGTTACAGAAACAAGGGAAAGGGAGTATGTTAAAGGGCGTGATGAGGATGCAGTCAGAAAATTGTCAAAAAATATTTTTAGAAAAAAATAGCTTTTTTTCGGACTGTAGGGGAACCCATAGCGACTACTGATGGTGTTTGATAAAATTCAGAAGTTATTACTCATGTTTTAGATGTGCTGATGTTATTGAGGGGGTTTTGATTCTTTATAATTTAGACATGCGTTCTGAAATATTTACAGATAAAATATCCTGTCTAGGGTGTGCTCCAAAATAAGTCAGTGGATGGGGCGCCTGGGTGGCGCAGTCGGTTAAGCGTCCGACTTCAGCCAGGTCACGATCTCGCGGTCCGTGAGTTCGAGCCCCGCGTCAGGCTCTGGGCTGATGGCTCGGAGCCTGGAGCCTGTTTCCGATTCTCTGTCTCCCTCTCTCTCTGCCCCTGCCCCGTTCATGCTTTGTCTCTCTCTGTCCCAAAAATAAATAAAAAACGTTGAAAAAAAAAAAAAAAAAAACAACAACAACAAAATAAGTCAGTGGAGTGTCATCTATGTTATTGCAAATGGCAGGGTTTTCTCTTTTTGTGACCAAATATTGTTCATTTTCCTTATCCATTCCTTAATGGACACTTAGGTTGTTTCCATGTCTGGGCTGTTATGAATATACTTGAGCATAGGGGTGAAGATATATTTTTGAAATACTGATTTCATTTTCTTCAGCTATATGCCCACAAGTGAGATTGCTGGATCATACGGTATATACCTATTTTTAATTTTTTGAGGAACTTCCGCACTGTTTTCCATAGCGGCTGCACCAATTTACATTTCCACCAATAGTATCCAAGGTTTCTCTTTTTTCCCAATCCTTGCTAGCGCTTGTTATCTGCTTTTTGATAATAGCTATTCTAACGCGTGAGGTGATATCTTGTGCTTTTGATTTGCATTTTCCTGATGATTACTGATGTTGAGTACATTTTCATATACCTGTTGGCCATTTGTATGTCTCTTTTGGAATAATGTCTGTTTAGATCCTTTGCTGATTTTAATTGGATTATTATTATTGAGTTTGCTATTGAGTTGTGTGAGTTCCTTATATATCTAGATATTAACCCATTTTCAGATACACGATTTGCAAATATTTTCTCCCATTCCATAGGTTGCCTTACATTTTGTTGATCATTTCTTGTGCTGTGCAGGATTCTTTGATGTAGTCCAACTTGTTTATTGTTGCTCGTGTGTATACTTTACATTGTATTGAGCTTCAGGTTCCTATTAGATACCCAAGTGGGGATGTCTATATAGATGCATAATCTGGGGCTCAAGGAGAGGATAGGGATGGAGAAAAAAATTTGGAGTTGTATCTGGATGGCATTTGAGCTATGGGCCAAGATGAGATAAACTTGAGAATGAGGATAGGTAAAAGAGATGCCTGAATACTGACCTCTCAGCCCTTCTGCATTTAGAGGTTCAGAAGGAGAAGGAGCTAGCAGTTGACCAAACCCAATTCAAAATGACCTTCTATACCCAGGAAGAGCACTCTAGGAGAAGTAGCTCTCTGGGTATGGTACACATAAACTGTGCATGCATGACCTCTGTAATAACCACTGAGGTAGGAGACATCTTAGCAATATTGCCTGTTCTGTGTTTATTGGCAACTCCAGTTTGCTTGTGATGAGGTTGAAGTTTAGAGAAGTGAAGCCACTTATTTATCCAAGCTCAAAGATCATGAGAGTACATTTAAACTTCAAAGCCCATTCCCATTTATGGCACGTGGCCATGGAGGTAGTGGCCAACACAACTTCAAGGGCACCGTTCCCATAAACTGTAATGTGAATGGCGCCCCCTGGACTTGCATAATGCACAGTATGTCAAACCGTAGGTGGCAGCCTGCACCTTTTCTTTCTATGTCTTGCTGCCGTGGCATCTTCCCTGCAAGGTTCCGCTCCTTTTAACATAAATATCTAAGTCCTTCCAAAGCTTCCTGATAAAAGAGGTTTATCATGGTGATTATAGGCTTGACCATTCGAGCAAAGCAAAAATTTGTTCAAGTCATAGCTCAGCCTCTTACTAGCTGTAACCCCTTAAAGCTTCAGTTTCTTCATCTGTGAAATGAAGAAAATAAGAGCAGCCACCTCCAAGGGATATGTAGGTATTAAAAGAAAGAAGGCATGAAGAAAGTTTACCATGCTTTACTCAATGCTTTTTGTCTGGTATTAACTTATTTTTGCTTTTAACTACTCCTTCCTCAGCCAAGACATTGGTTCTCAGGAGAGATGGAAGGTTTTATGGAAAGAATAGGAATCAAATTGGGTTCAAATCCACCAGCAAATTAATGAAAAGGGCACCAGGGAACAGGAACCAGTATGCAGAACAAAGATACCCAGCTCAGCAAGTGAGGAAAACAATTTGGGTGACTGTTTGGATCTGTTACTATTTCTGTACAGAAAAAAAAAAAAACAACCTTGTTTTATTTCAAGTATAAAAAAAGTCATTTGTCACAAATCTGGTTTTGTTTCTATTTACTTTGTGCACATAAGGAATTCCAGGACTGTGTGAAGGGAATTGTTTAAACCTCTGAAATCTAGACTATTGGCCCTGTCATTCCATTACGGGGCAGGGCATTAAGAATTAAAGGCAGAGTGGCCCAAGGGATTGAAATCTATTTACAACCTAGTTACAGTATATCCTGTTTTCCCCCTGCTGTATTCAACTGAGTGTCTAACAAAAGATTCTTCCACATACCTGAAAATAAAATGAGGTTCTGGTGACAGTGTCTATGAGAAATTGACATAATATGTTTGGGTTTTATTTTTGTCAAAGGTACATAATGTTTTCCAGGTTTTTCTGCTCTTTCTTCCCCATTCTTAAAAGAAATGAGAGGCAAGAGGCCAGTCTTGAAAAGGGGGAGAAGTTCTGGCCAAGAGCCCAGGATCATACTTCTGGTCTCAGAAGGAAATGTTAAGATGGGCTGAGTTTTAAATGAAGACAGAGGAAAAAAATTCTGTGTTCTGGAGTCTGACATCATCTTCCTCTGTGGCCTCCACCCCAACCTCAAACAACTGTGAAATCATTTTTTTAAATTTGATTTTTAAGTAATCTCTACACCCAATGTGGGACTTGCATCTACAACCCCAAGATCAAGGGTTACATGCTCCACTAACCCAGCCAGTCAGGAGATCTACAACTGTGCAATAATTTAATATTGAAAAAAGTTACTTTTAAATGTTTATTTGATTCACTTATTTTTAAAGATTTTATTTTTAAGTAATTTCTACACCCAACATGGGGCTCAAACTCATGACCCTGAGATCAAGAGTCACATGCTCTATTGACTAAGCCAGCCAGACACCTCTCAATTCACTTTCATTTAAAGACCTTGATCCGGTGTGAGGAATACAGCAGGATCATCCCACTTCTGCCACCTCCATGCATACTTCATTCCATAGGAATGGGAACAAAGGTGGACTTCCTTGGCCACCTTCAAGAATGTGCAAAGTGAATCCTTCCAAGAGAGGGAATATTCAATCCTTTTTTTTTTTTTTTTTTAATGTTTATTTTTGAAGGAGAGAGAGACAGAGCATTAGTGGGTGAGGGGCAGAGAGAAAGTGGGAGACACAGAATCTGAAGCAGGCTCCAGGCTCTGAGACATCAGCCCAGAGCTCGATGCGGGGCTCAAACCCACGAACTGTGAGATCATGACCTGAGCTGAAGTCAGACGCTTAACCAACTGAGCCACTCAGGCTCCTCAATCCTTTTTTTTATGGAAAAATTTTGCTGTATACAAAAGTGGAGACAATAGTATAATGAGCCCCCATATAACCATCATTCAACTTAACAATGACCAACTCATAACCTATCTAGTTTCCTCGATACCCTCCATTAACTCAAACTAGGTGAAGCAAATCTCACCACTGGATCATTTTTTCCACAAGTATGTATGTATCTTTAAAATACAAGAACTATTTTTTTACATAACCAGAATCATTCCTACACTTTAAAAAATTAACACTTAATATCATTATGTATTCGGTTTGTGTTCAAATTCCCTGATTGTCTCATAATTGTTTATTATTTTTGGTTATAGTCAAAACCCAAATAAAATCTATGTATTGTACAGATGATACATTTAAGTCTATTTTAATCTAAAGGTCACTCCTCCGTCCTTTTTCTTTTCTTTTCTTTTCCTTGCAATTTATTCATTAGAGAGACTGGGTTAGTGTCTTAGAGAGTTTTCCATATAGTCTGTATTTGGCTGATTTTATCTTTCTCTGACTCCTGTACATTCCTGTAAATTTGTAGTCAGATCTAGAGACTTAATCCAGTTTGAGTTTTTTGGCAAGAATCTATCATAGGCGGTGTGAATTTCCATCAGGAGGTGCATAATGGCTGGTTGTCTCTTTTTTGTGATATTAGCAGTTATTGATAATGATTATATAAGAAAGTGTAAGTTGGTGGTAGTAAAATTATCATTCCTTATGATGTATTTAGCGGAAATATTTTATAAGGAGAAACTTCTCATTTACTACTTGGTTAAAATGCAGATTGTATAGGAAAGGGGCTGAGTGCTTGGTTCTTTTTTTCTTTCTTTCTTTCTTTCTTTCTTTCTTTCTTTCTTTCTTTCTTTTTTTTTTTTTACTAGTTTTCAAAATAATAAGTTGGCTCCCTAGTATCCTGCAAATAGGACCGGTGCATGTTTTTTGTTTTGTTTTGTTTTGTTTGTTTACGAATGAAAATTTAAATGTATTATGATAAATTCATAGATTTTTAAAATACCTTTGATGGTTTCAATACATTGCAGTTATTATTCTTCTTAATGTTCAAATTGTTCCATCTTTTAGTAGAGGCAACTTCATCAAGTTAACCCCTGAGTCCTTCTGACACAAACCTTGTGCTTTCTAGTATGGTAGCACAGTCCAGGCTTATCTTAGGATTTTCTTTTCTGTTCTAAATTTGGATCAGCCATTTCTCCACAGAGTCCTGGTTCCTTTTGGTAGAAAATTATGATTCAGAGAACACATTCTGAGTACTACGTGGGCTCATTTTATTGGGTTGATTATTTGTTTCTAGGCTTTTTCCACGGACAAAGCTAGGAAATACTTTTTTTTTTTTTAAATGAAATGTATCATGAGTTCATATTGATACTTTCATTTCAAATTCAAGACTTAAGGGTTTTTACTTAACCTCATCAGTCTCACATCTGTTTCTTTTTGCCAGTATTAATTATTTTCTTTCACTCTGATCAATACTATTTTTAAGGATGTTCAGAGAAAAGGATTTCAAGGTCTTCTGGGGACAGAATATGATGCTGCTTGCTTCCACACAGAATTCATTGATTTGAGCAGGGGCAGGTGCAATTTACATTTTAAAAATTTAAATTGAAATGATTGTGTTTAGGAGCACAGGGACTTTTTATTGTTTTATCTTCAATTATTTCGAAGGGTTGGTTGGAAAACCTGCTCCCAGAGATGGTTCTTTTCAGTCTCAGAGGAACCAGTTGGCTCTCAGAGAAGCAAGAGTGAGTGACTGGACTTGGTGTTTGTAGGAGTTTGGGGTTTGATTTCAGGTCACCTCTCTTCTTACCTTGGGAGCCATTTGTGGATGAGGAGGTTCTGAAATAATTTCTGGATGCTGCAAGTTATCAATCTGAGGTCTGGGAGCAGGACAGATACTAGGACCCTGTGTGGGACACTTATTTGGGAGAACACATCAGAAGAGTTAATAAAGCAAAATCAACTAGGGTTTGTCATTTCTCATGGGGCTTATTATCTTAGGAGAAGAAGGTGTCTGTCCCATACAAACTCCAGGTGCCACTTTATCATGGGGAGAACCTAAGAAAAAGAAATTTCCAAAGGTCTGATCTTAACTACTGTAACTTCTGGTGAGAGGCTGGCAGGTCTCCTGCCTCACCGAATTGTACAACTACAGAATGGCAGAGTTGAAAAGTCCCTGAGTCATCTAACCAGGTTTTCAGCTTTCCTGGAGAAGGAGCTAGAGCCTTTATTTAAAAACAAACAAATGAGGGCCACCTGGGTAGCTCAGTCGGTTGAGTGTCAGACTTTGGCTGTAGTCATGATCTTGTGGTTCATGAGTTCTAGCCCCATGTCTGGCAAGCTGTTGTCAGCCTGTCTGCTTCAAATCTGCTTCAGATCCTCTGTCTCCCTCTCTGCCCCTCCCCAACTTGTGCTCTCCCAAAAATAAGATTAGTTTTTTAAAAAAGATTTAAAAAACAAACAAATGAGGGGTGCCCGGGTGGCTCAGTCGGTTAAGCATCGATCATGATCGATCAGGTCATGATCTCATGGTTTGTGAGTCTGAGCCCACCTTGGGCTCTGCGCTCACAGCTCAGAGCCTGCTTCAGATTCTCTGACTTGGTCTCTCTCTCTCTCTCTCTCTGTCTCTCTCTCTGCCCCTCCCCTGCTTTCGCTCTCTCTCAAAAATAAACATTTTAAAACCAAAAAAGCATGCAAACAAATAAAAAATAAATAACTATGCAACTTAGATCCATTTAATCATGCTCTCAGCAGAAGGTTTAGTAATCTCAGTATTAAACACTACCCCCAGGGATTCTTATCTTTAGGGAAGTTTTAAAAACATTGTAATTCAACACCCTCATTTTTCAAAGGGCAGATTGAGATGCATAGGAAAAGTGATTTATCCAAGTCCCCAGCTGGCAATTAATATTCCTGAAGGACACATACCCTACAGTTACTACCCATGAACACACCCACCTATAGATAACCATATGTTTTTCTTTAAAATGTTAGTTATGTATTTGCCCAAAGGGTTCATAGACAAAGAAGATTACATACATTAGCATTTATGGGTCTCTTGTGGCTAATTCCATGGTAAGAGAGAACTTTTTAATTCATTGTATTTGTTTGGCTTTATGATCTCAGAAAGGTCTTTTTCAAAGCAAAAGATGTTTTCAGAACTTGGCTTTATTGGGAGATATAAGACTTTGAAATGTAAACATACCTTCTTGTACAAAGAACCCTAATGAGTCAGAAGGCCTGTTTACAGAAAAACAAACATTTACAATTGAAAGCAAGATGAAAGCACAACACAAGGATTATTTCCCTTATCTTGGACCTTGGCCAGAGTTTATTCACCTACATCTACCTATATAATGTAGATCAGTTGTCTTCAGGAACATTGTTCTGGAGAAGGTAACAGATGTGCTGCCAACAAAGATTATTTTCTGTTCAAAGTTTGGGAAATGCTGCATTAGGCTACCCTGTCTTCAAAATCCACGTTGGGCCCGAGGGCAGAGTAAGAAATAGAATACACACCATGCACGCATTGATGACAAAATGAGTAGGAGTGCACCAGGTTCAGAGTGAGGAACGGGAGAGCATGGCTTGTTTTTAAAAATTAGATACCGTGTGACACATTATGTTTTCCATTTTGCCTTGGTTGCTGGAAAGCCTAGCTCTAAATTAATGCTTAATGCAATAACTATTTTATCCCAGGTTGTCGTCTCAATTATTGGCTCCCTTCTCAGAGGCCGTGTTTATTTTTAGCATTCTATTACATGTGTTTTTGTTAGCAATAGCTTCAGGCTATTGTAGGGGGTATAACCGACTGGTGTGTGAGTTCTGGAGTTGGACACGCTGTGGGCAAGTCACTTATTTGCTGTGTCTGAGTTTCCTCATCTGTTGATGAGGATTAAACCTGCCGAGAGGATTAAATAAGGCAATGTTTAGAAAGTGTTCGGCAGAGTACCTGGGACATGGTAAGCATCAGTGTTGACTGTACGTAACAGCAAAACTTCGGCAGTATGATACAGATTAGGAATACCTTAAATAAATGCTTTTAATGCATATTCTGATAAAGTCATTTTATCATTTCAGTCTATTATCCAGAATTGCTCCTCATAATAAAAGTGAATATTTAAATAATGTTTCCAGTGTGCTAAGTACTTTTAAGTGTGTTTTACATGTTAACTTATGCACGCATATGTTTCTTTTTTTTTTTTTTTTTTTTTTTTTTAATTTTTTTTTTTTTTTTTTTTTTTTTTTCAACGCTTTTTTATTTATTTTTGGGACAGAGAGAGAGACAGAGCATGAACGGGGGAGGGGCAGAGAGAGAGGGAGACACAGAATCGGAAACAGGCTCCAGGCTCCGAGCCATCAGCCCAGAGCCCGACGCGGGGCTCAAACTCACGGACCGCGAGATCGTGACCTGGCTGAAGTCGGACGCTTAACCGACTGCGCCACCCAGGCGCCCCTGCACGCATATGTTTCTGATGTTCATTAATGGAAATGTTTTGATCTGTACAACAACCCCGTGAGGTGGAACTATCGTTTTCTCAGTTTTACAGATGAGACAGACGACTGAGGGACAGAGAGGGAACTTGCTCAAGTTCATAAAGATAGAGGGATAGAAGTGGGGTTCACCCTCAAGTACTCCAACTCCAGAGTGGTTTAACCATGGTGCATTCTGCTTCCAGCCAATATTCATTCAGCACTCACTATGTGCCAGGCTCTGCGACAAGGGCATTACCTGTAGCATCTCATTTGGTCCTTCCAACAACCATATGATATTGGAAGGTGCCATTTGAGAAAAACAAAAACAAAAACCTTGGCTCTAATGTAAAGATCATTTATGAAAACATCTGCAAATGAAAAGTATCATCAAGATTTATATATTATTTCCTCTTTGACCATGGAAACTCTTTGTTAGTGGAATTCATGATTGAAGAATAGAAGATCTTGTGTGAAAAGGGACCCAAATAATGAACAAAGCCACAAAGCCCTTATAAATATTCATCTTCACTAAAATTAAAGCAGTAAAGACACTACACTCAATAGACTAGCCATAGCATTTCCCATTCTTGGTTACTAAGAACCCGGATGCCTGTTGTGTCTCACCACCCAGTTGTAGGAAAAATATGGTAGCTGCAACAAGACTTGGAATGATTTGCACTTCAGATTCACTCAGTGTGAAATTTTTGGCAATGTGGAATAATATGCAAATGTATGTGAGAGGCCTAGAATTTCTCTTAAAAGCAAACTGGTATTCATAAAGGCACTGCTAGGTCAATGGAATTGTTGGGTCCACATCCATGAGCTGATGAGTGAAGAACTTGCCAACATTGATATGTCTCCTGAAGGTGAAAATACTTGCAAGGAAGAGAAGCAGGAGAAGTTCTTTCTGGTCTGGGATCACTTTTCAGGTTTAGGATGCTCTGACACGAATCCAGCTAAACCTAAGGGCCTAGGATCAACTATTATGCTGATATTATCACAGGCCAAAAAAAAAAAAAAAGAGTCAATTTCTTTGAAGTATAGGCCACATGAAAATTTTCTAAGACAGCCTCAGGATTTTGATCTACTACTCAGAGACATGAATGATTAATGCCTCAGTGAAGCAGCTCAGTTACTGATGAAGCCAGGCATTTCACTGTTGCCATTCGGGTTCTTCAGGAATCAGACTCCAAGATGGAATATAGATGCAGATGTATATTGAGGATCAATGCCTGTGGAAGGGAAAGGAAGGAAACTGGGGTGGGCAGAAGGAGACGACAACTTGTTTCACCTCCAACTGTCTCACCTGACACCCACTGGGAACTCCAGGGTTGAATTGGCCTCTGAGTTGTCCTGCACTGAGTCAAAATGGCCAGGCGACCCCATATTGGATGTGGGCTACCCGTGGAAGGGCATAACCTTGGAGGAGGCATTTTTCCAAAACTGAAGCAATCTCTGAAGACATCAGGAATGGTCTGCTGAAAGCACTTCCATCAACTGAGGCAACAAGCCCTTCCTGGAAGAGGATCTGTGTGGCTTATGTCCACAACCACCAGAGTTACTCAGAGGACCATTTCCACTCAGTTAAATAATTTTTGTTAGGCCTCTTAAGGGGAGCACATTAACAGGAGTAGAGAAAAGCTTCTGGTGTCTATTATCACCAAATTATTTCAGCTTGGGGCCTTTCTGAGATCCAGGAGCTGAGAATCTGTTTGGGAATCCCTGAACTCTCTTGGCTGGGTTAGGAGGGAAATGAGGGTAAATTTAACTGGAATGAGGGTAAATCGTGCTCAATGAACCAAAGACATAGAGAAAGGAAAGTTGTTACATTTGTGACATGTAATAGTGATAAATTGTACTTTTCAAAAGTGGGAGGAAATTAACCAATGTATCTTTGTGGATTGAGGACATTATGCTAAGTAAAATAAGTCAGTTGGGAGAGACAAATACTGTAAGATCTCCCTTATAAGATGAATAAGTTCTGGGGATCTAATGTAGGGCATAGTGACTATAGTCAACAAAACTGTATTGTATACTTAAAAGTAGCTAAAAGAGAAAAGAATAGATCTTAAAAGTTCTCGGGGTGCCTGGGTGGCTCAGTCGGTTGAGCGTCCGACTTCGGCTCAGGTCACGGTCTCACAGTTCGTGGGTTCGAGCCCAATATCGGGCTCTGTGCTGACAGCTCAGAGCCTGGAGCCTGCTTCACATTCTGTGTCTCCCTCTCTCTCTGCCCCTTCCCTGCTCATGCTGTGTCTCTCTCTGTCTCAAAAATAAATAAACATTAAAAAAAAAAGTTCTAAAAACATACATACACAGGTAACTATGTGAGGTGATAGATATGTTAACTAACCTTATTATGGTAATCACTTTGCAATATATATGTATATCAAATCATCACGTTGTACATCTTAAACTTACACAATATTATATGTCAATTAGATCTCAATGAAGCTGCGGAAAAAAAATCAGTCAAATTAAAAAAAATACACACACACATACACACACACGGTAAAATCTTGGTTTGTGAGCATAATTTGTTCTGGAAACATGCTTATAATCCAAAGCACTGTATATTAAAGTGAATTTCCCCATACGAAATAATGGAAACTCAGGTGATTCATTCCACAACCCAAAAATATTCATATGAAAATGAATATAATACTGCAATATAATACAAAGTAATAAATAAAGTACAAAATATAAATGAAAAAGAAACAAATTAACCTGCACTTATCTTTGAAAACCTTCATAGCTGGTGTGAGGGAGACAGGAGAGAGGGTTATTATGTAGGACAACTTTCACTATCACTAATGAAATCACTGCTGTGTATTGGCTCAGTGGAATCTTTTTCTTTTCATGCAACTTTAACGAGGAACTTATCCAGTGACACTTGATCCAGCCTCCTTTTGAGCATTTCAAAGAAAAGTGCATTGCATTGTTATTAAACAGATTCATTGCTTGCACTGCTATAGATTTATTTGAGTGGTGCTTTTCTACAAAATTTTGCAGTTTCCTACATTTTACACCTCTCCATAATCTCATTTGAAGTGAAGGATTCCTGTGCCTTTTTCTTCTCCTCCTCTGGAGATGAGATCTCCATAACCTCTTGCTGTTGCTCGTGATGCTCGTTGGTGGTCAGCTCCTGGCCATGTTCCTTGGCTCTTGAATGTCCTCCTTATTCACCTCCAGTCCCATGGCCTTCCCCATGGACACAATTTCATCGACAACTGGCAGCTCCTGTTTGCAAGCAAGCCTTTCTAAGTCTTGTCCAAGAACACAATCAGGCCATAGCTTTCTCAGGCAGAATGGAGGGTTCTCTTGGTGACCCCATCCCAAGCTTTATCGACGATCTTGAGGCAGGTCATGATATGGAAATGATTTTTCCAAAACTCTCAGAGGTTTGTTCCTTCAGTCTCCTCGAAGCATTGTTGAAATAGTGCTTTGGTGTAAAACTTTTTAAAGTTTGAAATGACCTGCTGATCCATGGGCTGGAGGATTGGAGTAGTATTGGGAGGAAGGAACTTGACCTTAGTGGACTCGAATTCCTCCAGTAAGTCATCCTCAAAGCCTGGAGGATGAACAGGAGCATTATCAATAACCAGTAAGGCTTTGAGTAGCAGATTCTTTTGTTAAAGTTATTTCTTCACTGCAGGACCAAAGACCTTGTTGATCCACTCAACAGATAAGATACGGTGACCCAAGCCTTGCTGTTGGGAACTCCACATCACATTTAACTGGCTCTTCTGCACCTTGCATTTCTTGAAGGCTCCTGGATTCTTGGAATGATACATGAGCAGGAGCTTGACTTTGAAATCCCCACTTTCATTAGCACAAGAGGGTGAGATGGTCATTCATGGGCTTGTGACTAGGTATTGCATTCTCTTCTTCTATAATGTAGGTCCTCTTTGGCATCTTTTTTCAAAAAAAGTCCCATCTCATCGCAGTTAAAACTTGCTCCAGCAGGTAACACTTGGAAACCATAAGCTTCTGGGACTTAGTAGTGAATGCCTCAGCTGCCTTAGCATCCAAACTCACAGCCTCTCCATGCCTCACAACACGATGGATGCCACTTCTCCTCTTAAAGTTATCAAACCATCCCCTGCTTGCCTTGAAGTCTTCTTCGTTTTCTGTTGATGTACCTGGCAGTTTACTTACGAGGTCGGTGTACAAGGCCTTTGTCTTCTCACAGATAAAGTTCTCTGTCACAGTATCACCTGCTAGTTGCTTCTTGTTTATCCAAGCCAGAAGCTACTTTTCTACATCTTCCAGAACACATGGCCGTTGCTTTGATATTCTCGTGACTCCTTTTGCTGCATCTAGCCCCCTTACTTCTTCTTTCTTCTTTAATATTGTGTAAATGGTCAGCTAGATTTCTTATAAAATCTTGCAATTTTGGCCACTCACATACTTCATTTGTACTTCTCAATGATTTCCTTCTTAAGCATCTCCCTCTTCTTACCACCTTTCTTTTCAACCTTTTTCTGCATGGGGGCCATTGTATATGCTTGCACGGATGTTGACTACAGTACACTATTAATAAACTCTTGTCATATACTGTATTTAATGTAACTGGCAATAAGGCAGCACAGGACCTAGAATCCATATCTACAGGCAGCCTGACCTAGAATGAAGCAAAGCATTCATAAGCTTACTCTTGTATGGAAAAGCAAAAAACTGTCCATAGGTGCTTTGAAGTGACAAAAAATATACTAGTGCCAGGTGTGGTCACCTTTCAATGTTCTGAAAAATCTGATTTCTGCCAAACACTGTGGCCTGAGACTGAGCATTTGAGCTTGGGAGATGATCACCCACAATCCTGCAGCAAGAGAGAGAAAGAGAACCATTGGCTCAGTTGTGATCATGTGACATTCAGCATCACATACTACTTGTATTGCAAGACATCACTCGTTTATCAAGTTAAAATTTATTAGATATGTTTGTTCGTCTTGCTGAACACCTGCAGAACAAGTTACTTTCAATTCAAGGTTTTACTGTATATCTATCCAGAATGGAACTCTCACTTTCCACCCCTAATGCTCTTTTTTTTTTTTTTTTTTTTTTTTTTTGTATTTTAGAGAGAGCATGAGCAAGTGGAGGAGAGGGGCAGAGGGAGAGAGAGAGAATCTTAAGCAGGCTCCATGCTCAGTATGGGGCTCAATGTGGGGCTGGGTCTCACAACCCTGAGATCATGACCCGAACCGAAATCAAGAGTCAAATGCTCAACCAACTGAGCCACCCAGGCACCTCACTACCCCTCATACTCTTATCCCAGTCTTTCCCAACTCTGTAAAAGACACCACCATTCACCTGGATGCTCAGGTCAGACACAAATCCTCTTGACTCTGATCTTCAACATTTATCCTTACTGTGACCTAGTCTCTCCACTTCCACTTGCTGCTTTTGCAGGGATGTATGTGTTGGGTTTCATGAGTTATATTTATTATTCACCCAGAGAAATTGTTTTCAGTATGTGGTATGCATTTTTCCTTTTATTACAGTGTCTTCAAGTAAGGCCCTGAATACCAAACTGCTTTTATTGCTCTCATTCTCAAACCAATAGAAGCACTAAATCTTGGTCTTATCTTGGCCCCAGTCATCTTAAAGGAGTCTGTCTTTTCTCATGACTTCTACTTCCTTCCAAGCCACTCACTATTCCACTCTGTATCCTCACCCACCCAACACCTTATTGACACTGCTCTTGATAAGGCCACCAATAACCTCCTAATTGTTGAACTGAAAGGATTATTTCTGTGACAGACTGTACATTGGAAATGACTCACTTTTCCTTCCATTCTGGATCCATGGCCCATGCGCCCTGCATTTATCCCACTGCTTGGCCAACAAGCATCAGACTTGTTTGGTGACTCTCCTTGTAGATTCCACCCTTAATTCTTCTCTCTTCTCATTCTACAACAATGGTTCTTAAACTTCTCTTTTTCTTTTTTCTTTAAAAAAAATTTTTTTTATGTTTATTTTTGAGACAGAGAGACAGAATGTGAGTGGGGGAGGGACAGAGAGAGAGGGGGACACACAATTTAAGCAGGCTCCAGGCTCTTCACTGTTAACACGGGGCCATGACCTGAGCTGAAGTTGGACGTTTAACCGACTGAGCCACCCAGGTGTCCCAAATTTCTTTTTTTTTTTAAGGATACCTTTGAAAAGATGCTAAAAGCTATGGGACACTCTAACTTGGAAAAAAATGCCTATATTCATGGATTCACAATACTTTAAGTAATTTCAAGAGGTTCCCTCATACCCTGAAGCCACATTAGACTCTCTGTTCTACTTTCTCAACTGGAAGGATGCCAACCACTCTCCAGGCTTTGAGTGTCACTCAGATGTTGATGGCTTTTAAATGTGTACCTGAGCAGCAACCATTTTCCAAAACCTTAATTTTACATCCCCAATTTCCAACTGAAACATCTCTGTTTATCCCCAAGCACCCTATGCTCAATGTGTATGAAATTGGCCTACACTCCCTATCTGATTTCTCTTCCAGGTGGATAATATTGCCATTCACCCAATCACCGTAAAGAAACCTACTCCTTTTACTCCCCGTGTGGGACACCAAAAGAAAAGAAAAGAAAAGAAAAGAAAAGAAAAGATAAGAAAAGAAACCTGCTCTTCTTTCCTTCCTGTTGCAGCTTCACAAGTTCCCATCCTGTTCTTGTTTGGATTACTGGAGTAGTCTTCTATTTGGTCTGCTTGTCTCCCACACTGGCCTCTTCAAATCCATCTTCCACACGGGAGCTACATTTACCTTCACCAACACCCCACATTGTTGAAGGCAGTAATTCCCCAAGTGCGTTTCTAAGAATACAAAATCTGTGTTATGTAATTGGTGTTACATGAACAAGAAAGTTCTTATGGTCAACTGAGTTGGAGAAAAGAGAGAAAAATAATTAGGTTTAATTACTTCTCAGAGTCTTCAATATGCTAAAATGCATTTTGGAGTTCTAACTGGAGATATATAGAGTTTGTCAAACTTTTTGGCAACAAAAGTCTAGTGTTTGGAGTATACTTTGGACAGCTCGTCTCTGAGCTCAAATTTAATTTCCTTCTCTATGTTTCCTTCCAATATCTAGCTGCTATTCTTGATAATGTAGACAATGGGAGGACAGCAGTGTCGTAATCTGAATTCAGGGAGACCAAGGGTTAAATTTCAGCTCAAGATTTGATTAAATTACTTACTTTCTCAGAACATGTGCTGGCTGGTTTCCATTTGCCCCTCAAGAAGCTGACCTCTATAGACTGCATCCATCCAGGCATCCCTGCTCTCTGGCTTCCAGTTAGGTTTGGCCAATGGGAAGCAGTGGTGGAAAACCATTGGGTCAGAGCAGTGGGAGAAGAGAAGGCAGGGTACTAATCCCCCTCCCAACCCTCCAACTCCCTGCCTTGTTGTACCACAGTGTTTTGACCATCTTTCAGTTCCAGCTGTCTCATGTTCTGAGTAACTTTCTCCTTCCTCTTTCCCTTTAGAGCCAGGGGTGATAATGGCTTCTAACAGTTGTTAATCTCTAAGGCTTCATTATCTCTTGTTACTTCCCTTACCTCTGTTCACACCTCTGTAAATAGTCCATTCCTTAAACTTTCTCCAGTTAACCCCCTTTAGTATGCCATCTGTTTCCTACTTGAACGCTGACAATTTAGAACGTTAGTCTCATTACAAAATGAGGATAGTAACACCCACCTCGTGGGACTGTTGAGAATATTCAGCAAAATTGCAGTGAGTATGCCAAGCACCCAGCACAATGCCTGGCACACAGCATTGCTTCCTAAATAAGAGATGACTTCCTTGGTTCTGTTTCTTTCTGCCTGTCCTCCAAATAGTCACATACTCAGGGATCTTCCTGCTCCCTTGCCAGGCTGAGATGGGTAGTGGGAAATAATGCCAGGCCCCAGTCTGAACATGCAAGCTGCCACAAAGAGTCAGGCTCCAGTCAGCGGTCACAGAACAAGGATGACCTGTAGGTTCCATTACAGGACCCTGGAACAGCCTGGAACAGAGAATCCTAACAAGGACTGGAACAGCAAGGGTCATGGTGTCTGTGTGCTCAGCATTCTTCTTGGAAGAAAGCTGCCTCTGTACTGGGCCCAGATGGTCTGTGCCCCCACACTAGTCAATTGTTTCCCAAAGAAGAAATCTTTCCAGTTCCAAATCTATTCCTTGTACCCACTAAAGTGATCAAGTGGCCTGAATGGGGAGAGAAGGGGGTAGTGCTATTTGGAAGGGGAAGTCACTTGAACTAGGTTTCCAGTACATTTCCCAACAGGCATAAAAAGGAGAAATTTTAAAATAGTGTTAAAAGAGAAATAATAGAGAATATTTAGGGGATCTGTAGGTGGGTGAACTATTTATCAATAATCACTTGAAATTTATTCACACCGAGCCCTCATAAAGGAAATTTGTGTGTTCGGTATGCTGAACAAGACAAGCCTTCCTTGTGGCATGTAATCAGAATGCGAGTTCGTATGGTATGCTACCTTCCCTTTAAGTGGATTCAGTGGGAGACATTCTTCTTATAGTTCTTGCAAACTCAAAGAGTTTTTTGATCACTCTTAAAGCCAGTAGGACACAGTCTAATTCAGAAATAAAACTATCCAGTTCATTATGCAGCGCTTCTAACTTTACTCAAAAGCAAGTGTTCTCTCCACCCCAGGAGCTCTCCAGCAAAGAAATTCTCTACCAAGACTACAATACATCTTGTGGCAGAGGTGCCACCTGCAGGAACTTTGAGCCCTCCCAACACCTTGGGGTCTTACAAATTTGAAATACAAAATTTCCCCTAGCATCAGGGAGCACCCACATTGGTCTGCCACAACGAGGTATGATTAGGAGGAATGGTTTGAGGTCAGAATGAGAACACAAAAATAAAAGCCAAGCAAGGAGAGGAGATAGGATTCTGTGTGGAGGGTGAGCAAGGGAGGTTGCCTGGCCCTCTTCCCCTGTGGCTCGCTTTGCCTTCTCCAGGTGGAGCCTTGGGGACCCTGAAGCTATCTAGGGGATAAGGATGATGTAGCTTGGGTAGCACAGGATGCCCTGATTTCAAGCAGCCCACCAGTAGGAGAATGAGGCTTTTAACTCTGGACAGCCCACAGTAAATGCAGGCTTAGAGGGTGAAGTTTAAGAAGGTGAGGGTGTCGCTTTTCCCATGCTTCATCTTGGCAGAAGTTGCTCATCTTAGGACAAAACCTAATGGCCCCCAAGCATCATCTTGTCTGCAATCCCTGGAAGGGGATGCAGCTGGCTTCTCTTCCCAAGGTCCGGAACCTGCCTTGCCTGAACTCAAAACCTCAGATCCCTCCCCTCAACTCCTCCTTTGATGCTGCCCTGTCTTTCCCACTGACCCAGAATGTGCCAGGACAAGATTCCCCTTTTACCTCCCTCCCAGGCCAATCCCTTCTATGAGCAGCCCAAGGCTTCAGCTGCCAGGTCTCTTGAGGAAACACTCCTACACACTATACCAGCATACTAGGAATGGGCTATAGTACACCTATACTGATCACTTCTCCCCTCCACTCCAGCTTGGGCCCTGGAGTTCCCCCACCACAGCGTGCTTCTGGCATGTGCAACCTCATCTAATTCATCCTCAGCATGTCATGCATACACTGTCATCTATCTGTGCCATGCCATCAAAAGGGCTGGGGAATGCTACTCTGGAACACATTCTACCTGCCAAGAGGAAAAGCTGATAGAGAAAGAGGCTGCGATCTGGAGAGAAAGGAGCTATAATTGATGGATAATGGATATGAAGTTTCTATAAATTACAAAGTACTACGGATGGTCATGTTAAAAGTTGTGTGTAGGGGCACCTGGGTGGCTCAGTCAGTTAAGCGCCTGACTTCGCTCAGGCCATGATCTCACAGTTCATGAGTTCAAGCCCCGTGTTGGGCTCTGTGTTGACAGCTCAGAGCCTGGAGGCTACTTCAGTTTCTGTGTCTCCCTCTCTCTGCCCTTCACCTGCTCATGCTCTGTCTCTCTTTCTCTCTCTGAAAAATAAATACACATTTTAAAAATTTAAAAATAAATAAAATAAAAGTTGTGTGTATAATGACCTTTTTGTGATCTGTATCTTGCTTTCTTTTAATTTAATAGCATTTCGGATTGCTTTCCATAGTAGCACTTATAGACTTACCATGTTCTTTTTAGTGACTGTATGTGGCTCTTCCTTTGTACTATATTTTACTTAACTGATCCCCTATTGATCGATATTTAGGTTGTTGCTGGGGTTCTTCTGCTATTGTAAATAATCTTGCAATGAACATCCTTACACATAAAAAAAAAAAAAAAGTCAGGGTGTCATAAGGTAAGTGCCAAGTTAAATGTCCCTGTCTTCCAGGTCAGACTTGCTATGGTATGCTGAACAGGCTGAGGCAAAGCTCCAGAAGTTTATTGGGAGAACTGAAGATCTGCAGAGATGGTGAAATTACTAGTCTAACAAATCTCCTTGGGTCAAGGGAGGACACAGGTAGGTCATGAATGGCATCCAAATACCTGGGTTGGAACTGTTTGCGGGGGACAGACTGTGAAGGCAACCCTGGGCTACAGTTGACCTGAGTATTTTTTTCTAGACCTGGGGTGAGATAGTAGTGGTCATACCTCTCCATTTGATGCCACTCTTTTCAACTCTCACCACCAGAATCTACCTGACGCCTGCAGTGTGGAAGGCAGAATAATCAGCCCTAAAAGATGTCCATGTCTTAATCCACCTGATCTGTGAATGTGTTACCTCACCCAATAAAAGGCACTTTGTTGGGGGTGCCTGGATGGCTCAGTTGGTTAAGCATCCAACTTTGGCTCAGGTCATGATCTCGCAGTTCATGAGTTTGAGGCCTGCGTCAGGCTTTGTGCTGACAGCTCGGATCCTGGAGCCTGCTTCAGATTCTGTGTCTCCCTCTCTCTCTGCCCTTTTCCTGCTCATGTTCTGTCTCCCTCTCTCTCTCAAAAATAAATAAACATCAAAAAAATGTTTAAGAAAACAAAACAAAAGGCACATTGCAGAGGTGATTAAATTAAGGATCGTAAATTGGGGAGGTTATTCTGGATTATCCAGGTGGGTGGGCCCACTGTAATCACATGGGTCCTTATAAGAGGAAGGCAGAAATGTCAGAGAAAAGGAAAATGTGACAATGGAATCAGGGATCAAAGTGATACAGTTGCTGGTTTTGAACATGAAAGCAGGGGGTGGGGGGGGGAGGCACAAGCCAAGAAACATGGGTAGCCTGTAGTAGGTAGAAGGGCAAGAATTCTCACCTACAGCCTCCAGGAGGAATGATACCTGATGATACCTTTTCTTTAGCCTCCTGGAAGTGATTTCAGACTTTTGACCTCCAGAACTGTAAGATAATCAATTTGTGTTAATTTAAGCCACTGTATTTTTACTCAATTGGTATAGCAGCTACATGGGAAACTAATACATGTGGTAAGAAAATATTGAAATAATTCTTTCAAGCTCCTAAAACCCCAGTTTAAAAAAAAAATCCTGATGAGACATCAGCTCCCCACCCCAACCCCGATCGAACGATACTATTTTACTGTGGGAAATCTCATTTTCAAATCTGGAAGTTTCAGTGTTGCTCATTCACATTTAGACTATCAGGAACATCATAGGGTGTCTCAGTGATGGGGATAGCTATCTTTCTTTATGGGCTGATACCCAGTTCCAGTGCAGTTGTGTTCTTGATATGAGGAAGGGTCCTCTTTCAGAGAGAAAGACCCAGGCTTCTAGCTCACCAATGATAACATTAGTTAAATGATCACGGTGATTCATAGGGTGGGGGTTGGAGTAAATGGCAAGTCTATATAATTTCTATATGAGAAATATCAACAAGTGCTAAATGACATATTCAAGTATTCTTGGAGGAAGAAATTAGGAAATGGAAATACTAAGAACAAAAATATACCCCACCCTAACTCAGTGTTAACATAATAAAACTATGTATTATTCCAAGTTGAACAATGCAGTGTATTATGATTACTTTATTATACAGCTTTTTGTTTTCTGTTAAGTTAGTATTTGCTTTGGTTTTGTTTTTTTAGTTTTCTAGATAAACATCACTATTTCATATTCAAACTTTGGGACTGAAGTATAAATCTCTCAAGATGGTCAAACACATGAGGTAATTTACATACTTTATTTTTTCTTGGTTACATCTCTCCTGAGTCTCTCTGTCCTCCTACTCACCTCTAGACTGGTCCCTCTCTACGTTTACCACAAGAGCTCTTATGCTGGATTAACTCTACTTTAGGGTTAAGAGTACTAGACTGATGGAGAGGTGACCTCAAGGAAACTGCTTTGGAGTATGTGCCAGTTCTGATTTTTTTCCTGACAAAACTTTATAGCCTCAATTTCATACAGGGAATGTTCTCAATCATATTGTATTAACCCCAACCCCTGATCAACCCTCAGTATTTTTTAACTGGTAATGAGTCAAGTATATCCGGTAAACAAAAGTAGTTGGCAAGAACTCAAGGTGTAGTTAAGTGAACAAAGACTTGATAAGCTGTTAATGGTGCTCTGACAGTAAGTCTAGCTCCTACTATATACATGGTGGTCTGAGCCCACACCTGTCCCTGGCAAATCACCCAAAAGGGGTAAGTGTAGGGGCACTTTGGCCCAAGAAGGGAGCCACAGTATCAACTACATTCCTAAAGCCAGATTAAAAAAATGGGATGATGGATTAAAAATGATGATGTTATGTTGGATAATTGTTTCCCTGGATTCCTAGTTTCTTAGACAATTTTTCTAGATAGAGCATGTGTTCTCAAATGGGAGTGATAAAATCTTAGATATTATAATAACCATTGTTCTCCAAAGGGCATACTACATAAATAGATATACAGTATATTTATGATATTAAAATTTTATGGAGTGGAGAGTGATTTGGAAAATTTGTCAAAAAAAGATTCCTTAGAAGGGCAATAACAACAACAACAACAACAAAAAGATTGAGGAAAATATTGCTCTAGAGAAAGTTGGTTTCTATTATTGGTCTCCTCATAATATACTTTTAATATATTTTATTTGATAATTAAAATTTAAGTTGGATGGTAAAGTGGATTGTCTTCTATTGTGTTCATGATTGGAAAAATAATTCCTACAAAACCAGCCTCCTTTCAGGACCCTTCAATAGTCATGGCCTAGGAAGCGGAGGTAAAACCAAGGTACCCCAGGGTTACCTATTAGTAGTTGTCCACATCTATAAAAACCAGAGATAGAGGAAAAAATTATATATGAATTTCACCTGACCATAAGATGAGAGATGGGTTGTACATGCTTCCAGACCAACTTAGTGATGAGACTCATTGTATTCTTAGCAGTTGCCTGGAGCAAATTTCTTAGTGCTAGTGAATGGTTTCCTTCCATTATAAGTTGTGCATTCTGTGAGTGTGTCCTGAGGACCCTAATAACCAATTATACTGCCACTTTAAAAAATATTGTAGTAAAAATTGAGAATAATTTCACATAATCAGCTGCCGAAGGCAAAGCTGGGAGCCCTGGGGTAAAACATTGGGTAGCTTGACTCCATTACTTGTTAGAAGAAGGAGGTCAAGGTGTGCTCAAATCACAGAGGTCAGCAAACTTTGTCTGTCAAGGTCCAGATAGTAAATATTTTAAGCTTTGTGGGACACTTGGTCTCTGTCATAACTCTTGACTTAGCGTTTGTGGTACAAAAGAAGCAAAAGGCAATTCATGGATGAATAAACATAGTTGTGTTCCCAAAAAAACTTTACTTATAAAAATAGGCAGCAGGCAAATTTGGCCTGCCAGCCCTTGCTCATGTGTATTATTTACCATTTACAACCATGGAATTTACTTTCTTTAAAAGGGTGTATCTCTTATCTATGGAAATACTTAGAAGGTCCTGGTATTTTTCCTGGTAGAAATTGAACGGAATGAGAAATTGGAAGCTCCAGCTGAAGGCCCCTTAGGATGCTAAAATTTCTTAGCAAAAAGCCCAGTTTTGGGTACCATTCTGGTGGCAGACATAGGGTGGGCGGTAAGTTTCTTCTTGGAGCATTATAACCTCAGGGGTCTCGATGGCCTGACTCATGGATGAATGAGGCCTATTCAGTGGTTCCTGTCCAAGCCCACCTATGGACTGTGGAAAACTGCTAGCTGTGCCAGATGGAATTAGTCTCAGGAGGCTGAGAAGGTTTTGGTGGGAAATTATATACTGTACCTTGTTTTATGATAGAATCCTTATGAACTCACAGGCCCATGTGACTTCTGTATTTACTACCCTCCCCTCACTGTGCCCCCACAATGACACTACTTTTCAGCAGGGTCTAAAGTAGAACAAGAGTGTGATGACTGGAACCCATAGCCTTCTGGAGGGTGTTGCTTTCAGAATGAATGAAGTGGGTAAGCTCAAAGGCCACCTGAGTCCATCCCACATGCTGCAGAAGAGTCCTAAGAAATACTTGTACTGGGCCAATGAGTAATATGTATAAGTCTACGTATATGAACTGTGATAGAACATAGAGCCAGAATGTTTTCTATGTAAGCTATGGAACTATAAAGTGAACTTTGGAAGGACAGTAGAAATGTATTTTGTAAAAATGGAATGCTAAGAGCTGCTACATGAAGTCCAGCTCCTGAGGAATATTTTGTTAAAAAAAATGACCTGCCCACCACCTTTGGGTCTACCCTAGATGAATAACCCTTTCACTACAGAATTTGATTTTGAATTTAGATGAGTCTAAGTTGATTAAGCAGTTCCAAAAAATTAAATGACCACACAGGGAACCATGTGAGCTTGTATTCAAAAGGCAACATTTACATTCCACAGGAAAACATAAAGCCTCTGAAATACGTCCAGTGACTGATATGGGGGCTCCCCATGGTTTATCAAACCTATAGAGAGAATTAAATGTAAGGTGGATTATGCTTCAGTAAGGATGAATTCAACCAATGTCATTTTAAGTCTTGAGGATTTCTGCAAATACAGATGGTAAGTGATTATGTCATTAACCTTACATCATGTGGGTTTATGTGTTTTTCTCCTCATTGCTATACCTTTATTCTTCCTGGAAGATACTATTGGGGGAATTTTTTAGAAGTCTATTAATATAAATTTATCTAAGGGATATCTAGTTAATCTGTTAATATCTAAAGCTTTATTCATTCATTTTTTTAAAAATCTCTGTTGAGCACTATTATGGCTGAACTATGTCTCCCTCCCCCTAAAATGCCTATGTCAAAGCCCTAGCCTTCAGTACTTCAGAATGTGACTATATTTAGAGATAGGACCTTTCAACAGGTATTTAAAGTAAAATGGTGTCATTAGGGGAGGCCCTAACCCACAGTTCATATATGTAGACTTATACATACTACTCATTGACCCAATACAAGTATTTCTTAGGACTCTTCTGCAGCATGTGCAATGGACTCAGGTGGCTTTTGACTGGTGTCCTTATAAGAAGAGATTAGTAGAACACAGATAAGATACTAGATACACACACGCAAACAAGAAAGGCCATGTGAGGACACAGCAAGAAGGCCACCATCCACAAGCTAAGGAGAATGTCCTCCAGAGAGACCAAACCTGCTGGAACAAAGGTGTGCATTTGGGGGGAGAGGAGGAGGCTCCAAGGTCCAAACATAGGCCCTCCTCTCTGGCAAATAATATATTCTGTGCATTTGCCTATCATTGCACATGGCAGTTTCTTTGCATATCCATGAGGCTGTGTTTGGGGGAGGACAGGACAGGAAAGCATGTCTTAACATTTGTATCCCAGCCCCTAACACTTAGCCTAGCCCAGAGCTAGCACTCAAGCAACAAAGGGTCATGAAGGTCAGGCTTAGGACTCAGAACTGTTTTCTTAGGCAACTAGAGTTCCGGCAAAAGCTCCTTAGAGTCCTCAGACCTGAAGCCGGGAGCGATCCCAGAATCTGGGTCAGGACTGATTGAGGTAAAGAGTGGGTTTTAAGGGGTTCCAGCTGCACAACTATCATTTTACTTAATGAATGCTTTTAAAGAGCAGAGCCTGCAAAGAGAAGATCACAATGCTCATGCTCAGATTATTGCAGATTCCAAGTGAACAGGATCTGAAAGCGTCGAGCCCTCTTAAATGTTGTACTATCTGTGAGACAGATTGGTGAGAATGATTAGTCTTTCTTTCCCATCTCCTCTTCCTCTGCCCCCAGCTTAGCCTAGATTCCATCACCTGGGCTGGAGGAGGAGCCTCCCAGAAGGCTGGGCTTCCCTGGAGTGCTTGCAGCTGAGGTCACCACATCAGTGTGCATATTTTCTGGAGAGACAACGACAGGTGAGTTCACTAACGATGGTCTCCATCCCTGCAGCCCTGTGGGCAGTCAGAAGCACAAACCCTGCCGTGTAACTTCTAAAAATTAACTGGTAAGATTTGATGTCAGTAAAACCAAATGACCCTGGCAGGACGAACACTGATGTGTATGGGAAGGTCAGGCAGGTTCTCCTCCCCTGCTGGTCCCATGGAGGACAGTCTTGCTGCTTCTGGCCCCAGAGGAGCCTGATCTGCCAGCAGATAAGACTATGGATCCCTTCCACCCCCCGGATTTAACAAAGAGGAAGAGGTTTCAGTGGTGACCTGGGACAAAGCCTGAGTGGAGTGGGCTTGGGGATGAACAGAAGGAGAGGAAATTGGGGATGGTGACAAATGACTACTTTTGGGGCACCTGGTTGGCTCAGTTGGTCGGGCTTGATTTCAGCTCAGATCATGATCTCGAAGTTTGTGGGTTCAAACCCTGCACTGGACTTTGTGCTGGCAGCATGCAACCTGCTTAGGGTTCTCTGCTCCCTCTCTCTTTGCCCCTTCCCTGCTCTCTCTCTCTCTCTCTCTCTCAAAAATAAATAAATAAAACATTTTTTAAAAAGAAATAGGATGGTAAGGGTGCCTGTGTGTCTCAGCAGGTTGAACTTCTGACTCTTGATTTCAGCTCAGATATGATCCTACAGTCATGAGATCAAGCCCAGCATCGGGCTCTGCACTGCATGAAGCCTGCTTAAGATTCTCTTTCTCTTCCTCTGCTTCTCCCCCCCTCCCCCCCGCGCTCACACACATGCTCTCTCTCTCTCTCAAATAAACAATGAAAAAGAGGGAGGGAAGGAAGGTTGGGCTCAAGAGAAGATGGCACAGTTGTGTGCTCATGGAGAGTAGAGGGGGCAGGACTGACCATGTCAGACATAGATGGAACAAGTGGACTTGAATGGTGTGAGTTAGATATTAGAGGGAGAGCTGGGATGTACAACTGAGGGTGATTAAGGGCCCAGACACTATCTTGAAAACAGCCAGGGCTTCTTGCTGCTAGAGTGAGCGCTCCTGCTTAAATTATGCTGACAAGGCTTCTAGTGCCGTGGGGGAGGACCTGGCAGATGAGAGCCAGGTCCTGTGGATGGCTGAGTAGTGAGGCTGGAACACCTACGTTCCCAGGGGCGTGTGAAACAGAGCCACTGTGTCACCTCCCAGCTGCCCATCTCAGGACTTCCACGTAGCAGAGGAAGAAAATCTCTCACGTTGGCTACTGCTGTTTTGGTTCTCAATTCTTTGCAGCTGAACTTAATTCTAACTAATATAAATAGTAATAAAGAAAAAGCCAGTGTAGCAAAATTTCATTAGATAAAAAAGAATTTGGGGCTGAAAGTAATAAGTAGTGACAAAGAAGGGCAGTACCTAAATAATAAAAGGAATAATTCTCCTCCCCCAAAATCATGTTCTTAAATGAACTTATTAACATAGTATGTTGTATAAATATGTGTATATATTTAAATAGACTTCATTTTTAAGGGAAGTTTTAAGTTCACAGAGAAATTGAATAGAAAGTATACAGTTTTGGGGCCCCTGGGGGGCACAGGCAGGTGGGTGTCCAACTTCGGCTCAGGTCATGGTCTCATGGTTTGTGAGTTCCAGTCTCACATCAAGCTCTGTGCTGGCAGCTCGGGGCCTGGAGCCTGCTTCGGATTCTGTGTCTCCTTCTTTCTTTGTGCCTTCCCTGCTTGCATTCTCTCTCTCTCTCTCTCAAGAATAAATAAACATTAAAAAATTAAAAAAAAAAAAAAAACAAAGTATACAGTTTTCCCATATACCCTCTGCCCCCACACATGCATAGCCTCCCCATTATCAACATTCCCAACTGAAGTGGTACATTTTTTCTGGTCAGTGAACCTACACTGACACATTATTATCACCCGGAGTCCATAGTTTACTCTAAGGTTCACTCTTGGTGGTGTACATTCTATGGGTTTGGACAAATGTATAATGACCTGTATCCCCCGTAATGGTATCATACAGGGTAATTTCACTGCCCTCAAAGTCCTCTGTACTCCCCCTGTTCATCTTGCACTCTTCCCTAACCCCTGGCAACCACTGGTCTTTTCACTATTTCCATAGTTTTGCCTTTTCCAGAATATAGCTAGAATTGTGCAATATGTTGCCTTTTCAGATTGGCTTCTTTCACTTAGTAATATACACTTAAGTTTGCTTGATGTCTTTTCATGGCTTGACGGCTCTTCCTTTTTAATGATGAATAATTTTCCACTGACTGGATGTGCCATAGCTTGTTCATTCACCTACTGAAGGACATCTTGGTTGCTTCCAAGTTTGGGCAATTGTGTGCAGGTTTTTGTGTGGTCATAAATTTTCAACTCCTTTGGGTAAATAATAAGAAGCATGACCGTTGGATTGTATGGTAGGAGTTTGTAAAAAAAAAAAAAAAAGCCACCAAACTGTCTTCTAAAGTGAATATATCATTTTGCAATCCTACCAGAAATGAATGAGAATTTCTGTTACTCCACATCCTCACCAGCATTTTGGTGTTGCCAGTGTTCTGGATTTGGGCCATTCTAACAGGTATGTAGAGATATCCTGTTGTTTTAATTTGCATTTCCTTAATGACATATGATGTGGAGCATCTTTTCATATGTTAACTTGTCATTTGTGTAGCTCCTTTGGTGGGGTGTCTGTTGAGGTCTTTGGCCCATTTTTAAAAAATCAGTTGTTTGTATTCTTATTGTTGACCTTTAAAAGTTCTTTGTATACTTTGGGTAACAGTCCTTTATCAAATGTGTCTTTTGCAAAGGTTTTTCTCCCAGTCTGTGGCTGTCTTTTCATTCTGTTGCAGAGAAAAAAATTTTATTTTAATGAAATCCGACTTAATTCTTTCTTTCATGGATCCTGCCTTTGACATTGCCTTGAAAAAGTCATCACCGAACCCAAGGTCTTCTAGATTTTCTCCTATGTTATCTTCTAGGAGTTTTATAGTTTTGCATTTTACATTTAAGTCTCTAGTCCATTTTGAGGTCAGTCTTGTGAAGAATATAAGGAAGTCTGAGTCTAGATTCTTTTTTTTTTTTTTTGCATGTAGATGTCCAGTTGTTAATCATTTGCTGAAATATCTATTTTGCTGCATTGTTTTCTCTTTGCTCTTTTGTGAAAGATCACCTTACTATATTTATGTGGGTCTATTTCTGAGCTCTCTCTATTCTTTTTTTTTTTTTTGACAGGGAGAGTAAGTGTGAGCAAGGGGCCAGAGGGAGAGGGGGAGAGGGAATCCCAACAAACTCCACGCTGGGTGTAGTCCCCAATGCAGGGCTGATCCCAAGACCATGAGATCATGACCTGAGCCAAAATCAAGAGTTGGACCCAGACGTCTCTGCACTCTCTATCCTGTTCTGTTGATTTTTTTTTTGGGGGGGGGGGGGAGCCAATACTGCACTGACATGATTACTGTAGCTTTATCGTATGTCTTGTAGTTGAGTAGTGTCAATCCTCCAGATTTCTTCTTCTTCAATATTGTACATGTTATATATATATATATATATATTTTTTTTTTTTTTGCAGAGGAATTCTAAATAATTTATTTAGACATCTGCCTCAAGCAGAGAAGGCGTAAGTTCCCACTCCTCAAGTAGGCTTTCCATGGTGACTCTTTCCAGAGTATATATAGTATGAAAAAACGAAGGGAGTAATTTAACAGTGGAAAAACCTGGCCAACATCATCTCAGCAGGGCAACCAAAGTCAATCTTAACAGTGATATCATGTTGATAGTATGTATCCTTGGTATATGTGGTCATCTTCCTCCTAAAACCCATAATCCCAATCTAATCATGAGAAAACCCTCAGGTAGACCCAATGTAGGGACATTCTATAAAACACCTGACCAGTACTCCTCCAATCTATCAAGCTCATCAAAAATGAGGAAAGTATTTTTGGGATGAGCACTGGGTGTTGTATGGAAACTAATTTGACAATAAATTTCATATATTTAAAAAAAAAATGAGGAAAGTCTGAGACATGGCCACAACCAGGATCCACAGGACATGTAACAATTGTGAGTAACGTGGTTTCCTGAATGGAATCCTAGAACAGAAAACTACATTACGCAAAAACTAAGGAAGTGTAATTATGGACATTAGCTAATAATAACACATAAACATTGGTTAATTATTCATAATAAAGGTAAGATATCAATAATAGGGGAAATCAAGTGTGTCTAAGTCCAATGTCAAAGGCTGGAACAGGTAACCCCTCCTGGAAGAGCATTGTAAAGTTTGGTGATAAAAGGCACGAATACAAAGAAGATGAGGAATCATAACCTCCTTCAATATGATATGTACCTTAACTTAAAGATTTCCCTCCCATCTCTTTTACTTTGTCCTTACAATTTATTTGACAAAGGTTGTTTTTTCTAGAAAGACTCTTACAATATGGATTTTGCTGGCTGAAGCCTCATGGAGTAGTGTAACATATCTGTGGCTGCTGGATTACCTATAAATTGAAGGTGGCATCCAGATGCTTGATCAGATGTTGGTTCCTGCCTTTGATGGGTCTCTCAGTAGTTCTGTGTTCTTTCAGCAGAAGGCATAGTGCCTAGTTGTCTCTTTTTTGAATATGTTACCAGCCAGTCTTGATGCTCCATTACCTAGATCTTTCAGATGACATGAGTCCCACTTCTATAGCATCACAGCACCAGGCAGTTTTCCTTTACAATGATATTTCAATGGATTTATAGATTGTGGAATTTACTTGTCTTTTTCTCTTTGACAGAAAATGAACTTCACCTCCAGGAAAGATGCAGTAGATTATGGCAGGTCAGTGTTCCTCTTTGCAACCCATATCCAGTTCACTCACATGTCACATCCCTTAACCACCAACAACCAAGTCTTCATCGGCCGGCCTCAGGTCACTATGGTCTCCATCTGTCTTTACCACTCAACCTCATTCAGACAGCCATTCAATTGACAACTATATATTCTGTGAGGATCACTTGGGCAGCCACAAGCTGACTAAATCTCCACCCAACCCCCTACTGCCTTCTTAGGAGTTTACATAGAGGCCTTAACTGGGTTCAGTCACGTGTAGCGCCCAGGTGATTTCAATAACACATTACTCTCTGAGGGCTGTTTGCAAAACCTGTACATGTTATATTTTAATATACTCTTATCAGACATGAGTGCTCAAGTGAACTAAAAACTAGTACTAAATAAATAGAGCATAAATATACAAAAACTGACCATGTATTATGTCCTAAAGTTTATTCTTAGTTGCAGACAATAGAATCTACCCAAGCTAATTTGAGCAGAAGAGAACTAATGAGATATTAGGTAGTTCCTTGATTCTCCAGGAGGGCCAGAGAGCCAGGCTTGTATAGCACATAATCAGCAGCGAAGTGTTCAGGGCCCCTACAACCAGGAAAAATGCCAAACCACATCATGGAGTGGCTCTAGCAGAAACCTCACTGCCTCACCTCTGCTACCTGCACTCTGTACCTTTGACATTAGGGGCCAGACGCCAGTCAGTGCTCCCTGCAGGAGCCTCAAGTCTAGCACGCAATGTGTGCTTAGTGGAAACTAGTTAAATAGGTCTCTCCACACTCAAAATCCACCAGCCCAAACAGCTTACCTGCCAAGCTCTTCTAAAACTTCATGCAAAAAAGCTTTAATAAATTTTTTCACAGACTAGAAAAAGAGGGAATGCTACCCAACTCATTTTATGAGACTAGTATAACTTTGATACTCAAATCAGAATATAAAATTATAGGCCAATCTCTCTTATAAATTTTAAAAATTGAATTAAAAAATTGTAAATCAAATTTAACACTATATTACTGAAACAAAAAAAACCCCCAAAAACATTTATCACGACCAAGTAGGGCCTTTGGGGAACACGAGGTTGAGAGACGTAGTCCAGTGTATATTTAAGACAATAGGTTCTGGAACCAGTGTATCTGCTACTTCCTAGCTGTGTGACCTTGGGCAATTTGCCTAACCTCTCTTTACCTTGGTTTCTCACCTATAAAATGGATGTAATAATAGTTCCTACCTTATAGGATTATTGTGCAGAGTAAATGAGTGAAATAAATCAGGAACTTAGAAAAGAGCCTCAATTAAGTTGTCATTATCTCATGCATGTGATTATCAATTGCAGTAGACATAGACACCGATAAAGAAAGATGACACTACAGACTGACATCTGCAGCAGGTGCTGGCCAAGGATGATGACAAACCAGAAACTGCCTTCCCTCTATGCTTACGTACCAACCTAGGGGGACAAAGGAGATGGTTCTGGGATGGACGGAGCCCAAATCTGAATTCTGAACCTTAGGCTGACAAAGAAGTTACTGAATTGAACTGAATTTCCCTGAATGGGAGCAATCGAGTTTTTGCATCAGGCACAATAGGGGTTCAGAGTCAGATATCAAACTGAGTTATGGAAACTGAAGCTACATTTGAGCACTCCTGAGTCAGTGCTGTGAACAGAGCCGACTATATGATTTGAAGGCTGGTGCAAAATAAAAATGCAACGCCCCTTGTTCAAAAAGTAAGAATAACGTACTCTAAAAGATATTAAAGTGTAATATGCTTTATTCCAAGGTCCCTCTCTCAACTTGTCACGGTGTTTTTAATTTGCCATTTAATGTCATTCTGAGTAAAGAAATATTAAAGTTTTAAATTATTAGCGTGAATTTTACCATTCATCTTTATATTGTGCAATGACAGTTTTAAATGCAAATTTAAGAACTTTTAACTCCTTTGTGGAATCACTGAAATTACTCAATTCAGATTTCATAGCTCATATATGAATATGTATTTTGTTCTTACCGGAACAGTGGAAATACTGCATAAAACTAGCTTAACTGGCTTTATTTTACTTCATGATAGACACACATTCTGCCAACACTCTTCACCCTCACCTTACTGATGATTAAGGAAGGACTGAAAGAAAAGGAACTAAGGATCACTAAGTCTTTCCCTTTCTTTGAATAAAACAGCAGCATTTATAACCCACCTTTACTCACTTGCTGAAAATCCATGCATCGTGGGTCCATCAGAGTCAAGAGAAGAGAGTGTTACAAGGTTCAGCATGGAATGAAAACATGGATGTTGTGAATTACCTTAGAGAAAGCTGTTTTGTTGGAGTGATGTGGGTGGAAGCCACATTGAAGGGCTCACATTGAACTATGAGAGGAGGTGAGGAGACAGGGACAGTAAGTATTAACAAGAAGTTTGTCTGTGAAGGATAGGCAAGGGCAGCACCTATGGGGGTTGTAGGATTTTGAGGAAGGATTAGTTTTTGTTTTATTTTGTTTTGTTTTGTTTTGTTTTTAAGTAGGCTCCATGCCCAGAGTGGAGCCCAAGGCCTGAGCTAAGATCAAGAGTCAGACGCTACTGGCCCCTGGGTGACTCAGTCAGTTGGGTGTCTGTCTTCAGCTCAGGTCATGATCTCACAGTTTGTGAGTTCAAGCCCACATCAGGCTCTCTGATGTCAGCACAGAGCCCACTTTGGATCCTCTGTCCCCCTCTCTGCTCCTCACCTGCTTGCGTGCACACGCTGTCGGTCTGTCTGCCTCTCTCTCAAAAAAAGAAGAAAAAAGATCAGATGTTCTACTCACTGAGTAGGTGCCCTGAAAGAGAGAATCTTAAGCAGGACCCATGCTCAGTGGGGATCCCCACAAGGGGCTCCATCCCACAACCCTGGGATCATGACCCAAGCTGAAATCAAGAGTTGGTTGCTCAACTGACTGAGCCACCTAGGCACCCCTAAGAAGTTTTTAACTGACAAACTCCTACCTCATAGGATTGTGGTGATGATTAAATGCATAATCCACGTGAAGGGTTAAATCTAGTGCCTGGTACACAGTAAGCACTCAACAAACATTAGCTTTAAAAATAGAGTGAAGTAGTATTAACATCTCCATTTTATAGAATTTCAACTCCACCTTATTCCAAACTTTCAAATGTTCCATTAAATGATTTCACATCATGGGATGCTTGGCTGGCTCAGTTCAGAGAGCATATGACTCTTGATCTCGGGGTCATGGGTTCGAGCCCCACGTCGGGTGTAAAGATTACTCAAATAAATAAATAAGTTTTCTTTAAATCATTTTTAGAAAGAGAGAGCATATGAGCAGGGGAGAGGGGCAGAGGGAGACAGAGAGACTCTCAAGCAGGTTACACACTCAACGTGGAGCCTACCATGGGCTCGATCCCATGTCCCTGGGATCCTGACCTGAGCCAAAATCAAGAATCAGACACTCAATCTACTAAGCTCCCCAGGTGCCCCTAAATAACTTTTTAAAAAGTAAATGTGACTTCACATCCTGCTAAATTACCATTCTTACCTTCTGATTAAGCCACTCAGGCAAAGAAACTTGCTAAAGTGTCCAGAGTACTAACCAAGAGAAGTTGGACAAAATATTAACAATACTTATTCTTTAATACACTACTTACTCTTTAATTCTCATAACAATTACATATTCTTCCCTCAGCATATGTAATGAATGCAGGAGACCATCCTTTTCCATCCCCAAGTCTTTTGGAAAACCAGCAGGTTTGAGACCAGTCAACACTATGAAGAGAGCGCCACCTACTGCTGAGAAACTTAAAGGCATTCTCAGATAGTTCTAATGTCTTGATTTGGTTTAAAGACATTTACTTGTCCCAGAGATCCTTCAGATGGATGAAACTTAGATGGTACTTATTTCGGTTAGCTGGCTAAAAAATTAAAACTTTAAAAGTTCTCTTTTACTTTCAACTAGTTAATTCGTTAAATGGCCAAATATCCCCCCTCCTGGAAAGTTTTAACTAGAAAATTTTATCTTTTAACTACTTAAGAGGTTTTAAGTTTTAAAACTTAAATTAAGTTGCTTTAACTTTGAGTGATTTCAGTAATTGGCATTTCTAAGACTAGCTTGATGGGCTTGCATTTTTGAGCTAACCCAAGAAATTTCAATTCTTCCTTCATCAATCACTTTCTTTATGCCAGGCACTTGACACAAGGGGATACAGAGTTTTGAAAAATTATCTCAATAGAGAGCAACAATACAAAAATATTATTGGGGTGCCTGGGTGGCTCAGTTGGTTGAGTGTCCAACTTCAGCTCAGGTCATGATCTCACAGTTCATGGGTTCCAGCCCTGTGTTGGGCTCTGTGCTGGCAGCCTGGAGCCTTGAGTCTGCTTTGGTTTCTATGTCTCCCTCTCTCTCTGCTCCTCCCCCATTCATGCTCTGTCTCTCTCTGTCTCTCAAAAATAAATTAAAAAGTTAAAAAAATGTTTAAAAATATTATCAAATGTTACATGCTAAAATGGAAATCTATAGGAAATAAAACCAGAAAAGAGAGGAGGGGACAGTTAGTTCTGCATGAGATTCTGCAGAAGTGACAGTTGATTTACAGAATGTCAGAACAGGAGGAACTAATTCTGGGTGCCTGGCTGGCTCAGTTGGTGGTGCACATGACTCTTGATCTCAAAGTTGTAAATTCAAGCCCCACGTTGGATGTAGAGATTACTTAAAAATAAAATCTTAAAAAACAAAGGAACTAATTCACTTGTCCATTCACTTATAAAGTGCCTACCCTGTGTACAAAGATAAATCAGACAGAATTCATTTTCTAAAAGAGCTCACAGCTAGCAAGGGGCTTAGGTAGCAAGATATTTAAACAAGTTATTCACACCCTTGCCTTTGTATAAAACCAGAATACAATTTGGTAATCTGGAATGGAAATGTAAACATCAAGAGACCCAGATACCTATGCATACAAAGAACTCAAGACCCAGTGTAAAGTGTTATAATAGGAGTAACTACAGTTTACATTGGTAACAGAAAGATGGCATGATTAACCCCACAACTCAGTGAGTCCTTCCACTGGACTATGAGTCCATTGAGGGTGAAACTTGGTCTTATTTATTTATTTTGTAACCCCTGGGCCAGCACAGGGCCTGCAACATAGCAACCAGTCAAGGTTGAGCAAATTGTGCCCAAGGGAGAGAAAAGACAAAGAATGGTTCACCAAGGAGAAGATTGAACTGGATGTGGAAGTTAAGAAGTGTTCAAGGTTAACAACAGGTGGAGACGGGACTGGAAAAAAGAAGCCAAAGAAAGGAATCTGAGCAAAGGAATTAGTACAGAAAAGACAGATTTGTGAACACGCATAGCCCACTGAGGAAACCGTCAATAGCTCGGTATATATGGAGTGTAGGGTGGGAATAGGGAAGTGATGGGGTATGAAACTAGAGAAATAGGGGGAAACTCACTTCATGGTCGGGGGTGGTGCTTGCACACTATGTGTGGGAATTAGGACATTACTGTGCACAGATGTGTTAAAAAGGCAACTCTAATGGCATGGAGAGGATGGATCAAAGTGGGAAGGAAACTAAATAGGAGAAACTTGGCAAGAAGGTGTGCAATTAGAGAGTGCGGTCTGAACTAAGGCCATGGAGATGGAGAGAAAGGAACGCATTCAGAAGATATATGTGACCATTTTGGCAATATGGAGGTCTAGAGATCCTGAAATTTTTCTGCTGGATATCATCCAAAATTACTCAACAAAATACAATATACACACTCTCTCAGTCTCCCTCTTTTACATGATTAGATGAGTTGCAAGAAGGAAAGGGAAACCAGAAGAATCAGGAATGAAATGGGAGTTTAAAGCCTGGAAGGAGAGTAGGGAAAGGAAAGATGAAATCAGTGAGGGAAGTGAATGATGAAGTCGTCGGGCATCTTAAGGCACAGGAACCAAGGGTAGCAATGTCACTGCACAGAGGAACCTGGGAATAAAGACTTGGGCTCACCCAGGCAGGGAGATGGTGGAGACCACTCTAGGTAAAGCTGGGACACAGGAAACACTGTTGAAGGAAGCTGGGTGGGGGGAATCTTCTCCAGAAATGTGGAGAATAAAGAAAATTTTTTTTGGTTTGGGTGTGGAGAAAAGGTTTAAAACAGAAAGTCTCCGATGAGAATTTTAGTAATTGACTCTCACATGATTTGGGCATGAATTTACATTTATTCTGAAGGTCTTAAAAACTGAAAGCCTCTCCTTCTCCCAAATAATTATTTAAAATGGATCCAGGTCTGGAGTGCCTCTGGGCGTAATTGAAGAAATCCTCCTTGGGAAAAAAGTCGGATTAGTTTTCTACGGCTGCTGTAACAAATTACAGTGGCTTAAAACAATATAAGGACTCATGTAATGATGTCCACTGGACAATCCAGAATAATTTTTTCATTTCAAGGTCCTGAACCTTAATCATGCCTGCAAAGTTTTTTTTTCCATGTAAGACAATATATTCATAGGTTTCAGGCAATAGGACATCAGCATCTTTGAGAAATCGTTATTCTACCTACCATAAGAACCCTCAACCCATACCTCAGAATATTCCTGCAGCTCTAGTTATGACAAATGTGGGCTTACAATCTAAAAAGACAAAAAGCAAAAAATCCGACACAAAGAAAAAGCCACCATGAGCAAGCGTCAATCAAAAAAGAAAAAAAAATCAATAGAACCAGACTGGAAAAGATTTCAGATACTGGAATTACTGGATAGAAAATTTTTAAATAACAGTATTTTATGGGGGCACCTGGGTGGCTCAGTTGGTTGAGCGTCCGACTTCAGCTCAGGTCATGATCTTGTGGTTTGTGAGTTCGAGCCCCACGTCGGGCTCTGTGCTGACAGCTTTAAGCCTGGAGCCTGCTTTGGATTCTGTGTCTACCTCTCGCTCTCTGCCCCTCCCCTGCTCATACTCTGTCTCTCTCTCTCAAAAACGAATAAACTAAAAAAAAAAAATGTTTTTTTTAAATAACATAGTTTATGTTTAAGTAAATGAAAGATAAAATTTAAGACATGAGTAAAGAGGGAAAAAAACCCAAATATGCAGACAGATGAAAACATTTATATATATATATATATACATATATATGTATGTATAAAACACACACACACACACACACACACACACACACACACACATATACGTAACTTTAGGAAATGGAAAACATTACAAAGGAAATGAAAAACTCAGTGCTAGGGTAGATAGTGCTAAGATAAATAGCAAACTAGATGTACCTAAAGAGATCACTGGTTAAATGGAAGATAGGACTGAAGAAATTATGCAGAAATGGTGGTCAAATGCATATGAAAAATATGAAGAAATTAAGAGACATAGAATGTAAAGTTAAGGCAAGTTTATTAAGTATATCTATCTTTCATATACTACATATGAGAGTATTGCCAAATATTTGGCTACATTACTACTCTTTAGGCCTTTACCTGCTGTATAAAAACTACCCCCAAACACAATGCCTTTTTTTTTATCTTTATTTTTGAGAGAGAGAGAGAGAGAGAGAGAGAGAGAGAGAGAGTGGGGGAGGGGCACAGAGAGAGGGAGACACAGAATCGGAAGCAGGCTCCAGGCTCTGAGCTGTCAGCACAGAGCCCGACGCGGGGCTTGAACTCATGAACCATGAGATCATGACCTGAGCCGAAGTCAGATGCCCGATGGACTGCACCACCCAGGTGTCCCCCAAACACAATGCCTTAAAACTACAACCATTTTATTTGTTCACATTCTGAAGGTCAAGAATGTGACCAAAACTTGGGTGGATAGTTCTTTTGCTCCACATTGGTTCATGAAGTTGCATGTCGGATGGTGCTAGTGCCCTCCCATGTCTGATGACTTGGCAGGGCTGACTGGAAGACTAGAACTCTACACTGCCTTGCTACACATCATTCTCTTCATGTAGCTTGGTGGGCTAACTTTAAGGGTGGCTTGGTGCTGAGAGTGTCCCACACAACAAAGAAAGAATCTGTAGATCTCTTCGAGATCGGTCTTAAAAATTATAAAGTATCACTTCTACTACATTCTATCAAGCAAAATAGGTCACAGGGACAGGACAGCTTCAAGAAGAGAGAAAAATAGAACCTACATACGCTACTTTGGGTTTTTACGGAACTTTACAATCTGATTCTTAAATTTACATGGAAGGGTAAAAGCTAAAATTAGATAAAACATTCTTGAAGTAAAATAGGACATACTTGTTCTATCAGATACCAAGACTTATTTCAAAAGTATAGGTACTTTTGTACCTATACTTCAAAAGTATAGATACTTGGATCATACGGTATTTCTAATTTTAACTTTTTGATGAACCTCTATCCTGTTTTCCACAGTGGCTGCACCAGTTTACATTCCTACCAACAATGCACAAGTGACTATACAGGTAATTAATCTGGAAAATGTGTAAACAGACTCATATTTGTAAACAGATATATGACAGAGGTTTCTACCGATCCCTGGGGTAAGGATGGACTATTTAATAAATGGGCTGGGATAACTTTTATCCATATGGAAAAAATAAAATTGGGTTCATACTTTAGATCACACACAAAAAATCTTTATTTAAAAGCCAAATGTAAAAACTTTTAAACTTTTTGAAGAAAATATTGGAAAAAATATTTTTAACCTCAGGATAGGAAAGACTAGATTGAAAATAAAAGGAAAAGAAAAAAAAAAAAGCTAACCATAAAGATAAACCACAAAGATTAAGACTGATAAATTTGACCATATTAAAATTAGGAACATCTATTTATTAAAACAAAACATAAAAAGAGTGAAAAAGTAAATCTCATAAGTGTTTTTTTGTGTGTTTTTATAAATCAATCACTTGATTCCAAATTTACATGGAATGCAAAGCAATTCTAGAATAGTTCAAATAATTTTGAAGAAGAACAAAGTCAGAGGACTGACACTACTTGATTTTAAGATTCACTATAAAGCTACGATAATCAAGATTGTGTGGTATTTGTGTAAGGACAGATGTATATATATTTTTTAAATTGAACATTGACACACAATGTTCTATTAGTTTCAGGTGTACAACATAGTGATTCAACAGCTCTATAGGTTATATTATGCTCATCACAGGTGGAACTACCATCTGTCACCATACAATACTATTATAATACTATTGACTATATTCCCTATGGAGTTATCTTTCGTTCCCATTTTTTATTCCATAACTGGAAGCCTGTATCTCCCACTCCCCTTCACCCATTTTGCCCATCCTCCCAGCCCCCCTCCTCTTGTATATATACACCACATCTTCTTTATCCATTCATCTTTCAATGGACACTTCAGTTGCTTCCATATCTTGGCTAGTGTAAATAATGATGCAATAAACATAGGGGTGCACTATTTTCAAAACAGTGTTTTCATTTTCTTTGGGTAAATACCCAGCACTGGAATTATTGGATCATACGGTATTTCTAATTTTAACTTTTTGATGAACCTCTATCCTGTTTTCCACAGTGGCTGCACCAGTTTACATTCCTACCAACAATGCACAAGTGCTCCTTTTTCTCTACATCCTGGCTAATACTTGTTATTTCTTGTCTTTTTGATACTAGCCATTCTGACAAGTGTAAGGTGACATATCATTGTGGTTTTGATTTGCATCTCCCTGATGATGAATAATGTTGAGCATATTTTCATATATCTCTTGGCCATTTGTATGTCTTTGAAAAAATGTCTATTCAGGTCTTTTGCCTATTTTTAAATTGGATTATTTTGTGGGGTTTTTTTTTTTTTTTGGTGTTGAATTGTATAGTTTTTCAATATATTTTGGATACTAACTCTTTATCAGATATATCATTTGCAAAAATCTTCAGACATATATATTAATAGAATTTATTAAGAGTTCAGAAGCGGGGCGCCTGGGTGGCGCAGTCGGTTAGGCGTCCAACTTCAGCCAGGTCACGATCTCACGGTCCGTGAGTTCGAGCCCCGCGTCGGGCTCTGGGCTGATGGCTCAGAGCCTGGAGCCTGTTTCCGATTCTGTGTCTCCCTCTCTCTCTGTCCCTCCCCCGTTCATGCTCTGTCTCTCTCTGTCCCAAAAATAAATAAACGTTGAAAAAAAAAAAAAAGAGTTCAGAAGCAAAAAAAAAAAAAATAGAGTTAAGAAATAAACCCACATGTATATAATTAATTGATTTTTAACCAAGGTACCAGGGTAATTCAAAGGAGAAAATATGGTCTTTTCAAAAAATGGTGCCAGAATATCTATACACAAAATTGGATAATCTCAACTGTTATTTCACACCACATCCAAAAGTTAACTTCAAGTAGGAAATAGAACTAAATATGGGAATGCAAGCTGGTGCAGCCACTCTGGAAAACAGTATGGAGGTCCCTCAAAAAACTAAAAATAGAACTACCCTACGACCCAGCAATTGCACTACTAGGCATTTATTGATAGGATACAGGTGTGCTGTTTCAAAGGGACACATGCACCCCCATGTTTATAGCAGCACTATCAACAATAGCCAAAGTATGGAAAGAGCCCAAATGTCCATCGATGGACGAATGGGTAAAGAAAATGTGGTATATCTATATATATCTATAGATATAGATATAGATATAGATATAGATATAGATATAGATATAGATATACATACACACACAATAGAGTATTACTCAGCAATCAAAAAGAATGAAATTTTGCCATTTGCAACTACATGGATGGAACTGGAGGGTATTATGCTAAGTGAAATTAGTCAGAGAAAGACAAAAATCATATGACTTCACTCATATGAGGATTTTAAGAGACAAAACAGATGAACATAAGGGAAGGGAAACAAAAAGAATATAAAAACAGGGAGCGGGACAAAACAGAGACTCATAAATATGGAGAACAAACGGAGGGTTCCTGGAGGGGTTGTGGGAGGGGGGATGGGCTAACTGGGTAAGGGGCATTAAGGAATCTACTCCTGAAATTATTGTTGCACCATATGCTAACTAATTTGGATGTAAATTTTAAAAAAATAAAAAATAAAATAAAAAAAAAAGAAAATAGAACTAAATATAAGTGCTGAAATTATAAAATTTCCAGAAGAAAACATAGGAGAAAGTCTTTTTGACCTTAGGTTAGGCAACAATTTCTTAGATACAACACTAAAAGTATGAACCATAAAGTAAAAAGAATGATAAATTGGAATTCATCAAAATTAAAAATTTTTGTTTTTCAGAAGACATTGTTAAAAAACTAAAAAGGGAAGCTACATAAAGCAAACATTTTCAAAATATATCTGATGAAAACTTGTATCTGGAATATAAGAAGTCTTACAACAATAAGAAGAAAATAACCCAATTAAAAAAATAGTCACAAGACTTGAACAGAAACATTGTTAAAGAAAATATACAGGAACACCTGGGTGGCTCAGTCAGTTTAGCATCCGACTCCTGACCTCAGTTCAGGTCATGATCTCACAATTCTTGAGATCAAGCCCCAGCTTGGGATCTGTACTGACAGCATGGATCCTGCTTGGGATTCTCTCTCTCTCCCTCTCTCTCTCTGCCCCTCCCTTGTGCTCTCTCTCTCTCTCTCTCTCTCTCAAAATAAATAAATACACATGAAAAATTTTAAAAATAAAATATACAAATGGCAAACTAGCACATAAAAAGCTCTTCAACTTCATTAGTTATTAGGAAAATACAAATTTAAGCCACAGTGAGTTACTGGTTTTTTTTTTCTTTTTAAAATTTATTTATTTAAGCCATCTCTATATCTAGTGTGGAACTCGAACTCACAACCCCAAGGTCAAGAGCCACACGCTCTACCCACTCAGCCAGCCAAGCGTCCAATGAGTTACTGTCTTATATCTTCTGGTTTTAAATTAAAGTTAAAAAATTTGACAGTCTCAAGTGTTGGATGTCTCAAGTGAGGATGAAAAGAACCAGGAATTCTTGTACATTGTGTAGGAGTACACTAGTTTAAACACTTTGGAAGACAGTTTGGCATTATCTAGCAAAGTTGACATATACCATGAACAGGTGCATGTGTCTACTACAAGATATACATGGGTACCTATTAAAGGGAAAAAAAATTGGGAATAATTCAAATGTTCACTGATAGGAGAATGGATAAATAAACTGTGACATAGTCACACAATAGAGTAGCACACAACCTCAAAAAAAATGAGTCAACTACAGCTATATCCAATAACATAGCTGAAGCCCTCCAACATGAAAAATAAAAATCAAGCTATAGAATGTTACTACTTATATAAACTTTGATACCAAATATGATGGGATAAGTTATCCCAATGCACATGTATATTTGATAGAATTATAAAGATAAGAGGAGAATGAATGCAAAGTTGTGGTTACCTAGGGAGAAAGGCTGGAGGATGGAATGGGGAAGGGGCCCAATGGGGAACCTTCAGATCTACTGACACCCAGCTTTTCAGTTGGTTTGTGGTTTCACGGGTGCTCATTTTATTATTGTGCCACAAGTTATATTCGTGTCTTGTGTATTCCATGTCTCTCAAATAGTTCATAATGAATAAAAAATATCTGGAAAGCAGGCTAAATGGGTGAAAAAGAAGAAGTGTGGGACAGTAACAAAAGTTACTATGTAGCAGGTAGAAATCTATGATGGGTAATTTTTTGAAAATTCCTGAAATTGGTCTTGCTCTACCAGATACATAGTTTTTCCTTCTGTGGAATCCTGCTTCTTCAAGCAAATGCTAGCTAAATTTGTTTAACTAAACTTGTACTATGTCTGTTTAAAAGGTCTGGACAAGGAACATGAGGGATTTCTAATAATAGCTGCTTGGTGACAGTGCTTGTAGTTCTTATATCAGGTTATCTCAAGCTTCCTTAAAAGACTGAAGTGGAAAAATGTCAAAACTATCCCTTTTATGGGAGTTTTACAATATAGAATTGTGTCTGTCTTGCCTCCAGAGATAAGGGAAATTTTGATTATGCAGATGTTGTCAGTTCTTATCTTTTCCATCCTCTCCCTAGCAATTGTTGAAATGTTGGCCAAATTAAGGGTTATGAGTTTGAGCCCCATGTTGGGAGTAGAGATTATATTAAATGTTTTAAAAAATATATTAGGGGTGCTCGGTGGCTCAGTCAGTTGAGTGTCCAACTCTTTTTTTTTTTTTAATATATGAAATTTATTGTCAAATTGGTTTCCATACAACACCCAGTGCTCATCCCAAAAGATGCCCTCCTCAATACCCATCACCCACCCTCCCCTCCCTCCCACCCCCCATCAACCCTCAGTTTGTTCTCAGTTTTTAACAGTCTCTTATGCTTTGGCTCTTTCCCACTCTAACCTCTTTTTTTTTTTTCCTTCCCCTCCCCCATGGGTTTCTGTCAAGTTTCTCAGGATCCACATAAGAGTGAAACCATATGGTATCTGTCTTTCTCTGTATGGCTTATTTCACTTAGCATCACACTCTCCAGTTCCATCCACGTTGCTACAAAAGGCCATATTTCATTTTTTCTCATTGCCACGTAGTATTCCATTGTGTACATAAACCACAATTTCTTTATCCATTCATCAGTTGCTGGACATTTAGGCTCTTTCCATAATATGGCTATTGTTGAGAGTGCTGCTATAAACATTGGGGTACAAGTGCCCCTATGCATCAGTACTCCTGTATCCCTTGGATAAATTCCTAGCAGTGCTATTGCTGGGTCATAGGGTAGGTCTATTTTTAATTTTCTGAGGAACCTCCACACTGCTTTCCAGAGCGGCTTCACCAATTTGCATTCCTACCAACAGTGCAAGAGGTTTCCCGTTTCTCCACATCCTCTCCAGCATCTGTAGTCTCCTGATTTGTTCATTTTGGCCACTCTGACTGGCGTGAGGTGATATCTGAGTGTGGTTTTGATTTGTATTTCCCTGATAAGGAGCGACGTTGAGCATCTTTTCATGTGCCTGTTGGCCATCCGGATGTCTTCTTTAGAGAAGTGTCTATTCATGTTTTCTGCCCATTTCTTCACTGGGTTATTTGTTTTTCGGGTGTGGGGTTTGGTGAGCTCTTTATAGATTTTGGATACTAGCCCTTTGTCCGATATGTCATTTGCAAATATCCTTTCCCATTCCGTTGGTTGCCTTTTAGTTTTGTTGGTTGTTTCCTTTGCTGTGCAGAAGCTTTTTATCTTCATAAGGTCCCAGTAATTCACTTCTGCTTTTAATTCCCTTGCCTTTGGGGATGTGTCGAGTAAGAGATTGCTACGGCTGAGGCCAGAGAGGTCTTTTCCTGCTTTCTCCTCTAAGGTTTTGATGGTTTCCTGTCTCACATTCAGGTCCTTTATCCATTTTGAGTTTATTTTTGTGAATGGTGTGAGAAAGTGGTCTAGTTTCAACCTTCTGCATGTTGCTGTCCAGTTCTCCCAGCACCATTTGTTAAAGAGACTGTCTTTTTTCCATTGGATGTTCTTTCGTGCTTTGTCAAAGATGAGTTGGCCATACGTTTGTGGGTCTGGTTCTGGGGTTTCTATTCTATTCCATTGGTCTATGTGTCTGTTTTTGTGCCAATACCATGCTGTCTTGATGATTACAGCTTTGTAGTAGAGGCTAAAGTCTGGGTTTGTGATGCCTCCTGCTTTGGTCTTCTTCTTCAAAATTACTTTGGCTATTCGGGGCCTTTTGTGGTTCCATATGAATTTTAGGATCACTTGTTCTAGTTTCGAGAAGAATGCTGGTGCAATTTTGATTGGGATTGCATTGAATGTGTAGATAGCTTTGGGTAGTATTGACATTTTGACAATATTTATTCTTCTAATCCATGAGCAGGGAATGTCTTTCCATTTCTTTAAATCTTCTTCAATTACCTTCATGAGCTTTCTATAGTTTTCAGCATACAGATCTTTTTTTTTTAATTTTTTTTATTTTTATTTTAATTTTTTTTTTTTCAACGTTTTTTATTTATTTTTGGGACAGAGAGAGACAGAGCACGAACGGGGAAGGGGCAGAGAGAGAGGGAGACACAGAATCGGAAACAGGCTCCAGGCTCTGAGCCATCAACCCAGAGCCTGACGCGGGGCTCGAACTCACGGACCGCGAGATCGTGACCTGGTTGAAGTCGGACGCTTAACCGACTGCGCCACCCAGGCGCCCCTAATTTTTTTTATTTTTAATGTTTTTTTATTTATTTTTGAGACAGAGAGAGACAGAGCATGAACGGGGGAGGGGCAGAGAGAGAGGGAGACAGAGAATCGGAAGCAGGCTCCAGGCTCTGAGCCATCAGCCCAGAGCCTGACGCGGGGCTCGAACTCACGGACCGCAAGATCGTGACCTGAGCCGAAGTCGGATGCTTAACCAACTGAGCCACCCAGGCACCCCCAGCATACAGATCTTTTACATCTTTGGTTAGATTTATTCCTAGGTATTTTATGCTTCTTGGTGCAATTGTGAATGGGATCAGTTTCTTTATTTGTCTTTCTGTTGCTTCATTGTTAGTGTATAAGAATGCAACTGATTTCTGTACATTGATTTTGTATCCTGCAACTTTGCTGAATTCATGTATCAGTTCTAGCAGACTTTTGGTGGAGTCTATCAGATTTTCCATGTATAATATCATGTCATCTGCAAAAAGCGAAAGCTTGACTTCATCTTTGCCAATTTGGATGCCTTTGATTTCCTTTTGTTGTCTGATTGCTGATGCTAGAACTTCCAGCACTATGTTAAACAACAGCGGTGAGAGTGGGCATCCCTGTCGTGTTCCTGATCTCAGGGAAAAAGCTCTCAGTTTTTCCCTGTTGAGGATGATGTTAGCTGTGGGCTTTTCATAAATGGTTTTTATGATCTTTAAGTATGTTCCTTCTATCCCGACTTTCTCAAGGGTTTTTATTAAGAAAGGGTGCTGAATTTTGTCAAAGGCCTTTTCTGCATCGATTGACAGGATCATATGGTTCTTCTCTTTTTTTTTGTTAATGTGATGTATCACGTTGATTGATTTGCGAATGTTGAACCAGCCCTGCATCCCAGGAATGAATCCCACTTGATCATGGTGAATAATTCTTTTTATATGCCATTGAATTCGATTTGCTAGTATCTTATTGAGAATTTTTGCATCCATATTCATCAGGGATATTGGCCTGTAGTTCTCTTTTTTTACTGGGTCTCTGTCTGGTTTAGGAATCAATACTGGCTTCATAGAATGAGTCTGGAAGTTTTCCTTCCCTTTCTATTTCTTGGAATAGCTTGAGAAGGATAGGTATTATCTCTGCTTTAAACGTCTGGTAGAACTCCCCTGGGAAGCCATCTGGTCCTGGACTCTTATTTGTTGGGAGATTTTTGATAACCGATTCAATTTCTTCGCTGGTTATGGGTCTGTTCAAGCTTTCTATTTCCTCCTGATTGAGTTTTGGAAGAGTGCGGGTGTTTAGGAATTTGTCCATTTCTTCCAGGTTGTCCAATTTGTTGGCATATAATTTTTCGTAGTATTCCCTGATAATTGTTTGTATCTCTGAGAGATTGGTTGTAATAATTCCATTTTCATTCATGATTTTATCTATTTGGGTCATCTCTTCTTTTTGAGAAGCCTGGCTAGAGGTTTGTCAATTTTGTTTATTTTTTCAAAAAACCAACTCTTGGATTCGTTGATCTGCTCTACCGTTTTTTTAGATTCTATATTGTTTATTTCTGCTCTGATCTTTATTATTTCTCTTCTTCTGCTGGGTTTAGGCTGCCTTTGCTGTTCTGCTTCTATTTCCTTTAGGTGTGCCATTAGATTTTGTATTTGGGATTTTTCTTGTTTCTTGAGATAGGCCTGGATTGCAATGTATTTTCCTCTCAGGACTGCCTTCGCTGCGTCCCAAAGCGTTTGGATTGTTGTATTTTCATTTTCGTTTGTTTCCATATATTTTTTAATTTCTTCTCTAATTGCCTGGTTGACCCACTCATTCGTTAGTAGGGTGTTCTTTAACCTCCATGCTTTTGGAGGTTTTCCAGACTTTTTCCTGTGGTTGATTTCAAGCTTCATAGCATTGTGGTCTGAAAGTATGCATGGCATAATTTCAATTCTTGTAAACTTATGAAGGGCTGTTTTGTGACCCAGTATATGATCTATCTTGGAGAATGTTCCATGTGCACTCGAGAAGAAAGTATATTCTGTTGCTTTGGGATGCAGAGTTCTAAATATATCTGTCAAGTCCATCTGATCCAATGTATCATTCAGGGCCCTTGTTTCTTTATTGACCATGTGTCTAGATGATCTATCCATTTCTGTAAGTGGGGTGTTAAAATCCCCTGCAATTACCAATTTCTTATCAATAAGGTTGCTTATGTTTATGAGTAATTGTTTTATATATTTGGGGGCTCCGGTATTCGGCACATAGACATTTATAATTGTTAGCTCTTCCTGATGGATAGACCCTGTAATTATTATATAATGCCCTTCTTCATCTCTTGTTACAGCCTTTAATTTAAAGTCTAGTTTGTCTGATATAAGTATGGCTACTCCAGCCTTCTTTTGGCTTCCAGTAGCATGATAAATAGTTCTCCATCCCCTCACTCTCAATCTAAAGGTGTCCTCAGATCTAAAATGAGTCTCTTGTAGACAGCAAATAGATGGGTCTTGTTTTTTTATTCATTCTGATAGCCTATGTTTTGGTGGGCACATTTAATCCATTTACATTCAGTGTTATTATAGAAAGATACGGGTTTAGAGTCATTGTGATGTCTGTATGTTTTATGCTTGTAGTGATGTCTCTGGTACTTTGTCTCACAGGATCCCCCTTAGGATCTTTTGTAGGGCTGGTTTAGTGGTGACAAATTCCTTCAGTTTTTGTCAGTTTGGGAAGACCTTTATCTCTCCTTCTATTCTAAATGACAGACTTGCTGGATAAAGGATTCTCGGCTGCGTATTTTTTCTGTTTAGCACACTGAAGATATCGTGCCAATCCTTTCTGGCCTGCCAAGTTTCAAAAGAGAGATCAGTCACGAGTCTTATAGGTCTCCCTTTATATGTGAGGGCACGTTTATCCATTGCTGCTTTCAGAATTTTCTCTTTATCCTTGTATTTTGCCAATTTCACTATGATATGTCGTGCAGAAGATCGATTCAAGTTACGTCTGAAGGGATGTAACTCTGTGCCTCTTGGATTTCAATGCCTTTTTCCTTCCCCAGTTCAGGGAAGTTCTCAGCTATAATTTCTTCAAGTACCCCTTCAGCACCTTTCCCTCTCTCTTCCTCCTCTGGGATACGAATTATGCGTATATTATTTCTTTTTAGTGTATCACTTAGTTCTCTAATTTTCCCCTCATACTCCTGGATTTTTTTATCTCTCTTTCTCTCAGCTTCCTCTTTTTCCATAACTTTATCTTCTAGTTCACCTATTCTCTCCTCTGCCTCTTCAATCCGAGCTGTCGTCGTTTCCATTTTGTTTTGCATTTCGTTTAAAGCGCTTTTCAGCTCCTCGTGACTGTTCCTTAGTCCCTTGATCTCTGTGGCAAGAGATTCTCTGCTGTCCTGTATACTGTTTTCAAGCCCAGCGATTAATTTTATGACTATTATTCTAAATTCACTTTCTGTTATATGATTTAAATCCTTTTTGATCAGTTCATTAGCTGTTGTTATTTCCTGGAGATTCTTCTGAGGGGAATTCTTCCGTTTGGTCATTTTGGATAGTCCCTTGAGTGGTGAGGACCCGCAGGGCACTTCCCCCGTGCTGTGGTGTATAACTGGAGTTGGTGGGCGGGGCCGCAGTCCGACCTGATGTCTGCCCCCAGCCCACCGCTGGGGCCACAGTCAGACTGGTGTGTGCCTTCTCTTCCCCTCTCCTAAGGGCAGGATTCACTGTGGGGTGGCGTGGCCCATCTGGGCTACTTGCACACTGCCAGGCTTGTGGTGCTGGGGATCTGGCGTATTAGCTGGGGTGGGTAGGCAAGGTGCATGGGGACAGGAGGGGCAGGCTTAGCTCACTTCTCCTGAGGTGATCCACTTCAGGAGGGGCCCTGTGGCAGCAGGAGGGAGTCAGATCCGCTGCTGGAGGTTTGGCTCCGCAGAAGCACAGCGTTGGGTGTTTGCGCAGAGCGAGCAAGTTCCCTGGCAGGAACTGGTTCCCTTTGGGATTTTGGCTGGGGGATGGGCGGGGGAGATGGCGCTGGCGAGCGCCTTTGTTCCCCACCAAACTGAGCTCTGTCGTCCGGGGGCTCAGCAGCTCTCCCTCCCTTTGTCCTCCAGCCTTCCCGCTTTCTGAGCAGAGCTGTTAGCTTATGACCTCCCAGACGCTAAGTCGCGCTTGCTGTCGGAACACACTCCGTCCGGCCCTTCTGCTTTCGCCAGCCCGACTCGGGGGCTCTGCTTGGCTGGCGAGCCACCCCTCCGCCCCGGCTCCCTCCCGCCAGTCCGTGGAGCGCACACTGCCTCGCCGCCCTTCCTACCCTCTTCTGTGGGCCTCTCGTCTGCGCTTGGCTCCGCAGACTCCGTTCTGCTAATCCTCTGGCGTTTTTCTAAGTTCTTTAGGCGGGTGTAGGTGGAATCTAAGTGATCAGTAGGACGCGCGGTGAGCCCAGCGTCCTCCTACGCCACCATCTTCCCTCCAGTATCGAGTGTCCAACTCTTGATTTCAGCTTGGGTCATGATCCCAGGGTCATGGGATTGAGCCATGCATCAGGCTCTGCATTAAGCATGGAGCCTGCTTGGGATTCTCTCTCTCCCTCTGCCCCTCCCCACCACCACTTGGACCTCTCTTTCTCTCTCTCTCAAAAAAAAAAAAAACCAAAACACCAAAAACTAAAAATAAAATCTTAGGGGCACCTGGGTGGCTCAGTCAATTAAGCATCCGACTTTCATTTAGGTCATGATCTCACAGTTCGTGAGTTTGAGACCTAAGCTGGGCTCTGTGCTGACATCTCAGAGCCTGAAACCTACTTCAGATTCTGTGTCTCCCTCTTTGCCTGCGTGCGCTCTCTCTCTCTCTCAAAAAAAAAAATAATAATAATAAACATTAAAAAAAACTTAAAAAAATAAAAAATTGGAAACACCAACATAGTTTATTTTATTCCTTACAAAGATTCAGAATTTTTCTCTAAAGTTAAAGTAACTAAAATATTTGTGATGATACTTAAACAAGTATAAATGTAAGGTAAACATATTACAGTTGAGATATAATATCATTCACACACCCACTCTCATTTATATTAGTTCTTATAATTACATATGAAAATATAAAATGCAAACCTGTACAAAGTATTTTCTTTAATCTTAATGGGTAGTTTCTAAACTGTGATGTTTATGATGATTCTTAATTACAATATTAATTTTATTGTATGTTAATATTAAATTGCCTTTAAAAATTCTTAATTGGAATGTAGAAGAAGTAGCTATATTTATTTAAAGACTTTTTAAACATTAAAAAAAATAGTGTAAGGAAGTGGTCCAGTTTCATTCTTTTGCATGGTGCTGTCCAGGTTTCCCAACATCATTTGTTGAAGAGACTCTTTTTTTCCATTGGATAGTCTTTCCTGCTTTGTCTAAGACTAGTTGACCATATAGTTGTGGGTTCGTTATCTAGATTTTCTGTTCTGTTCCATTGATCTATGTGTCTGTTTTTGTGCCAGTACCATACGGTCTTGATCACTATAGCTTTGTAATATAAAATCAAAATAGATGAAAGACCTAAATGTGAGACAGAAAACCATTAAAATCCTAGAGGTGTAGATCACAGGCAGTTACCTCTTTGACATCAGCAGTAGCACCTTCTTTCTAGATACGTCTCCTCAGGCAAGGGAAACAAAAGCAAAAATAAACTATTGGGACTTCATCAAAATAAAAAGTTTCTGTACAGTGAAAGAAACAACAAAACTAAAAGGCAACCTACAGAATGGGAGAAGATATTTGCAAATGACATATCTGTTAAAGGGTTAGTATCCAAAATCTATAAAGAACTTATCAAATTCAACACCCAAAAAACAAATAATCCAGTTTAAAAATGGGCAGAAGACACACCTGGGTGACTCAGTGGGATAAGTGTCCAGCTTAAGCAAAGGTCATGATCTCATGGTTCATGGGTTGGAGCCCTGCATCGGGCTCTGTCCTGACAGCTCAGAGCCTGGAGCCTGCTTGAGATTCTGTGTCTCCCTCTCTCTCTGCCGCTCCCCTGCTCACACTGTCTCTCTCACTCTCTCTCAAAAATAAGTAAACATCCGGGCACCTGGGTGGCTCAGTCGGTTGGGCATCTGACTTTGGCTCAGGTCATGATCTCACGATCCATGAGTTCGAGCCCCACATCGGGCTCTGTGCTGACAGCTCAGAGCCTGAAGCCTGCTTCGGACTCTGTATCTCCCTCTCTTTCTGACCTTTCCCCACTCGTGCTCTATCTCTCCCTGTCTCTCAAAAACAAATAGACGTTTAAAAATAAATAAATAAGCATTAAAATATTTTTTTTTAATAAATAAATGGGCAGAAGACATGAATAGACATTTTTCCAGTGAAGACATAGAGATGGTTAATGGACACATGAAAAGATGCTCAACATTACTCATAATCAGGGAAATACAAATGAGATACACTACAATGAGATATCACTCCACACCTGTTGGAATGCTAAAATTAACAACACAAGAAACAACAGGTGTTTGAGAAGATGCACAGAAATGAGGATCCTCTTTCTTACACAGTTGGTGGAAATGCAAACTGATGCAGCCACTCTGCAAAATAGTATGGAGTTTCCTCACAAAGCTAAAAATAGAACCACCTTACCATTGCAACAGTTGTACTACTAGGTATTTACCTAAAGGACACAAAAATACAGATTTGAAGGGATATATGCGCCCAAATGTTTAAATAGCACTATCATCAATAGCCAAATTATGGAAAAAGCCCAAATGCCCATTGACTGATGAATGGATAAAGAAATGGTATGTATGTGTACACACACACACACACACACACACACTAGAATATTACTCAGCCATCAAAATAATGAAATCTTGCCATTTACAATGACGTGGATGGAGATAGAGAGTATTATGCTAAATGAAATAAGCCAGTCAGAGAAAGACAAATGCCATATGATTTCACTCATATGTGGAATTTAAGAAACAAAGCAGATGAACATGGAGGAGAAAATGAGAGAGAGAGGCAAACCAGAAAACAAACTTTTAACTATGGACAACAAACTGATGGTTACCAGAGAGGGGCTGGTGGCGTTTAAATGGGTGATTGGTATTCAGGAGGGCACTGGTTGTCATGAGCACTGGGTGTTGTGTATGTAAGTGATGAATCACTAAATTCTACATCTGAAATTAATGCTATACTGACTGTTAACTAACTGGAATTGAAATAAAAACTGGGAGAAAAAATTTTTTAAAAAATAAGCATAAAAATAAATGTTCAACATTAATTGCCTGCAATAAAAGATTAAAAATAATACTAGGAAATATATATTTGCATATTTTAAAAACCCTATAGTTAAAGGGATACTTACCCCAAATCTCATATAAAATTCTATATCAAAATTAGGTCATCTGTCTGATATATCCCTTGTGAAAATTAATACAAGGAAACTCATTTAGATGGAATCTGGAGGCCAGCAAGGAGAGCTCTCACACCCTAGCACTCCTTGTCAATTGCAGACCCAAAGACCTTGCGCTTGGATGCTACTTTACCCTATCTCAACTGAAGAAGAAAGTTTTTCCTCCTCCCCCTGCAACAGCCCAGCCAATGAGAAACTGTCACAACTCATCCAATGAAAAGCCCCTATACTTTGAACTCCCAGTTTAATCCAATGGACTTGGTGTGTAACAGCCCTCCCAGGTTCCCACTCTCCTCTATAAAAGAGCAGTCTTTTCTTGTTCTCCCTGCTTGCCTATGGTTTTGCCTTAGCTTCCTTATCCCACATTGCAATTCTCTGCTATTCCCAAATGAACTTATTTTTGCTGGTAAAATAACTGGCAATTTTGTTTTTTCAGGTTAACATTACCTGATGATACGAAGTGCAATCCAGAGAGGCCCCGAACAGCCCCAAAGCAGGTGAGCAAACAGGTACCAGTACCCACAGAACCAACTGAGCTCACTGCTTTCTCACTGACCCTGGAGTTTGAGGATGAGTTTTCTCCTGGATTTTCAGCTTTGCTCTCTTTGTGTTCAAGTCCTCTAGGCTTTAGTCAGGATCTCTGTTAAGGCCTTGTTTTTCTGGGAGTACTAATTTGACCTTCAGTCTGACTCCTTTTGAGAATCAGACTGTTTCTGTTGGCACTGTGCCAGTTAGAACTGTATTGGCCTTTGATCCAACTCCTCTTCTGCACTGGGCTGTTCCTATTGGAACTGTGCTGACCTTTGGTCTGATTCCTTCTGGACCCAGGCTGTTCCGGTTAAAACTGCTGTTTACGAATTTTTATCTTTGCTTTAGAGAAAAACCTTCAAGAAATAGAATCCCAGCCATCAGAATGCTTTGAGGGTGCCTCACTTTCCTTTACTGGGTCTCTGGCCAGTTTTATGTCTAAAAACCATGGTCCACCTCATGCACATGTATAACTAAATGGACTAACTTTACCAAAAGTAATTTGAGACACCAACATCCATTATGGGGAATTTTCAATCTCCCCAGACTTGTTTTATTAAAAAAAAATGAATTAGAAAACTATGCAAGAAACAGGCAAGAAACAGATAACTGAATGGGATGCCTATTGTAATTGGTAACATGAAGCTTCCAAACTTTTTCAGGATTCTAAGTTTGCCTCTTAACAAAATACTATTTCTAAATTAACTGGGGCAAACAAACAATTGAAAGAAATCAAAATAGCTTCTGAGACCTCCTTTCCCCTCCCTTATCTTCATCTACAGACATATGGCAGCCACCTTGTGCTCAAGCCCTGCCTCCAGCACCATTTTCCTCTTTCTCTCTGCCAAATTTCTCTTTTCCTCTGAATCTCTCTCCGCTTTCTCCTCTCCTGAACCTATTAAAAATTGCCTCTTTAAAGTTAACTCTTCTGAGGATCTAAATATACTCTTAAGTTTTATCTCCCCCAGACTAGGGCTGAATCGCAAACCACAGTTAAAGGCTTTCCTAAAGTGACAGAGGGCCCCCCATAATTTGCTGAAGAATTTAACAGTTATTCAGACTCACCAACTTGGTTTCTCAGATTTCTTAAATTTTTTTTTTAACATTTATTTATTTTTGAGACAAAGAGAGACAGAGCATGAACGGGGGAGGGTCAGAGAGAGGGGGAGACACAGAATCGGAAGCAGGCTCCAGGCTCTGAGCTGTCAGCACAGAGCCCGACGCGGGGCTCGAACCCACAGACCGTGAGATCATGACCTGAGCCGAAGTCAGCTGCTTAACCGACTGAGCCACCCAGGCGCCCCTCAGATTTCTATCAATTAGTCCACATGCTTGTTGGTGAGGACCAGGCCAAACATCGGATGGAACTAACCCAATGGGAACATCCTGAAGCGAATTTAGAGAAACAAACCCCTAACTTTTGGCAAGATGGCTAGAATACTCGCTGGAAATCTCCACAGAGCAGTTATAATAGCTTTTCCTAAGCCTGCTGATTGGAACACATTTCAGGATTGCACACAAATGCCTGATGGGCCTGTTCAAAGCTATTACAAAAGACTCTAAATTGTTTTTAAAGAATCTGGTCTTCCTTTAGATGTTGAATCCACTTGGGTAGCATTTAACTTTTGGCTTATAAATAGGCTGAACCAGGATCTTTCTCCTTTAGTTAAAAGGACCAAGATGGAATCAGAACCTATACCTCATTTAGTTAACTTGATAAACTAGCTCACTCATATCCTAGATAAATCAGTCACCTAAGAGAAAGACCACTAAGATGCTTAATTTTAACTCTGGCAAATGAAGGCTCCTGAACTAACCAAACCTCCTAGTTTCTGCTATTATTGCAAAGAGCCAGGGTGTTGGGGAAAAAAATTGCTACCAATTTATTTTTTTTTATTTTTTAAGTTTATTTATTTATTTTGAGAGAGAGAGAGAGAGAACAAACAAGGGTAGTGGCAGAGAGAGAGAAGAAAGAGACAGAATCCCAAGCAGCAGGCTCCACGCTGTCAGCACAGAGCCCAGTGCAGGGCTCAAACTCACGGACTGTGAGATGATGACCTGAACCGAGATCAAGAGTTGGATGCTTAACCGACTGAGTCCCTCAGGCACACGAAGATTGCTGCCAGTTTAAGAGCTCCAGGTACCTTCAGCCCTCCAGCCAGCCTTTCCAATGTCTTCCCAATTCCCAGTGGGGGGAATGGGAATTTCTCTTAATCAGCTTGCAGAATCCACTCTCCAGTTTGGGCATGAATCTCTCAGTATTGACACCAGAGCTACAGACTTGGTGCTCAGCCCCACTGCTATAAAGCAGCGCCTGCCTCAGAATACAAAAACAGTTCAAATAGCAGGGGTCTCTAATAAACTTCGACAGATCCCTGTCTCTAACCTATTCCCTTCAACATTTTTTATTTGTTCCATCTCCAGCAACACTGTACAGCTGAGTCTGGGGACACTGGTTATTTGTTCCTATTGGATTAGCTACCATCCTCTTTATGGGCAAAATCCTGAATTGGTATTGGCAGAATCCACAGTGCACCTCCCGTCAAGATTCACACCAATTCCTCAAAAGCTCCCCCCAGAATACCCTATAAATAAAGAACCTCTTCAAGACATCAAGCCCATAATAAAAGATTACAAGGCTCAGGGCTTCATTATCCTCTACACTAGTCCCTATAATATCATACTTTTATCTGTGAGAAAACCCAATGTCTGAGGCTTCAGGTTTGTCCAGGACCTCTGAGCAACAAATAATCCTGTTACTCCTGTTATTCTTGGCCCCCGGTTATTCCTGACCCCCATAGGCTCTTGACATCCATTCCCACTGAAAGCAAATTTTTCACTGTAATTCATCTATACAGTGCATTTTTTTTTAGTATTCCAGCTGATAAGGGTAGCCAATATCTTTTCGCTTTCATTTGGGAAGAATGGAAATACACCTGGACAGTCATGCCCCAGGATCTTGCAGAATCTTTATTTTTCACAAACCCTAAAAATTGGTTTGGATGACAGAAAGTTTTCTGCAGTCTCCACTTTGTTACAATACACAGATGATTTGCTTCTCTGCTCTCCTTCTCAAACCTCTTCGCCGGAACACAGAAAACTTTTGGCAGTCTTCTTAAACTCAGATTCGGTACTTAACTGCATCTGATCTTGAAACCTGTCTGCTTATGCTGACAGATTACCTTTGACTCTCTGTGGCAATTTACAGGAAACTCCTCTAACCAATGCAGATTTTTCATGACTTATTGATGGCTCTTATTTAAGGGATGAAAATGGCAAGTATTGTGCTAGGTATGCTATTGCTACTCCTTTTGAAGTCATTGCGGTAGCACATTTACCTTTGGCTATTTCAGCCCAACAAGTTGTTATATGCCCTGACTCAAGCTTGTACCTTAACCAAGGAGAAACCTGCAAACATTCACACCAATTGTCAGTATGCCTTTGGGGAAGCTCATGACTTTGGAATGTTATGGAAACAACAAGGTTTCCTTACCTCCAATGGGGATAAAATTAAAAATGTTTCCTGTGTCCAGAATTTATTAGATGCCATACTTTTGCTGACTTCTCTGGCTATCACTAAGGTTCCTAGGCATTCCAGACTCATCTCCCTGGAGGCCAAATGAAACCAGTAAGCAAACCTGTTATGGTCCAAAGAAATGATAATTTGGAGAAATTGACAGTAAGAGATATCCAACAATTAGCCCCAGAGACGGAAAAACAATATTGGAAAACTAGTAAGTCTGGTTTGGACCAAATAAGAATCCAGCCCCTACCAGAAATTCTAACAGTCCCACTAGCACTGAACATGCATTAAACCATTTGTCTACTGACAAAATAATAGCATTTATAAATCAATATTAGTGGGGAAATACTAATAAGGCCACAAAAAGTGCCTACCTCAGCTGTTCAACTTGTCCAAAGCAGAATCCAAAGAAACCTGTTCGTACAAATGGATTTCATAGAGCTCATGGACATAAATATGTTTTAGTCATAATTTGTATGCTTTCTCTCTGGACCAAAGCTTTCTCTTGTAGACAGGCCACGCTTCCTTTGTTGCTAAAACTCTGTTAGAAAAGATTACCCCTGGGATGCCTTAGCTCAGTTGGTAGAGCATGCAACTCTTGATCCTGGGGTTGTAAATTTGTGCCCCACGTTGGGTGTAGAGGTTACTTACAAATAAAACCTTAGAAGAAAAGGTTACCTCTGCCTGGAGAACCCCTCTTGAACTTCATAGCAATCGGGGAACCCCTTTTACCAGTCAGGTGCTTCAACAAGCCTGTGCTGTTTGGCCAGTTTTACAATGCTTTTATTGTGCATGCCATCACCAATCCTCAGGGTTAGTGGAACATACTAATGGCACTATTAAGACTCAGTTGGGAAAATTTGTGGAAACCCTCAAAATACATTGGCCGAAAGGATTGCCGTTGTTCCTTCTAAATCTCAGTCCCACCCCCTTGGGAACTCACAGACTTTCATCCTTTGAGACAGTCACAGGCATCCAATGCACTTGCCCTCTGCCTCCTTTGACCCACAGTTGATAAAAGGAGATATACTTCGATATTGTAAAGGCCCAATTTCTTCTATTAAAACTAACCATGCTTTGGTAGAGCAATCTTTTCACTGTGCACTCCCAGGAGATGAAAACCTTAAACATCATGCCTTGGCAACATGGAGATTTCAAAAGATACCTCCAGAAAGACTCTCTTCAACCTCACTGGAAACTAACCAACCCTTATGCCACCAAAATTGGGGAAATAGACTCTTGGATTCATGTGACACATCTAAAGAAAGCAACAAGCCCTGACTGGACCTGCACATCATCTGGTGACCTAAAAGTAAAGATTTCCGGGAATCAAAACAAATGACATTTGATGGGACAGCTTTCCCAGGATGTCTAGACCAGGCCTGTATACCTTTTTCTCATTGTCGCTGCTTCTGTCTCTTTTGTGGAAAGACCATTCTCTTATCTGCTTTTTCAAATTCATACAAAAGGGAGAAACCTCTTACCATCTTTTGGAAATAGCCTCATCATGATCCTATGACAAATTAATTTTCACTTGCTTTTTCTGAAGGCTTGGAAAATTTAGAATTCACAAAAAGTCTTTTCTCATCTGAACCATTAACTGACTCTAGATTCTTATCCAAATTCATGGTTTCTGAATTTACAGCTCTACAATATCACTGAGAACACATTTGGTTCCAAACAGTTCTTTTGAGATGACACTTTTTCAAAAACACTTTTGCAGTTTTGCTGTTTTGCGAAAAGTTCATCAGCTATTGCTTCCTGTTTATACCTGTACCGTATCTTCCCAAATCCACTCAGTTAATTCTGTAGTGTGCCTTTGCAGTATTCACTATTTTGTGTTCATGGTTGCTTTAGGCAGAGGTTTCTAGGAGACATACATGACTACACGTTTACCATCATGAGAGAGCCTTTTTCCCCTAAATAATAATAATCAGTGCCAATAAATATCTCAGTTGGCTACTTTCACACCTAGAGTCCTGGTGTAGAACCATCATACACGATTTGGAATTCTCATGTTACTTCTACTTCTTCTGTTTTATATAATTATTTTGAGTTTTGTATTTTGTCACCTGTCAAAAGTTTTTTAAATGATGTACCCAATAAGGCGATGCTGGTTTGATGCTTTGAGATGATCTCCAACACTTACAGTTTTAATAAATATGGACTATAGATGGGAAGTGCCTAAGAGGTCTCCCCCCCAACCTTCCTTGTTACTCAGATGTGGCCTCAGTGTTTTTCAGCTGCTATGCTCCTTTTCTTTGACATGGGACATGACAACTAGGAAAGATTCTTCTTGGCACTGAGGGACAAAACTACTAAATATGGAGAATCTAACTCTTGATCAGTGATGCTTTCAAAGAAAGATCTTGAACAAAAGGGTGAAATATGAAAATTAATAATAGGAAATATCATTTTGAATGAAGCTGGGAGGCCAGCAAAGGGAGTGCTCTTACACACTGGCGCTCCTTGGCAGCTGCAGAACCAACAAGAAGAGAGAAGGACCTTGCAAGTGGATACTGCTTTACTCCATCCCAGCAGAAGGAAGAAAGTTTTTCTTACTCCCTCAGCAACAGCCCAGCCAATGAGTGACTGTCACAAGCCAGCCAATGAAAAGCTACTATACTTTGAAATCCCAGTTTACTCCAATGGACTTTTTGTTTATAATAGCCCTCCCAGCTTCCCCTTTCCTCTATAAAAAAGGGTTCCATTCCTTCGTTCTCTAGATTTGCCTATGATTTTGCTTTAGTTTGTTCTAGATTGTAATTCTCTGCTATTACTGAACAAAACCATTCTTGCTGGTAAAATAACTAGCAGTTTTATTTTTTAAGGTTAACATCCTGAGTGATAGGACTTCTACTTTAAGATAATATTCACAGAAAGATTGGAGTAATTTGTTATATTAATGACCCCAGTGACACAGGACCCCCCTCCTCCCCCATATCCATGCCTTTATGAAAACCCTTAACTTTGGGTTTGGCCATGGGATTTCCTTTGGCCAAAGGGAGTAATACAGACAGAGGGTTGGTACATGCTTGTACACTGGGTTTTGCCCTCGTGGAACTCTGCTTACCATGACTGTGTAGAGAAGCCCCATGCCACCTCTTTGAGGAGGAGCATCCAAGGGAGAGGGAAGCCTAGTCAACCCCACTGATTCCAGTTCCCGGGTGACCCTCCCAGCTGAATGCATCCTCCAAGGGAACATAGCCAATCCACAGAATCATGAGAAATAAGAAATTGTTATTTTACGCCACCAAGTTTTGGGGTGGCTCCATACCAAGACCTACACAAAATCTAAATCTGAATTAGTTAGGCTGAAAGATAGTCATCATACAGTCCTCATGTTAGAGCCAACTATATTCTTCTCTGATTGAAAAATACATGCACTCTTTTTAAAAGCCCAGAATGAAATGGCAAAGTAATATACAGTGACTTATGACTTACTTAGATTTATTTTTTTAATTATGGTTTATAATAATATTGTGGTTTTTAAACATGTAATATGGTAAAACAACATATTATATAGTACATTCAAGTTAGTAAGAAAATATTTTTAAAGATGGACCTGGAATTCGCTAGAAGGCAAGGATGCTTTCAAAATGTTGAGAGACCAGAGTGCCTAGGTGGCTGTCTGTTAAGCATCCGACTACGGCTCAGGTTATGATCTTGTGGTTTGTGAGTTTGAGCCCTGCATCGGGCTCTGTGCTGACAGCTCGGAGCATGGAGACTGCTTTGGATTCTGTCTCCCTCTCTCTCTGCCCCTCCCACTCATGTTTTCTCTCTCTCTTTCAAAAATGAATAAACATTAAAAAAAAAATGTTCAGAGACCTGGAAGCCTGTTTAAAAGGAGTCCCCACGGGTTAAAACAGGAATCTTATTTGCTTCAAAAATCCAATCAGAATTATACTTAATTAAAACATGTTAAGACTATAAAAAGCCATGAGTCCATAGTAATACTCATAATGATACTCTCTTGGAATTTATTTCCTCTCCAAGTACTTAGTACTTTATTAAAGTAAACTTTATTCAGAGTAGAAAAAATATTGAAGTTTAACTGTAGATCTCTCTTCAGGATGGGTTAAATATACAAAGGATAAGAGAATCTTAATGGTATGAGAAAGACAAGACTCCCTTTCCGTGAAATATAAATAGGCTCTTGAGACTTCCTGCTACCCCCACAGCACCCACCCCCTTACCGGACATTCCTCTACTAAATTGTTACCAAACATTAAAGAAGTGGAGCAAGGCATTCCCTGAATAGGCAAGGGAAGTCATTCCACCTGACCCTGGGGCTGTAGATTGGGAAACAAAAATTTTAAATCTTGAAGCCAAGTGGATTTTACCTTTTAAACAGACTTTAATTTGTGGAAAGAATCATTTATTTAAATTGAACTACTGAATAGTGGTTTTACTAGCTGTTTTGAGGTTGGTTGCCCTTTGTGGTTACTAAAGATGCTGGATTACAGCCAAATGTTCACATACTGAGCCTTTTTTTTTTTTTTTTTTTTTTTAACTAGCACCCAGAAGGTGAGGTTGGAAGAACGGTCATTCCAATCTTAAATAATCTATTCCTGTTGAGCTTATTTGCTCTATTTGCTCCTTTCCCAGGAGATGAAATCAGTAAATAATTCACTTACAGTGCTTAAATGTGTGTGTGTGTGTGTAATATATATATATATGTGTATATATATATATACACACATATATATATGCATATATTATATACATATAATATATATATTAGTTTTTTAATTTTTTCAAAGTTATACATGTGCCTGACTTAAAGAGTTAAATGCTTCCAACAAGACTTCATTTCCCTCAAGGCAACTACTTTCAACTTTAAGCTGATTCTTTGGTATTTACCTCCACTTATCTAAATAACATGCTCATATTTCTACTTCTTGGTTTTTGAGTCAGCCATTATCTACTGACTTCTTGATACGAAAGGCAAGGAGTCAGCTTTCTTCTGCACATTCCTCTGCACTCTACCACCACACATGTGCACTTCTAGTCTTTTAACTTTCCCGGTATTGTTACAGCATAATTTGCTCATCCTGCCCAATCAGCAGGAAGTCATTGATGTCAGAGATTATGGGATGTGCTTCAGGATATCCAGAAGGTGCAGATCTCTTTCGGGTTTTTTTGATCACACAGGATAGGAATGTTAACATAGCCCCGGGCCACACTGTAAATGTGTACTTTTGTCTGTTTTGTGGGAATGCCAACTGTTTCTGATCCTTTCTTATGATTGGAATAGAAAAGAATGCGTTCACTAAATCAACGATGTGCACCAAATACTTGAGGCTGTATTAATTTACTTTAGCAAGTGCACTACATCTGACACGGCAGCTGCCATCAGACCTACTAATTGGTTGAGCTTTACAGTAATCTGCTGTCGTCCTTCAGAGACCACCTATTTTTTGCACGGCCACATAACGAGTTAAACGGAGCTATGATGGGAATCTGCAACTCTGTATCCTTTAAACTCCTAAGAGTGGCCCTAATTTCAGCCATCCCTTCTTGAGATACAGTATTATTTTGACTTCTGGTGCCATGGTTGGCTGGGGAGGGGAGGCTATTTCAGAGATCCCGACTTGGCATTCTGCACTATGATGGCTTTTTTACTTCACAGGCAAACATCCCAAGGGGTTTGTACCAATTGTCAAATACGTGAATCCCATTATAGTTTGGGGACTGGGGAAATGACCATTGGGTGAGACCACATACCCAAGGGACCCACTCTGAGCCAGACCTTTTCATCTATTAACTGGCCTCTATGCTCCCACTCTAACAGGGTCATGATGATGCTTTTGGTCTCTGGGTATCAATGTCAATTCAGACCCTGTGTCTAACAGTCCTTGAAATGTCTGGGTATTCCCATTTCCTCAAGGTACAATTACCCAGGTAAATGACAAAAGATACTTTGGGGATGGGCTAGGAAAATCATTACCATTTATACTTGAAATGTAATAGGGTCCTTCCTCCTGAGGCCTTCTTCAGTCAGTGGATTCCAGGTCTATAAACTAACTCAGGTGTGCAAATGGATTAAGGAACAGTGGGTGACTTTATTGAATGAAGGATCTTAGTCTCCTGGTCATTATCCTTGATTTTTTCTTCTGCTGATACAAACTAAATAGGACCTTTGTTGGCTGCCTGTTTTGCCCCTAAGGATACCGTGTCCTGTTAACCATTTCCATAACTGTGTGGGTTAGGTCCACATTATAATACTTGTAATTTCCTGGCTTCTGGTCATTGAGCACTGCCACTTGGCCTCTACTCCTTTGGGGTCCTGGCATATGCATTGCTATCAGTGAACCAGGTTCTAGAGGCCTTTACTACCTTCAGCCATGACTTGCAGAGAGTCACCACAAGTTTCGAGTGGTATTCCTGCCCTTTGAACCAATGCATTCCTTATGGCCTTGATAAATGGCCTCTGAGCTGTCCTTCAGAACAGAATTATCATAACCTTTGGGCTGTACATAGCACATCCATTCTAACATATTCACTTCCTTGAGCCTTTTAATCTTTTCATGTCCTACCTATCTGCCCTAGCACTTCTGGCATTTCAGTTTTAGTCAAAGTCACTGTTTTTGTTTTTTTGTTTTTGTTTTTCATCCTTCTAGGAGCCATCACAGCAGTGAGTTCACACAACTCTTGAGACCCTGGCCAGGATGTTAAATATTTTGGGAGAGTGCTCCAGCACCAATAGAATTCTCCCTCTCCCATTTTATGGTCTGGCCTCCTTTATCAAGCCTTCTGTGAATCCAGTCCCATGCATAGTCCCCAAGCTCCTGGTGGTACATGCTGGTTAGGTCTTACATCTTTTTTGGGGAATAGTCCTTTACCTCCATTATTAGGCACAGCACTTCTCAACTAGGGTATGCTATAAGCCGTAATTATAGGCCTAGTGGCCAGAAGATTTGTGTGTGTATGTGGCGGGGCGGTGTGGGGGGGGGGGGGTCCTACCACGGGAGGGGGAAACATGTTGCCTTCCAGTTAGAAGCCTCTGCAAAGTCTTCTAGCACAGGAAAGTGATAGTTCTTGGTAGGGAGGAGTGAGCCACTGTCACTAGGCATCTGAGGAGCCCGAGGATTGAAAATCTTTAGGAGCACCACCCAGATGTCCCTTCCATGTGTTGGAATGCTAGGTTTTCTCAATCATGGCCCTGACCTTGGCACAACAGACCTGCCATTTTTGGTTATTTAACCATATTTTAGCCACTCTAAAGTTTGAGTCTTGTTGCTTGTCATTCTCCACCCCTTCCCTGCTAATGAGACCTTTTTTGTGTGTGTACAATAAAGAGGTTCTCTGGCTTTCATTCCTCACTTGCAATTGCCTATTACCTATCCTCAGTTGTTCATTATTTTTCTGTAACCAGTGGAGCTTAGTAATAGCCATCCAGTTCTGTTATTCTTATCACTCTTACTTTTACCTCAAATATCTCAAATGCCTGAAATGTCACACCTCTGGTGTTCCCTTCCACCTGGTATATCACCCCAGTTGGACTATCACCTTGTGCCAGGGGCTGCCTGTGCTTCATCAGCAGGTGGTCCATAATCCATCTCCCAAATTCCATCTTATTGTCTACTCTCTCCAACCAATCCTGGTACCAGTTATCACAGGTAGGATTCTTGGGAAGCAGACACTGGGACAGAGCATAGAAGATATGGAAGGAAGGGAGAGGAAGCAGGACTGGGCAGAGAAAGAAGTCAAATTCTAATACAGGTGTAATAAAGCTTTGAACAACCTGCCCAGAAGCTCCAGAGTGAATATCATACGTCAGAGGTGTCCCATGGTGGGCCCTAATGGCTGAGCCTTTCTGTTCCAGTCTTGTGCAATCACCCAATATTGGCTGCTGTGGAAATGTCATAACCTTGGGCAAGGCTTCTCTCTGCAGCTGAAGTAGACCCTGATGGAGCTGACAATTGGAGATAGTCCCCGCAGCTTGGGAGCAAGTCCTTCCTTGAAGGGTGTTCTGGGCATCATGTCCATATCTACTACTAGGGCAAACATAGTTATCGAGCACATCCTCTTCTGCAAAGAACCAACAATACGCTTTTTTTTTTTAATCTTCTGCTCCCCCACCTGGAGAAATCTTTTTTTTTTTTAAGTTTTTTATTTTGAGAGAGAGAGAGAGAGAGAGAGAGGAAGCGAGTGGGAGAGGGGCACAGGAAGAGATAGAATCCCAAGCAGGTGCCACACTCAGCGCAGAGCCAGAGGTGGGGCTCAATCTCACAGCCACAAGATCTCGACATCAAGAGTCAGATGCTTACCCTACTGAGCCACCCAGGCACTCAGGGAAATCTTTTATTGAATCAGGAAAGGAGAAGCATAGCAGAGAATATTTGTCCTCCAATATCAATTGTATACTTCTTCCTTGATTATGACCTCTTACTGGACATACAGACACGGAGAATAAATTTAGTTCTGGCCCATGGGTTGTAAGCAGGAGTGGTGTGTACAACTTCCAGGAAGTATTTTTCAAGGGAGGAGGCATGATCATCTTGCCCCTTTTCTCTTTTCTGCTTATTAGAATGTAGACAAGATGGCTGGAACTTAAGTAGCCATCTGGACCAGAAGGTAGAAGCCACACATGTTAAGAATGGAGGAAATTAGGTCCCTGATGGTCATGGAATCACCACTAATTAGTCTTCCTACTTCTGCACTCTGTTTATGTGATGAAGAAATAAATGTGCATCTTGGCTAAGGACACTTAAAAAAATATTCTGTTTCTCATAGATTAACCTATTCCTATCTGATGCAGAATTTGAGCCCTATAAACTTCCTACAGCACATTACATGACCTTAAAATAAATGAACTGTCACTTTAGTGGAAGCATTAGGGCAATGTGTGGTAAAGACTCAGATATTGCCACATGGAAAACTGGTGACCCTTACTGTCCAGGTGCAAGATATTTGTAATATGAGGGAAATAATTGGTAAAATTTATAGAACTTGGTATTCGCTGGCTTTAAATTTTTGCCAGTTTCAGCAAAGTTCTTTGAGAGATTAACTCAGGCCAGAGCTAGTCAATCTGCAAGTAGGGATGGAAAGGTATTCAGCTTTCCTAAGAGGGGAACTCTGTCTATAATCTAAGTGGATTAAGAGTTCTATAATTTGGAAGGGCTGAAAAAATACCAACTACGTTTATACCTTTATGTCAAAGCACACAGGAACTGCCTGTGAATAAAAGCCTTGCAAGGAAATGTGCCTGCCGTTCAGCCATACAAGGCTGACAAAAATGGGATTAAGAATGCTGTCCACCTGTTAAGTCCCCTTGTTTCAGATGCCCCCAAGGTAGCTGTCATTAAGAGTGAGGTAGTTGCACTGCACATGGAAGCCAGGAAATAAGAGTCTTTGGGCTTAAAAATTATATCTTGTCAAGAACTAGAGCTGTAATTTCTCCCACATAGTACTGAGTGAAAGGAAAAGGATCAGAGACCTTTTACATTTTTGCATCAGTTATATTGCCAGATACACCAAGCCTGCTATGCATCCATGGGCTTCCGCTCTTGCTATTGACAAGCACAGTTATGGAGGTTTTGGTATTTCTGGAGCAGCATTAGCAGAGGTGTCAATATCTAGCCACTAGTACTGTGGGCTCTAACATTCAGGACTGAACACATGTATTGTGCAAGAGTAGATCACAGTGTGTGTAGTGTGGTTCCGGAGTTAACACGGGCAGCTTTCTGATGGTCATGGTTCCTAGGTATTGCAGGAGCAATGCAGTTCAGGAGTTTTCATTTCCTGATCATAAAAGAGTCATCTTTCCCTTGGTGGCCAGTTCTGTGAAGACTCTGGGACTCATTCCTGAAAATTAATCTGAGTCTATTTAATCAACACTCCCAAGTATTTAATGCTCTTTTTGCTTATACCAGGGGAGTGGATTCTATTCTCTTCAACTGAATCTTGACTCATATTATGTATCATAGAGGAAGAATGGTGGCTGCAGACAATAGGATCTCAGTTAAGATAAGAGAAGGGGTGGCTGGGTGGCTCAGTTGGTTGAGTGTCCGACTTTGGCTCTGGTCATGATCTTGCAGTTCGTGGGTTTGAGCCCCACGTCGGGCTCTGTGCTGACAGCTCAGAGCCTGGAGCCTGCTTCAGATTCTGTGTCTCCCTCTCTCTCTGCTCCTCCCCTGCTCCCACATGCTCTCTCTCTCTTTCAAAATTGAACAAACGTTAAAAAAAATTAAAAAAGAGAACTAGAATTAGGAAAATTATAATAGGAAACTAGAATTGGTTACCTATCCTGGTAGAGTTTGAAAGTAGCAATGATTCTGCTAGTACTAGAGAATGAAATTGTCTAGTCCATGATACACAATGGCAAACTAAGGGACTGATCTATAGTTATATTTCTAGTTCTGTCCTTGTCTATTTTGGGTTATACTGGCTTCAAAATGAGTTGGGCTGCTTTCTTTTCTGCTCTCAAATAGGAATTATTAATCCCTTGAAAGTAGCTTATTTTACCAAGTGATAGCAGCATTAATTTCTCTTTAGGCAGTGACTTTGAACTTTATGTTCAGTATTTCTTTGTATAAATTCAGTGATTAGGACCTTTAAAGTCTCACTTTTTTTTTTTTTTTTTGAGATAGAGTCAGTGAGAGAGAGAGAGAGAGAGAGAGAGGAGAGAGGAGAGAGGAGAGAAGCCCAAGCTATCAGCACAGAGCCCAATGAGGGCTTGATTTCACCAACCATGAGATCATTACCTGAGCTGAAACCAAGAGTTGGAGGCTTAACCTACTGAACCACGCAGGCGCCCCTAAAGTCTCACTCTTAAAATGAGTATTTGTTATGGGTGTTGATTCTAAGATGGGTAAATTAAGAGGCAGTTACTTGGATTTAGGATTCTTGGCTGGGCAAGGGAAATGGTCATCAATGCTCTGCAGAGTTTTAGGATAAAGATTTCCACTCTAGGTGATTTCTTCCAGTCTTGTGATTTTAAATACCATTTGGTGACTCCTAAATTTATATCACTTGATCTAAATTCTCCAACCTTGCTGTTGGCTCAACTTCTATTTAAAATAGGCATCTGAGTTTTAGTGTGTGAGAACAATGTCACCTCACAACAAACCCACTGCTACCTAATGTTCCCCATTTTAGCAAGGGCCAACCACTATCCAGTTGCTTTGGGGAAAAAATAATACTGGCCACTTTTGTCTCTTTTTTGTTACAATCTATCAAGGAATCCTGTTCACTCTACTTCAAAATATATTCTGAACTGGGGAGCCTGGGTGGCTCAATCAATTGGGCATCTGACCATTGCTTTTGGCTCAGGTCATGATCTTGTGGTTCCTGGGATGGAGTCCTGCATCCAGCTCTGTGCTGGTGGCACAGGGCCTGCTTGGGATTCTCTCTCTCTCCCTCTCCCCCTGCTGAATCTCTCTCAGGATAAAAAAACAAAACCCCAAATACATCCAGAATCCTACCAGTTCTTAACATTTCTACTGCCACCTTATTGCAAGCCAAATAATTTATTTCCTGGAAGTCTGAAATAGCCTCCTAGCTAACTTTCCTGCTTGCATGTTTGAAGGTCAACAATCTATCCACCATAAGCAGCCACTTTACAAATTATGCCACTGCCCAGTTCAAAACCATCCAATGAATTCCATCTCCTTACCCTGCTTAATCAGAGCCCTGCAGATGTCACTACTCTCATTTCCCACAGTCATCACATCTAGGCTCATTTTGCTCTAAATACCCTAGCCTACTTGCTTCTTTCCAGTATATGCATATGAAGCTTGGACTTTTAAAAACTTGTTCTCTGCCTGAACCATTCTTCCCTGAGATTCCTCCAAGGCTCACTCCACTTTCATTCAGCTCAAATGTCAACTCAAAGAGGTCTTTCCAGACTCGTATCTAAAACTGTCCACTCTCTATCTCCTTTCTCTACCACTCATTATGTCCTATCATTTTAACTTCTGCCCCTCTCTAGAATGTAAAGCTCCTTCCGAGCAGGGAATGCATTTCATTCACGCCGTGTCCGTAGCGCCTTGAAAAATGCCTTGCAACTTGGTAGGCACCTAAAAACCAGCTTGATTAAATGCATTTGAACTGAACTTATCCTGCTTAACTTGCTTTGCGAGGTCACCTCACTAAGGTAAGCATACTAACAAAAGGAAGCAAAAATCAGGTAAGGCCTGGCTCGCCGCATTTGAGCCCCAAGTAAGGGCTCGCGCAGAAACACTTTCCAGCACCCGCAGCCGGAGCTGGGCCTTAAAGTGCTCTTTTCGTTTCCTTGTCTGGCCGGGAAGGGAAAGGAGTAAACGGGAGAAAATGAGGCGTGGAAGGGCTGAGGAAGGAGCCTCAGCGCTACCGTATACGGTTGAGAATACGCTGTTATCAACGACAGCGCTGGTTTCTATTGGATGGTCCCGGGGCTGGGGCTGCGATTCCGATCAGAAAGCCCAGGCACCGAGCACCAAGCACACCGGTCAGCCATTTTCCGAAACTAGTCTCCCTAGTAACCCCGCCCGAATGTGTACGCAAGAAAGGGGGGCGGGACTTATTGTGAGGGCCTCACTCCGGAAACCGCACCCGCGGAGGCGTCCCACCGTCAAGGATTCACAAAACGCGGAGCGAGATTTAACAGTCGGCAGCGAAAGCGCGCACTCGAACGCCAATGAGAGCGGAAGGAGTGGACCTCTCCTGAAGGGTACTCTGCATATCCAGCAATGATTGGTGAAGTCCTCCTGTCTTCTTTTTGGTATTGGGTGGACTTCCTCCGCCCACCCACTTGCTTTTGTCTAGGTACTTCTGATTGGCTCCTTCAGCGTGGTGGTGGGGGACAAGGTTTGGGGGATTGCTCATCGCAGATTGGTGGATTTGAGCACCTAGCGTCGTCTTCCCGAGGAAGGAGTCCGTCCCATCTTCTCTCTGTCCCGTCTCCCGACCCGTACGCCTTTCCTCAACTCGCGCGCACGAATGGTTAAAAAAAAAAAAAAAAAGGGTGTGAGGCTCGAGCCCGCCAGCCAGGCCTCCAGCACCTAGCGCGCGCCCTCAGCGAGGACCCGCGCGAGCTGCCCCTGACGCTGCCTGCGCTGTTTGAAACTGCAGAACCCGTTAGGATCTTGGGAAAACTACCGTTCCAGCTGGTTCCGGACCCCTGGCGTGCCAGGGGGGCGAGTGGCGGTCGCGAGGCGGCTCTTGCCTTTCGCGTCCCTGCAGCGTGGAGACTAGAACTGGCACTTTCGAAGGACGCCACCTCCAATCGCAGTGCTGGCGCGGGCGGAGGCTAAAACACGGGGGTCCTGAGACTGAGGAAAACGCGCCAAGTTCCCCTCGGTGGTGGAGTGGGAAAGACCCTAGCGGTTCAGGCGCTTGGCGAGCGGGACTACTTCTGGCGCGCCTCGCCATCCCGGGGCGGGGGAGGGCGGGGGCGGGCGCCGCTCCGGGGATGTAGTTGGTGCCGGCGCAGGGCAGGACCGAGCGGCAGCCCGGGTTCCCGCTCTTGAGAGCGAATGGTCACTCCCCTGCGGGGAGGGCAATCCGGGCAGCTTTTCCTTGGGTCGGGGCCCCCGCGGGCTCGGGGCAGGGGCTCACCTGTCGCACCCACATACATCCCGGCTGGACTCGGGGCGTCACCGCCGCGGACCGTGCTTTGGGCCATGACCAGGTAAGGAGGGCCTGGGGAGGAGAGGCCGGTGCCTGGGCGCCGAGACAAGTTCGGCCGGCCCCCAAGGGGGTCGCCCTAGGACCCCGGCGTCGGATCCGCGGGGGGGTGTGGGGGGGGAGACGCCGGGACCGCTTCGCTGCTGCGCCCTTGCGGAGCTGCCAGTCGAGCCCTCTGGGCACCGGTGGCAGGGAGGGGCGCCCCTCCTGCCGCCGCGGGGATACGGGGAGGCAGGTGCGGGCTGGGCGTCAATAGGCCGATTCCGCGGGCGAGGGGCCCGGAGCTGCGGTGCGGGCCGGAGTCGCCACCGGCCAGCCTCCCGCAGGACCCAGGGCTGTGTCTGACCGGCACGGACGGCAGCACAGCCTCGCCTTTTCACTTTTCGTTCCTAGAGGTGCGGCGTAGGGAGAGCATGTTTTCACTCACGTTGTCCGGTGTCGGGAATTGCTAAATTTTGTCGCGCACTGTAACTTAATTTTTCCAGAAGTATTTAGAAAGCCACGTGTTTTTAAGCCTTTGTCGAGGATGTTATCCTTGTTTTACGTTTTTCGTGAAAAGCTGGCATTGAGTGCTGTCGTCTTATAAAGGGAAGAACTTGAAACTAGTGGGACTGAATGTTCATATTGTCATTTGTTCAAGAGTATCTAATGTTCGATTTATTGTGTTTTCTGTGATATTTGATTTAGACTTCTAGGAGAAACGTTTTAGTTTTTCCAGTAATAAAGCCAGGAGTGAGAAATGGTGTAAGATACGGCATCTGGTAAAAATGTGGTATTTTCAGCAACGTTAAATGGTTAGTGATTTGAGGGAGCCAGGAGGGTTTAATTGCTTAGGATCTATCCGTTATTTCAACTGCTTGGTCGTTTTTTCTTCTACTTATTTAAGTCCGGTTACTACTCGGTGTCTTAGAGAATCCACTTTACATCATTTATAAGAATTGGCTCCCAGGAAAAATCTTTTACGAGAATCATTAATGCTTAGAGATCCCTGACAACTTCGCGTAGGCTGGTTTATCGTTCGTGATAGCTTTCCATCAGTAGCAGTAAGTGGCTAGGAGGGTAAATTGAGTTAGGGAGGGGTATGGGGAAATTGGTCAACTTTGCAGTTACTCCTGAGTTGAGTCTCAAAAGTGTGGTTTCACAACCGAGTTCAATGTTGCGAATTCCCAGATCAGAGACAGTGGAGTGAAATGCTTGTTAGTAAAGATGGAGTTTGAATTTTGTTAGTTTCTCTGTTCATCCTATTACTGTGTCTGTATTGCAATCATTGCTGAGGTTTTGTGCTCTAATACCCCAGATAATTCCCAACCCCCCCCCCCCCCCATATCTTAAGAAAATAGGACGTGTGTATAAAATAAATACCACAAATACTGCTGGGGGGGTTTTCATCTAAAAGTTTTAACAGTGAAAAAAGTTTTAAAAAGGTAAAATCTTTTTTTCTACTCAAGGGAGCATTTAACAAAATTTATAGTTTAAAAGAAGTTTTGGAAAATCAGTATTTTGTGTCTAGTCAGTAACAGTTTGGTAGCACAAAGTGCAGCAGTTCTTTGCACCATTTGCTCAACTTTGCATCTTTTATTACTTTTCACTCAAATTTTTAGGTATAATTGAAAACCAGATCTATGCCTTTGCTTGTATCCAAATTATATTTTTTTATTGGAGTACAGTTGACACACAATGTTACATTAGTTGCTGGTGTACAACACAGTGACTTGTGCAAGTTACATTTTATATAAGCTTTTTTAGAGACTATTTCATGTATTCATATTAATAACTAGAAAAGGCTTTGGAGGGAGGACTCCTTCACTTCCAGCACTCTTAATTTCCCAATCATCCCTTTCTTTTTTACCTCGTGCTTTAGAATTAGAGATGGTTGTTGCTCAATGTTTTCCAAATGAATAAATTAAAATAAAAATTAACTTCTTAGTCAATACTGCTTTACCGTAGGTCTCCTCAAATGGGGGTATTTTGTGGTGTGACCCTTAATCTCGTAGGCTAATAAATAATAAAAGTTCAGTATCTGATATTTTTGTTTAAGAAAGTTAAGGACAAATGACAAGCTCCTTCGTTTAAGCAATAAACATTGAGTGCCTGTTATTGATCAAGCATTGGGTTTTCAAATGTGAAGATCTAATTGGTACCATTCCTTGGTAATTTTCAAAATTTAATGATCTTACTGCCTACAGCTGATAATTGAAAATAATGAAACCTTTTCTGTGATTAACAGATATGATTGGTGATTACAACATCCTTGTATAAGTTAATTCTTGTCAACTCCTTGGGATTTGAAGAGAAAATGCCTGGTGTCATACCTAGTGAAAGTAATGGGCTTTCAAAAGGTAGCCCATCCAAAAAAAATAGACTTTCCTTGAAGTTTTTTCAGAAAAAGGAAACTAAGAGAGCCTTGGATTTCACAGATTCTCAAGAAAATGAAGAAAAAGCTTCTGAATATAGAGGATCTGAAATGTATGTATCTTAAGTATATTTCGGTACTTTTAAAATTCCGTATCAGTGAAGAAGCAGTGAACTTTGATACCTCCATTCTGATCTGATAGTCTATGGAGGCAAAAACACACAGCAGTGAGACAAACCTAGCAGTGTATAGTAGAAACAGCAAAACTGTAAATAATCGTCCAAAAAAGGGGGCGGGGGGGCGCCTGGGTGGCTCAGTCGGTTAGGCATCCGACTTCGGCTCAGGTCATGATCTCACAGTGCATGGTGCATAGTGCACGAGTTCGAGCCCCGTGTGTCGGGCTCTGTGCTGACAGCTCAGAGCCTGGAGCCTGCTTTAGATTCTGTGTCTCCCTCTCTCTCTGCTCCTCCCCCATTCATGCTCTGTCTCTGTCTCTCAAAAATAAATGTTAAAAAAAAATTTAGAAACAGCAAAACTGGCTGGCTCAGCACAGGATCACATCCATAATGTTAACCCGTTAACATTGATGGTCAGCCAGTTAGATTGACTTGGAGAAATATTTGTTGGCTAAGATTATTTTTCAATTTAAACTTATTTGTAATGTAACACATTCTGTGTAAGGGTAAAGAAATAACGTGATTTGGGGTTTGTTTTTTTTTTTTGGTTCAGAAGACTTGACAACCCTAGTGTATGATTATCAAACCAATTGGCATGTAGTTGCCAATAAGATAAAAATAAATCTTTTGGTGCACATCCTTTAGTGATTGAAATCTGAACAAAATGGAATGCTTACATATAGTTGTTGTAATTAAAGTCTATACTAGCTTGCTATTCAACAAATAGGTACACTGCTATATGACTAAAATGGGTTTGGTCCCATGTGTAATTTCCTACTATTTCCCAGTAATCAGTTTAGGAGATGTGAACCTTATGTTTACCAGCAGTCATGCCTATAAACACTTTGAGGTGCCAGGGTAGTAGCTAGCTGCTATAAAATAAAAATTCTGTGAGGACCTACTATTTGTTAAAATAAGGTAAAAGAATAACTTGAACAATTCGTTTTAAAGTGAAGGACAACTGTGTAATTCTCTTTATCTACTCTTTCCTTTTACCAGAACCTGACCTTTTAGGTGGTGCATCCTCTCCTAGATATTGTCATAGCTTATTTCCAGGTTTCTGTTCAGAGTTAGACTACTTTTAAAAATTATGTAGGTTTAACTAATCACAGTACCAGTCCCTCAATTTTCTACTCTCTAAAATGGGATTAATAGCTCAGGATGGAATTGAGGCTTGTTGTGTATAATGGTTTTAAAGTGTTTATAAAACTTTTATTCTGAGTATGTAGCAATTTTTGTATCTGTATAGATTTCTTAGAAAAGTGTCACCTGAATAAAATCCATATCTCAGTTCATACAATTTTTGGGAAAAGACTATATCTAAGGAAGTGTTCGTTCCACTTTGTTTCTTTAAGATACTATACTTCATAATACCTCTCTCTGCTTATATTTTATAGTGATCAAGTTGTTCCTGCAGCACAGTCCTCACCTATAAACTGTGAGAAGAGAGAAAACTTGTTACCATTTGTGGGACTGAATAATCTCGGCAATACTTGTTATCTTAATAGTATACTTCAGGTAAGTTGAGGATTTTGCTACATAATAAAGCTTTAGTAGGCAAAGCATGATGTAACATTTAATGTTTGAGAATTTCAGAGTGGAGTATTTTAATTGTCTATATGGTCTTTGACTGTAAATGAACTAGAATGGACTAAAGTAATGATTCTAAATTGCATGTTACCAGCTTCCTTTGGGGTAAGAGAAAGTAATATATTAAATAAAATTGGGCTAGCAAAATTGAATTGACATTGGTTAACTGGAAGATGACAAATCCTTGGTTTTTCTGCCTTATTCCTAGTACTATGGTGATGTGTATTTTAACCTTTGGAACTCTGTTTTATATTGTACTCTTAGAACCCTACATCCTAGCAATATGTGCCTGGGCTCACTGCTTTGCTGCCAGTGAGGGAACACAGTGTGCTACTATGATGAAATATAAAACAATTTTTGACACAGTACTAATTTCAGAATTTTAACTAATGCACATTTAAAAATGCTCTACAGGGGTGCCTGGGTGGCTCAGTCGGTTGTCTGACTTTGGCTCAGGTCATGATCTTGCGGTTCTTGAGTTCAAGCCCCATGTCGGGGTCTGTGCTGACAGCTCAGATTCTATGTTTCCTTCTGTCCCTCCTTCCCTTTTCGCACGCTCTCTCTCAAATAAAACTTTTGAAAAAATTTTTAAAATGCTCTACTAAAAAAACATAGTATTTTAATGGTTTTAGTTACATTGTTGTTTGTTCAGTAAACACTCAGACAGTCTTACTTTTTATAGGTATTATATTTTTGTCCTGGTTTTAAATCTGGAGTGAAGCACTTATTTAACATTATTTCAAGGAAGAAAGAAGCCCTGAAAGATGAAGCCAATCAAAAAGATAAGGTAAAAAATAAAAGAACAGAAAATATATAAAAAGTAAAGTAATGGAAATTAACTTGCTTAGAAATTAAAAAGTAATAGAAACACAGGATTTGGGAGGAGGATAACAGACTAGTTCTCTGAAATGGAATTTCTTACTATCCTGTGTTTTTAAGAAAGGCAATTTTTCCATTCTTGTAGGTTAGCTAACTAGGTTATCATCTTTTACAGTGTCTTCTCTTGCCCTCTAATTTATTGCTTACCAATAAACATTGTATATCACAGTCACAGTTTATCATGCCCTTGAATCTCCTGTTATTTATATATCATGTTTTCAAATTCACTCACGTTTGATTTACACAGTCAGAAAACCATTATCTTCCCTGTAATTGAAAATAATCAAAAACTCAAAATTGTTTAAAGTTTGTATACCTCTATAGAATTAGTGTTAGAATGAAATTAAATTTAGCAAAGCTAGTATTGTCTAGTGAAACACAAGAAAAGGGGAAGGTACTTAATTTGTTCTTAAATAAAAATAATGGTTTGTGTGTTTCTTTCTTGACAGGGAAATTGTAAAGAAGATTCTTTGGCAAGTTATGAACTCATATGCAGTTTACAGTCCTTGATCATTTCAGTTGAACAGCTTCAGGCTAGCTTTCTCTTAAATCCAGAGAAATACACTGATGAACTTGCTACTCAGCCAAGGCGACTGCTTAACACACTCAGGTAATGTGCCTATAATTTTAGGATTCCAACTTAGTAGCTTACTGCTTTCTTTGGGGGAGAGTGATATGGGAACAAATAGGGGGGGTGAAGGGCCAGGAAAATAGAAACTACAGATCCTATACTCACTGGTATCCCAGAGGCTCTGGAAATTAGAAATGTTTTTGTAAGTTTGGTACTAAATTCATTAGATGTGAATTGGTATGAGGCTATTAATAGTCTTTGTTCATTTTTATTTATAATGTGAATACTCACATTTTTAAATAGGAATAGTAATATGTTTAATTATGGGATACTGCCCCTTGGGTTAAAATAAATTTATTACATGCCATATGTATTTTTTTAATCTGAAAATTAGTGAATTCTCAGATTTGGTCCTAAGAGATTTCAGATTAGGAATTGTAGGTTTTTAGTCAAAATATATTATGCATAACAACTATGAATACCAAATATTCCAGTTTTGTTGTATGTGTTTGCATAACTATTAGGTCACTGGATTAGATTTTTTTTGTATTGTCTTAAATGAAACATTATCCAATATATAAATAGCCTTACCTAATGTTACAGGGTAAATCGTAAAACTAAATAACTTTTTAAAGAATAGACCTAGGTGAGGGGTGCCTGGCTTAGTTGGTAGAGCACGTGACTCTTGATCTCAGAGTTGTGAGTTCAAGCCCCACATTGAGTGTAGAGATTACTTAACAGTAAAAAAAAATAGACCTAGGTGTAATTGTTATACGTTTGTTAATGGGCAGTATAGCATGGTGGCCAACAGCAGGTTTGACTCCTGGCTTTGCATCTCTTTGACCTTGGGCAAGCTACCTTATCTGTAAAATCATGGTGATACAGTACTTACCTTATAGGGTTATTGTGAGAATTATGTTCTACATCTAATATAAAAAGCATCTTGAATAAACCCTGGTACATGGTAAACTATACAAATACTAGCTGTTACTAGTATTTGTGATAATGAATATGAGGTAAAATTTGTTTTTATTTTTAATTACAAGTTTAGGTAAGAAGCTTCAAATTAGTTGAATAAATGTTTTCAGGTTTTTAAAATAATTTGATACCCCTGTAAATGAATTAATTTCTCTATAGAAAGGATGTGTTTTTTATATTCTATCTTGAAAACTAGAATAGATGAAATGGAAATTTTTATTTATAGGGAACTCAACCCTATGTATGAAGGATATCTACAGCATGATGCACAGGAAGTATTACAGTGTATTTTGGGAAACATTCAAGAAACATGCCAACTCCTAAAAAAAGAAGAAGTAAAAAATGTGGTAGAATTATCTACTAAGGTAGAAGAAAAACCTCATCAGAAGGAGGAAATGAGTGGTATTAACACCACAGAGATGGACAGTATGAGGCATTCTGAAGACTATAAAGAAAAACTCACAAAAGCAAATGGGAAAAGAAAAAATGACATTGAATTTGGTAACATAAAGAAAAAAATTAAAGCCTCTAAGGAACACCAGTCACTGGAAGAGAACCAGAGACAAACCAGATCAAAAAGGAAAGCTACAGGTGATACATTAGAGATTCCTTCTAAAATAATCCCCAAGTATGTTTCTGAAAATGAAAGTTCAAGACCCTCACAAAAGAAATCAAGAGTTAAAATAAATTGGTTAAAGCCTGCAACTAAGCAACCCAGCATTCTTTCTAAATTCTGTAGTCTGGGGAAAATAACAACAAACCAGGGATCCAAAGGACAGTCGAAAGAAAATGAATATGATCTTGAAGAGGACTTGGGGAAGTGTGAAAATGAAAGCACAACTAATGGTTGTGAACTTGAATCTCCAGGGAATAATGTTAAGTCCGTTAATGTTAATGAAGTTAAGCCCATAAACAAAGGTCAGTATAATTTATTCTTAGACATTGATAGGTAGGATTAACAGCTGCAGAACTGCAGTGTTCTCTTAGATACATGTACAAGATAAATGTGGTTCAAGTTGTAAGAAAATTTTAACACTGTGAACTGTGTGGTGTTTTAACCACTGCTCAGATGTGTGTGTATAAATCTCACTAATCTTAAGGTAATGTTAATTTATGGTTTATAAACGAGGGGAATTCCATACATTTTAATGGAAAGAGAATTATTTTACCCCCTCTGTAGTACTAGACAATAAACTCATGAAAGAAATTGCATTTAATGAAATACAATTTTAGAGAACTAAGTAGTTCTACTGTAGTTGAACTGGATAGCTACCTAATTGTGTCCAACTCTTAGAGAAAATGTGTAGTATTGATGTGGCTAATGGTTTTTACCAAAAGTGTCATACTTATTTTGGGGTTGTTTCTATAGGAGTTTCTTTGGGAAGGGACTTAAGGTGACAAAATTGTGACTTTCCTTTTTAGAGACCACAGTAATTCATCTTCAAAACGACCTTTACAGGGAATTTATGTATCATGAATAAGACACCTCTTAATGTTAATAAGCAAGTTTAGATCTAAAAGTCAGCTTTTTATTCATGATACACTTGAAACAATATTGGTTATTTGGGCTACGCTGAGCTGAAAATTTTTCCTATTTTTGTTTTAGGTGCAGAGCAAATTGGTTTTGAGCTAGTAGAGAAATTATTTCAAGGTCAGCTGGTATTAAGGACTCGTTGCTTAGAATGTGAAAGTTTAACAGAAAGAAGAGAAGATTTTCAGGACATCAGTGTGCCAGTACAAGAAGATGAGCTTTCCAAAGTAGAGGAGAGTTCTGAAAGTAAGCAAAATTGGAGTCTTGTATGGATGATGGAATAAGTAGTTTTCGTCAACAAAACACAGTCTAATAATAGCTTGTATAATTACTGGGAAAAAAAATAGTGTCTCTGGTATAATAAAATCTTTCTGCTCATATAGATTCACTTGTTAATAATTAACATTTAGAAGATTATGGTATCTTTATTTTGATGTGTAGAGTATGTTATAATGGGAAGTGAAATGCTTTATTAAGTTTTAGGTATCTCAGTCTTAGAGCTACAGAGGATATTTTTGTTCACAATATTTGAGCCAGTATTTTGTCTAGTATAAAAAGACAAGAAATAGGGAAATGTTATGGGAAGTGATCATGAGACTGGCTTGTTCAGATATCGGAAGTTAGCCATTAAAGTGTAAACTAAAAAGTCTGTCTTAACATTCAATCAGAGACTAGGTTATCATCATTTTGCTGGCCCTGTCACCTAAATACTTTGTACTTGGCCAGCCAAGTATAAGTATTTAAAAGATATGTGTCCTGTTGAGGATGATAAACTTAAGTTTCTGAAACTAAAATGTCTTTATTGTTTGGGAAGGATTAGTCAAATGAAATTGCATGCTAATTTTGAACATGGAACTTGTTTAATTTTTAAATGTCTGAGAGGTTTTTCATTTGTGAGTGAAAGGATTCTCTTATGTAGTTTCTCCAGAGCCAAAAACAGAAATGAAGACCCTGAGATGGGCAATTTCACAGTTTGCTTCAGTGGAGAGGATTGTAGGAGAAGATAAATATTTCTGTGAAAATTGCCATCATTATACTGAAGCCGAACGAAGTCTTTTGTTTGACAAAATGCCTGAAGTTATAACTATTCATTTGAAGTGCTTTGCTGCTAGTGGCTTGGAGTGAGTATTATAAATAAAAGCTATATGAAAAAAAATGAGCTGCTATAAGTTTTGTTCAAAATACTATAATAGTAACAAAATAGTGTAATAGCATTATATAAAGATAACCTTAGAAAAGTTTGTTATTAAGTTTACTTGTAAAAATGCATCAATATAAATCCTTTTGGTATAAATACATAGTCTAGGGTTCTTCCCATATCTTTTAATCTTCGTTCCTTACTAGATACAGTTTCAAGTTGAAGTGATTAAAGCAGGAAACAGATCTTGTATACATCAAGGTTTTTTGAGGGGTGAAAAAGGCAAAATTATATTTAAGGTAAGCCAAGAATCCAACTAGTCTTTGAAGAAAATTCAAGTATCTTTGTGACATGTATACATGTCATTGTAGATTTTATTCCGTCCCATATTAACGAATTGTTTGAAGTTAGCACGGGAGCCTCCAGTAGCTCTCTACACACTTTATTATTACAGAAGAAGACATACAGTGTTTTCTTTCAGTGGATTTTTTCTTTGCTGTTTATTTTTATTCCCCAAATCTTGGTAGAGATGGCTGTCACATTAAAATTACTCTCTAAAGGATTTTGAAGTTAAATGGCATTTAAAACACTGGCTTTCTCATTGTACAAAATTAGGAAAGTTAAAGGGGCACCTTGGTGGCCTAGTCGGTTAAGTTATGCATCTGACTCTTGATTTTGGCTCAGGTCACGAGCTCACAGTTTGTGAGTTTGAGCCCCATGTTGACAGGGACTCTGTCTCCCTCTCTCTCTGCCCCTCCCTCTGGTGCTATCTCATAAATAAACATTAACTTTTAAAAAATTAGGAAAGTAAATAAAAGGGAGCATGCCATATATTCTCCATAGAAACTGCTGAATATTAGCACTTATTTCAGTATTTCTTGTGTGCACCAAACATTAAGGATTCATTCAGACTTCTACTTGGTTTCACATTTGGATGTCAAACTGAATGTGTAAAGTGGAATTGCAGAAAACTTTTTCTTTTTTCCTTCCAAAGGTTTGATTGCTATGGTGGTGGACTTTCCAAGATCAACACTCCTTTACTGACACCTCTTAAACTGTCACTAGAAGAATGGAGCACAAAGCCAACCAACGACAGCTATGGGTTATTTGCAGTTGTGATGCACAGTGGCATTACCATCAGTAGTGGGCATTACACTGCTTCTGTTAAAGTCACTGACCTTAACAGTTTAGAACTAGATAAGGGAAATTTTGTGATTGACCAAATGTGTGAAATAGGTAAACCAGAACCATTGAATGAGAAGGAAGCAAGGGATGTGGTTGAAAATTATGATGAAGAAATGTCAATTAGAGTCAGTGGAAATACACAGCCAAGCAAAGTTCTGAACAAAAAAAATGTAGAAGCTATTGGACTTCTTGGAGGACAAAAGAGCAAAGCAGATTATGAGCTATACAACAAAGCATCTAATCCTGATAAAGTTGCCAATACAGCATTTGCTGAAAACAGAAATTCTGAGACTAACAGTACTAATGGGACTCATGAATTTGATACAAACAAGGAATCCAGTGACCAAGCAGGCCTTAACTTTAGTGGATTTGAGAACAAAATTTCATATGTAGTGCAAAGTTTAAAGGAGTATGAGGGAAAGTGGTTACTTTTTGATGATTCTGAAGTGAAAGTTACTGAAGAGAAGGACTTTCTGAATTCTCTTTCTCCTTCTACATCTCCTACATCTACTCCTTACTTGCTATTTTATAAGAAATTATAGAGTATTTTCCTTATGTATATATTAGACCTGGATAAAAGCTGGTAAAGTTGATTACATCAAAGAGTCTAGCTTATCTTTTGAAGCTATTGGATATTATTGGTCTCTCTAAAGTTTTTATATAAATAGTGAAATTTGAATTACTGAAAACCATGTTAATTTTTAGAATTCATTTCCTATAGTAGAGACTAGTGATGCATTAGCTTCTGGGAACAAACTTGTATAGTTTCTTAATTGAATTATCCAAATGGAAGCATTTAAACACTTTTGAATTCACACCTATCTTTTGTGTTTGCTTTTTAAAATAAAGTGCTTGTATTTGTATCTCCATATTTTGGAGTAATTATCTATATGATGTTTATAGGTCCTGTGGGTTTCCAGCTAAGAAGAAGAATCTCATTTCAGTACCTTTAGTTTTTTAAGTCATGAAGCCAGATCTTTAATGGGCTGTATTTAGAGGCACAAAGTCTGGAATATGTGTGTATTCACAGTAGTGTACATTTTGTGCCTTGAATCACTTTGAAAAGTGTCTCAGAAAACCTGGACAGCCAATCCCCCTTCTATCTTGAGAAGAATTTTATATGTATTTATGAAAATGATTCTGTATTCTAGTAAATCTTTTTGGGCATGGACTAATTTGTATCTCTTCATAGTCATATTCTGCACGATCTGTATATAGTATATCAAATTTAGAGGTGTGTGACCTTAAATTTAACTTTTTTTAAAAACTGGGAGGTCAATAAAATTTAAACTGCTTAACAACTACATGTACAACTGCTCATATTTGTTTTACATATTTTTTGCTATAATATAGTGGCGTTCTCTTGAGAATATGTACGTATAATATATATGTGTATATATACACACATACCTAGAAGAGAATAAACATGCATAATTACCTTTAATAATAGTTGGAGGTGAAGAGATTTTTCAAATAGGAGAAACAGTCCATCCAAGTTGTCATACTTAAAAGAGGTTTATAGTAAAAATTGTTGCATTCTTGGTTGCCCTTTAAAGTAGACATACTTTATGGAATCCGTAAGATGAGGCTTTGGGCACACACAAAAATGTGGTTAAATTTTCATGTTAAATGTATATTAAATTGGCAAATGATCAGTTACCTTATGACTTGCTAAGACATTAAAAACCATTCTAAAAAATACACAAATACTATTAGAATAACACTTTGATACCCCCATTTCAAGTACCAATAAATTAGTCACAGTTAAATCATGTCTCAACATTCTTCCACAAGATGGTGTGTTACAAAAAGTCATGGTTCTCCCCTCACTCTACATTCAGAATCACTAATGGAACTTTTTAAAAGAAACACCCCTGAACACTACTCATAAGCTTCTGATAGAGTAGTTCTAGGACAGAGCCTGGGCCTCTCACACTCCAGAGACAGTTAATGTTAAGAACTACTGGTACAAGTTCTTGATATGAGAATGTTTTAAGAAAACTGAAGTATATGGAGGGTTGGGATGTGTTCAGTATCGTATCAGTGTTCTCGGAGGAAGTCTCTTCTTCAATCAGAAAATAGTGTTGCATGACAGTTAAATCATAGGAATTTTAGGGTTCTTGATACTGTCACTGAGATTCATGTGAAACACTTTAAACTCTTCCATAATATAACTTAATGAGAAATGACCTACAGGTTATTTAATATTCTTTCCCTTATGTATACCTTCCCCGTCCCTTGCCCTAAAGATGAGAGTATTTGTTACCTTAGTTTTAACGAATTTCCATTCTTGACTCCTGGGCTTTACTTATTGTGCATGTGGATCCTCTGTCCTCAAATGTATTTCTGAGGTTATGCCTTTCTGACTCCTTTAGTTCACAACCCTTTTGGTCCAACACTGTTGACTCACCTGAAAAATCTTTTTGTGATTCAGGCTTTGAATTGGTGTAGACAAGATGAATGTGACATACTATTGCCAGTTATAAAGGTAAACTGGAGGAAGGATGTCAACCATCTCCTATGCTCTCAGGAGAAGTAGACATTTTTTGAGATCTTGTTTCAACATCAACTAAAGAATAAAGGCACTGTATATGATCAGTTTTTAAGTGATTCATGTCAATGGTCTATGGATCAAAGGGATAGATTTAAAATGTCTTTCTGTAAGATATATAACGACACAAAAACACATTGTTCAAAACACTCCTCAGAAAATCATTAATCGGATAAACCTGGCAAGTAATTGAAAATAAATATTCTCCAAAAAAATTTTTGCCTAGTTTTTCATGTCCTATATTTTAAATTAGTTCTTAATTTAACTAAAACTGCTAATTTTACTTTTTACATATACTTCGTAAAATCTATACAAGTGTTAAAAAATATAACTTCTCATTCCTCTGGTAGATTAAAATCAAACACTAGCTCTCTGTCATTTTTATGGTGATCTAAGACAGCTTTAAAGCAGATTTCTGACTTACCAGTATAGCTCACTAGACTTATGAAAAGACCAGCTTGTTTATCTGAAACACAAGAATCTTCCATGTTAATTGCTGAGAGTCATGAAGTGCATACTCCTATCAGATTTGAGGATTAAAGATTTACTGTCACTGGTAGCAGCTATCCCAGTTTTTAATCATTATTTATAGACAAAAGTTTCATCAGAGAAACTTACTTCTGCAATTTGTTCTAAATCCCTCTGAGTATCTAAATGGAAAATAACTTAGAAACCAGTTTTAAAATTTCACAAACCACTTATCAATATCTGTCTCTACCCATCCATTTATTTAACTTGGGGCTCTCTGGCCTATAAAAGGTCAATTTCATTTCATTTTTACTTTGCTAGTTTTGGAACAAGTTCTTGTATCAACTCAAGATTCTCTGCTTTTGTCAACAAAAATTTTTGAAGTCTCAGTAAAATTAGTGTAAACGTTCACATATTTAATAGTACCTTTAAAATAAGCATTACTACATTTAAAATGGTTCCAAAATGAATCTATAAATGGTAATATAAATTAAAAAATACAAACTTAAAGTAAATAAATTTAACATTAGCTATGGTATAAATAATAGTAAATGTATAGTGAGTCATTACTTTTGAGTCTTTAAAAAAAGATAACAGCATATTACCAGAACATGAGAAACCATGGCCATGATTCTCAAACTTCAGTGATCTACATTTGATAATGTTTTGGCCACTGCATTCTTCAATGAGTAGTAAATTAATGCTAGAATTTCCAAGTCCCAAGTCTTGTCTTTCAATAGATCTTAACTTCTTTCCACACTCAATGTTGAATACATGGCTCTTTTCAAATGAGTAAGACAAGTGCATTTATTTCAAAGATCCATTTTGCGCAGGCTCATCCGACTGAAGGAATCTCTGGAGAGAAAATGAAGGGATACAAGTAAACGATTTTCGTATATTCCTTTAAAATATGCTTTACGGTACTTCTTTCTGCCAGAGTTATCTCAAAGTTTTATCATCCAAAACTTAAAAATGTTTTTTTTGGCCAAGGTCTTTTTTTTTTTTTTTTTTTTTAAATGTTTATTTTTGAGAGAGACAGCACAAGTGAGGGAGGGAGAGAGAGAGACACACAGAATCCGAAGCCGTCTCCAGGCTTCGAGCTGTCTGGGGTTCCAGCCCACCAACCCTAAGACCTGAGCCGAAGTCAGACACTTAACTGACTGAGCCATCCAGGTGCCCTTGTCATCAAAGTTAACTTTCAAATTATGTGTTCATCCTATACATTCTGCCTTATATATCCTAATTTATAAACACCGCTACAAAGTATATTACAGTAACCACTTTGCCAAATCCACTGATCTTTATTCGTTTTTCCAATAAGTGTATTAGATATTGTGATAAGACGGGAACTAATGGGAGAGATTTCAGAAAAAGATTTGGGATTATTAAAAGGGAAAAAGGGCAGGTGTTTCTTATTTAAAATGTTAAATTCCAAGAATTCAGTGGTTCTTAAACTTCTGGGTTTTAGGTCTTTACACTTAAAAATCGAGGGTTGTTTATGTGGGGTCTAAATTGATATTTACCGTATTAGAAATTAAAATTAAGAAAATTTTAAATTATTACTTTACAAGATAACCCATTACATGTTACTATAAATAGCATTGTTTATTAAAAATAACGTAAGAATGTTAGAAGAATGGCATTCTTCTAATGTCTGGCTTATTAAAAGGCTAGATTTTCATATCTGCTTCTGCATTCAATCTTTTACAATATCACATTGCATGTAGTCTCTGGAAAACTCCACTATACTCATGAAAGAATGAGAGTGAAAAAAGTATTTGTTACTAATATGAAATTAGTTTTGATTTAGGAACCTCAAAGCATCTCAGGAACCCACCCCCTTCTTTGTGTTCTAGATCACACTTTGGGAACCACTATCTTAATATCTTTTAAGCCTACAGCACAATAATGTTCCAGATTCTGTTAATCAGCAAAATAAATTCAAGTTCTATGGAAATGCTATTTTCTAAGTTCTGAAGAAATTAAGAGTGAAGAGAATATTCTTCAGTACCTCTTAATGTATTTTATCTGAAACTGGTTTCTTTTGTTTATCCTTCCTGCCATCAGGGTTTACCCTGAGGCTTATGATCTCCATGAAAGAAGAGGGCAGGTACAAAAAGATCATGTTCAGCTTTGAATCTCAAAGCTTGGTTGTTTGGTTCTGTGGAAAATAGCAGTCTTGAAAGCTAGACACTGCTCACCACACCAGCATCCCCAAAAAGCGTCCCCCCCCCCACCCCGGCAAAACTGCCTGCAAACATTTAAAAAAGCTTGGGGGACTGACCATAATAGATGGCAGAGGAAGGCAAAACTCAGGATTATGGTGTGAAGGGGAAAGCTCCTTCAGATAGAAAGGACACAATGTTTCCACTGAAATGGGCTACAGATTTGAAGAAAGCAAGACTAGCCTTAGCAAACGGCATGACTATGTGAGGGACCCAGCACTCTCTTCCCAAGACCTTAGACCGAGGAGTTTAATAATAGTTGCCGTGGGTCGAGGCAACAAGAAGGCAACAATTCCAAAAAGATGGGGGATGGGGGGAGCACAAAGTAAAGGGGACTGGTGCTGCTCCCCACTAAGAATTTCAAGAGGAAACAGATCAGTATAAAATGGTGGATGCAAAATATATTTTGCCAGAGATAGGATTTTAAGAAGGCCGGCTTTGGATCCTCTGTCCCCCATCCCCTCCCCGACCCTCCCACGCTTTCTTTCTCTCTCTCTCTCTCAAATAAATAAAAACTTTAAAAAGAACCCCCCCCCCGTCTTCCTCTGTTATTGTAGAGCTACAACAATGCTCCATGTCAGGGACATGACATGCAGGCACTTAGTAGACATTCTTTGATTTTTTTTTTTTCCCAGAGGTCTAGATGTAAAAATATATTGGATCACTGAAGAACAGGGACAAATTCCCAGATGATCAAATAGCTAGTTTGACTTAGCTGTATGTATTTATACCAAAACATTGTTTTCACATAAGCAACTTCAGAGGCCTTCCAGATATTAACTAAGTACAGTTTAAGAGCTTTACTGTTGTTATCAGTTCAAAGAAAAGGGTGGTCAAGTATTGATGCCACAATAATTCAATAGTTGTATGTAGATTTGGATTTCAAAAGGCAAAACAAGGGCAGTTAACATGCCATGTCCAGAATTCAGGTGCTAAAAAAGTAAAATGTTAAAGCACTACATGCCTAAAATTTAATTTCCATTAACAACCTCTTAAAGGTAGGTATTATTTTATTTGTCACAATTTGTGGAGAAAAATACTGAAACCCTCTCAATATTCCATGGGGTCACCTGTTTTAAAGATAATTTTTTAAATTTATTTTTGAGAGAGAGAGAGAGAGAGAGAGCACGAGCGGGTGAGGGCAGAGACAGAGAGACAGAATCTGAAGTAGGCTCCAGGCTCTGAACTGTCAGCACAGAGCCTGACACGGGGCTCGAACTCATGAACCATGAGATCATGACCTGAGCTGAAGTCAGATGCTTAACCAGCTGAGCCACCCAGGTGCCCCAGGTCACCAGTTCTAATATAACCTAGAAGAACATACTGTATACTATTTACTGTTAGGGCTGAGGAAAATTACCCAGTTCCTGGTACATTCTACTTAATTCTCCCATGAAAATAACAAAGTGTAACAGGATTTTAAAAGAAATAGTCTTAGGAGGTCAGACTTAGATGTTGTATCTTGGTTAGTATGTGTGCCTAACACAACTTTATTATTCTCAAATTACAGAACTGACTTCTATTATGAGGGTTATTCACAATAGGCTACTTTAACTTGTTAGGTCTCAAGAGACAATATCTGAAACCATGTAATAAAGTTACACTAATTCATTATTAAAACAATTCAAGCAGATTTCATTTTCCTGAAGATATCCAAAATAATAGAAAATAAATAAGCATACCTGTGGCAGGTGACAGGTAATACTGCCTTGTATAACTGAGGGATCTTTCGGTTTATCAGAGGCTGTAAGGCCTCTTTAAGGCGATGATAGTTTCTCTCCAGTTCCCTTTGATACTCCTTTTGATCTGGCCCAATTAAGCTCTTATTTTTTCTTAATGCATCCTCACACCTAGGAAAAACAGTGTGTTATCAAAAGATTTCTTCTGGCATAGTTTGAGGGCTTGATGCTATTATACATACTCGCCATGATAAGGTCAGTTTTTCGGCTGAATATTAAATATCCTCTCTTGCTTTGGGTTTAAGGCAGGGAACAGATGATCAACTAGAGTTCTTTTTTTTTTTTCTTACCATTTAATTTATTTTTTTAATTTACATCCAAGTTAGTTAGCATACAGTGCAACAATGATTTTAGGAGTATCAACGTGAGTTCTTTTAAACTCTACCATTCAGTTTTCATTTAATTGAAAATTATATATTTCTTAATGTTAAATCTTAAGTCATTTTTCTCCACATCACCGCTAGACTAAAAGCTCTTTAAGGGATTCAACCCCCCTCATTTATGTAGCAACAATGGCTTCTGGCACCGTGGTTTGACAGTATTCAAATAACTTTCTTAAATGAATAGTTCTTGATAATAATCCTTTGTCCAGTTTATTTTAGATATTTAAGAAAACGTATCTGGACCCTAACATATCAATATAGTAGGATGTTAAACAATGTATACATATCATTACTGGCAGAATTGTAGCTAAGTGATGTTTCAGAGGAGAATGTGTAGCTTCAAATGCTTATATATATTTTTTAAAAAGGCTAAAAGGGAAGAGTTAAGAAACTCAAAAACAAAACAAAACAAAACAAAACAAAACAAAACAAAACAAAACAACAAACCCGGAACAAACTCGAAGTCAACTCACAATCCGCCCACACAGAAAACAACCTGCAAATTCTACTATACATCCTAAGGATAGATAATTCCACTGTAACAATTATTCTACAGTAGAGAGGGGGAAAAGACGTATTTCTGAGAAGAGTTTCCAACTCCCGTTTCAAGGCTGGGATATCAAAACCTAATTGGGACTCTAAAGGAAAAAGTGTAATCTCACCCATAAACACAGCTGCAAAACTCCTGAACAAGACAACAGGGAACTATTCTTCTAATATGTCACACATCCAAGCTCCCTACACTCCTTTGATAAAAATTTTAAGTTTGTCATGATGAAAATGCAGCATAACAAATAGGTGGGAACTTCTTTAACCTAAGTATCTAAAAAAAAAAAACAAAACCTGAAGAAAACACTATACTCAATGGTGAACATTCTTTCCTTTTAGATCAGGAACAAGAAAGTGATACTATTCAACATAGTACTGGAGGTCCTAAACATTACTGTGAAAAGGGAAAAAAAGATTCTTTTTAGAATTAACAAGTGAGTTTGGCAACATCCTCATGTAAAACTATAAAATTCAACTGCACTCTGTATACCAGCAAACATAATATAATTCTAACGATACCATTCACAAAAGCATAAAAGTGTGAAATACCAAGAAATAAAACAAGATACAGAAGGCCTCTATAGAAAATTAAAATATTAAGAAAACAAAAGAGAACTATATCATATCTATGGACTGGAAAGAGTCCGGTTATAATAAAGAAGTTCAACTCTGTCAACTTATCTACAGACTCAGATTATTAGTTTGGGGGGGGGGGGAGGGTGGTAGTGGGAATGATAATTTGATTCTCTAATCTACATCAAAAGGAAAAGAGCCAAAAATAGTCCTTGAACAAAAAATGAGAGAAACTGCTCTGCCAGATATCAAAGCTGCAGTAATTAAGACAGCATGATACTGGCTCAAGGAGAGAGAAACAAAACTGTGGAAGATAATAAAGTGCACACCAAAATGAGCACCTAATTTATGATAATACCGCAAAGCAGGAGAAAAAGGGCGATCTTTGAAATAAGTGGTGCTGTGTCAACTGGGTATCCATATGGAAAAGAAATCTGACCCCAATTCATGCCATATTTAATAAGTGGTATTGAGAATTATCAATTATTATGGACAAAAATCAAACCAATCCCACCTTGAACCATACTCAAAACTCAACCGCAAGTGGATTTTTTTTTAAAAAGTAAAGCCTTTTTTGCTTTCTTCCCCTTTGTTTAACCTATATTGAGTTTTAGAGATCCCATTAAGTTGGGTTTTAGAAGTTAATACAGAATACTATGGACTCAGTGGAAACGTAATTTCTTAAGACACAACAAGCAACAGTCATAAGAAAAAGACTGAATCCTTTAGCTACATTAAATTTAAGAACTAATGTTTATTTTTTTAAAAAGGGGGTGCTAAACCCTAAATTCAGAGAAGATATTTGTGATACTTAACAAATGATAAAATATTATATATCCAGATTATATAAATACTCAGAAATCGGTAAGGAAAAGAATCCAATAGGAAAATGGAACATGTAACTTTACAGACAGGAAAGGGAAATGGCTAACAAACACATGACAAGATATTCAACCTCTTTGAAAAAGGGAAGTGCAAATTTAATCCATAATCACATATTATTTCACACTAAATTGGTTAAAAGTCAAACTGCCAGACAGTAAGTAGCGGTGAAGTTATATAGCAACAGGAAGGCTCAAACGCTACTGGTGAGATTTAATTTTGGCTTACTTTGTTTTTATTTTTTAAGTTGTTAAAATTTTTTGATTTTAATTCCAGTGTAGTTAACATACAGTGTTCTATTAGTCTCAAGTGTACAACATAGTGATTGGACATAGTCTAAACATTACTCAGTGCTGATCATGGTAAATGTACTGTTTAATCCTCCTCCCCTCTGGTAGCCATCAGTTGGTTCTTTATAATTAAGAGTCTGATTTTTGGTCTGCCTATCTTTTTTTTCCCTTTTGCTCATTTGTTTTGTTCCTTAAATCCCACATGAGTGAAATCACATGTATTTGTCTTTCTGACTTATTTCACTCGGCATTATATCTCTAGCTCCATTTGTGTTGTAAGTGGCAAGCTTTCTTTTTTACTCCATTGTAAAATACTCCATTGTATATATACACCATGTCTTGTTTACCCACTTATATCGATGGACACTTGGGCCGCTTCCATAATTTGGCTATTGTGAATAATGCTGCAATAAAAAAAAAATTTATTCACAATAAAAAAATATTGTGAATAATGCTGCAATAAAAATGTATCTCTTTGAATCAGTGTTTTTGTATCTTTGGGGTAAATACCCAGTAGTGCAATTATTAGACCTTAAGGTAGTTCTACTTTTAACTTTTTGAGGAATCTCCGTACTGTTTTTCACAATGGTTGCACCAGTTTGCAGTCCCAGATTGTGCGAGAGTTCCTTTTTTTCCACATCATGGCCAACGCCTTTTTTTTTTTTTTCCATTCTGAAAGGTGTAAAGTGATACCTCACTGTAGTTTTGATTTGCATTTCCCTGATGGTAAGTGATGGTGAACATCTTTTCATGTGTCAGTTGGCCATCTGGATGTCTTCTTTGGTGAAATGTCTGTTTATGTGTTCTGTCCATTTTTAAATTGGATTTGTTTTTGGGGGCACTGAGTTTTATTAGCTCTTTATATATTTTAGATACTAACCCTTTATCAGATATGTCACTTGCAAATATCTTCTCCCATTCGTAGGTTGCCTATTAGTTTTTGTTGATTGTCTCCTTCACTGTGCAGAAGCTTTTAATTTTAATGTAGTCCCAGCAGCTTACTTTTGCTTTTATTCCCCTTGCTTCAGGAGACATATGTAGAAAAATGCTACTATGACCGATGTCAAAGAAATCACTGCCTGTACTCTCTTCTAGGATTTATATGGTTTCAGGTCTCACATTTAGGCCTTTAGTCCATTTTGAGTTTATTTTTGTGTATGGTGAAAAAAGTGGCCTAGTATCATTCTTTCACATGTAGCTGTCCAATTATCCCAACACCATTTGTTAAAGAGACTTTCCCATTGCATATCCTTTCCTCCTTTGTCAAAGATTAATTGACCATATAATTGTGAATTTATTCTGGGTTTTCTATTCTGTTCCATTGATCTATGTGTTTACTTTTGTGCCAGTCGCATTCTGTTCTGATTACTAGAGCTTTGTAATATAACTTAAGTCTGGAATTGTGATACCTCCAGTTTTGTTTTTCTTTTTCAAGACTGCTTTGACTATTTCAGGTCTTTCATGGTTCCATACAGATTTTAGAATTATTTGTTCTAAAGTTCTGAGGAAAATGCTGTTGGTTGGGGTGCCTGGGTGGCTCAGTCGGTTAGGCGGCCGACTTCGGCTCAGGTCATGATCTTGCGGTCCGTGAGTTCTAGCTCCGCGTCGGGCTCTGTGCTGACAGCTCAGAGCCTGGAGCCTGCTTCAGATTCTGTGTCTCCCTCTCTCTGACCCTCCCCTGTTCATGTTCTGTCTCTCCCTGTCTCAAAAATAAATAAACGTTAAAAAAAAAAATTATAAAAGAAAATGCTGTTGGCAAGGCGCCTGGCTGGCTCAGTTGGAAAAGTGAGCAACTCTTGATCTTGAGATTGTGAGTTCACGCCCTATGCTGGGTATAGAGATTACTTAAATAAAAACACCATAAAAAAGAAAGAAAAACGTTGGTATTTTGACAGAGATTGCATTAAATCTGTAGAATGCTTTGGGTAGCAATTTTGTTCTTCCAATCCATGAGCATTCCATCTTTCCATTTCTTTATGTCATCTTCAATTTCTTTCATCACTGTTTTACAGATTTTTAAAAAATGCTTATTTTGAGAGCACACACAAGCAGGGGAGGGGCAGACAGAAAGGAAGAGAGAGAGAATCCCAAGCAGGCCCCGTGCTGCCGGTGGAGAGCCTGATGAGGGGCTTGATCCCATGAACTGTGAGACCAGAGCTGAAATCAAGAGTTGGACACTTAATGGACAGAGACACCCAGTTGCCCCAGTATTTTATAGTTTTCAGAGTACAGGTCTTTCAACTCTTTGGTTTATTCCTAAATATTTTATTATTTTGGTTGCAACTGTGAATGGGATTGCTTTCTCAATTTCTCTTTCTGCTGCTTCATTATTAATGTATAAAAATGCAAGAGATTTCTGTCCATTGATTTCTTACCCTACAACTTTACTGAATTATCAGTTCTAGTAGTTTTTTGGTGGAGTCTTTAGGGTTTTCTATATATAGTATTATGTCATCTGCAAATAGTAAAAGATTTACTTCTCCCTTGCCAATTTGGATGCCTTTTATTTCTTTTTGTTGTCAGAATGCTATGGCTAGGACTTCCAGTACTATGTTGAATAGAGAGTGGACATCCTTGTCTTGTTCCTGATCTTAGATGAAAAGCTCTCCGGTTTATCCCCATTGAGTATGATGTATGCTGTGGGTTTTTCATATACAGCCTTTATTATGTTATGTTCATTCCCTCTAGACCTACCTTGTAGAAAGTTTTTATCATGAATGGATGTTGTACTTTGTTAAATACTTTCTCTGCTATCTATTTTTTAAATTTTGCTAATGTTTATTTTTATTTATTTTTGAGAGAGAGAGAGAGAGAGAGAGAGAGAGAGAGAGAGAGAGAGCAGGGGAGGGGCAGAGTGAGAAGGAGATACAGAATCTGAAACAGGCTCCAGGCTCTGAGCTGTCAGCACAGAGCCTGATGTGGGGCTCGAACTCACAAAATGCGAGTTCATGACCTGAGCCGAAGTTGGATACTTAACTGGCTGAGCCGCCCAGGCACCCCTCTTTGCCATCTATGAAATGATGATATGGTTTTTATCCTTTTCCTTATTGATGTGATGTATAATGTTGATTGACTTGTGAATAGTGAACCAACTTTGCACCCCAGGAATAAATCCCACTTGATTGCAGTGAATGATTTTTTAAAACATATTGTTGGATTCATTTTGCTAGTATTTTGTTGAGGATTTTTGCATCTATGTTCATCAGAGATACTGGCTTGTAGTTCTCTTTTTTTGTGGTGTCTTTATCTGGATTTGGTATCAGGGTAATATTGGCCTCATAGAATGAATTTGGAAGTTTTCCTTCCTCTTCTAGTTTTTGGAATTGTTTGAGAAGAATAGGTATTAAATGTTTGGTAGAATTCGCCTGTGAAGCTGTCCAATCCCAGGCTTTTGTTTGTTGGAAGTTTTTTGATTATGGATTCAATTTCGTTGCTGGTAATCAGTCTATTCAAATTTTCTATTTCTTCTTGCTTCAGTTTTGGTAGTTTATAGGTTTCTAGGAATTTATTTCTTCTATGTTGTCCAATTTGTTGGCATATAATTTTTTGTAGTATTCTCCTGCAATTTTGTTGTTGTTTTGTTTTGAGAGAGAGAGAAAGCACATGAGCAGAGAAGTATTGTTTATACTTCTGTGGTGTTGGTCATTATTTATCCTCTTTCATTTGTGATTTCGCTTATTCAAGTTCCTGCACGTGCACTCTCTCTCTCTGAGTCTGGTTAGAAGTTTATCAATTCTGTTGATCTTTTCAAAGAACTAGCTCCTGCTTTCCCTGACTATTCTATTGTTTTTTTGTTGTTGTTTTTTTGTTTTTTTTTTTTTTAGTTTCTATATCATTTATCTCTGCTCTAATCTTTATTATTTCCTTCCTTCTGCTGGTTTGGGGCTTTGTTCTTTTTCTGGCTCCTTTACGTGTAATGGCTTACACACTTTGGAAAAAAGTGGCATTATCTGGTTGAGGTTGAACCTATGAACCAACAACACTACTCTTAGGTATGTAACTCCTAGAAAATCTGTTGTCAATTCAGAAAAAGAAGGATATTTGAATATTACTCTTTGTAACAAAAACAAAACAAAAACACAGGTAACTACCAAATATACACCAACAGAAAAATGAATAAATCGTGGTATATTCACACAATGTAATATATAAAAATAAAGTAAATTTAGGTGTATCTCACAAACTTTGAAAACAGCAAGTCACAGAAAAATTATATTCACTGTCCATTTATATAAAAATATGCAAAATGAAAGTGTATTATTAAAGGATACATTAATTTATGAGAAACCATAAAGACAATAAAGGAAATAATAAATATGAAATTCATGATAGTGGTTACCTCTAAAGGAAAGTAGAGATGCTATCAGAAAAGAACATATGAGGAGGTGATCTCAAAGCAATGATAATGTTATTAAGCAGGGTGGGTAGGAACATGATTTTTTTTTCTCCCTGTTCTTTAATAACAAGTGTTATAAATATTAAATCCATTTAAGATTTAATGAAAATTAGTTTTAAAATATAAATCCCAAAATATAAGAAGTAAACACATGCAAAAGTGTTCACTGGTTTTAGGAATAAAAGAATGCAAACGAAAGTACCATTTAAACTGATTAACAAGAGATACCCTACCTAAATGGCATTACTTAAAGCAAGGTGTGCTGAGATTAGTACACTTGCATACTTGGCACTGTTTGATACTTAGAAACTTTTTGCAACGCATGATGTATTAAGGGCTCGTAAAAATGTTCGTGTACTTTGGCTTAGTCATTTCATGCTTAAAATAGTATGGAGGCTCCTCAGAAAATTAAAAACAGAAATACCATTTGATCCAATAATCCCACTACTGGGTATTTACCCCAAGTAAATGAAAACATTTAATACAAAAGATATATACACCCCTATGTTTATTGCAGCATTATTTACATTAGCCAAGATATGGAAGCAACCTAAGTGTCCACTGATAGATGAATGGATAAGTAAGATATGGTATATACAAACAATTGAACATTACACAGCCATGAAAAGCATGTGATCTTGCCATCTGTGACAACATGGATGGACTCAGAGATATTATGCTAGGTGAAATAAGTCAGACTAAGAAAGACAATGATATGACTTCACTTATATGTCGAATCTAAAAAACAAATGAACAACAACAAAAGAGCAGAATCAGATCTAAGTGCAGTAGGAAGATGGGCAAAATGGGTGAAGGAGAGTATGAGGTACAGGCTTCCAGATATGGAATGAATATGTCACAGGCACAAAAGGCACAGAGAATGGCATAGAGAACATAGTCAATGATACTGTAACAGCATTGTATGGTGACGGACGGTAGCTACACTTGTAGAGAACACAGCATAAGGTATAGGAAATCACCATGTTGTATACCTGAAACTAACGAAACATTGTGTCGACTATAATAAAAAATATTTTAAAAAATCCAACACACTGGATAACTACATCACGCTTAAATTCAACTTAAATTCAAACATTTGATGAAATAAAGTAACCATCAGAAAGTTTTAACTTTAACTGAAAAACAAAAAATGCTATGTATATTGTAAGTGAATTTTTATAAATATATATATACATGCATACTGATATAAAAAATTAAAGGTAACACAAAAGGTAGCATGACTTTAATAAAATAATAATAAAAAAGGCTATAATTTTCTTGATAAGATTTATATTTTATAGTTTGTTTGGTGTTTCTGCCTTTTTGTCATTTAAAATGAAGAAAACCTTCTCTACAGTTGGTAACACTTAAGGAGACCTGAGCACTAAAAAAGTTCATTACCTTATCATCAATATGCACAGAGGAGGATATATATGAATGTAATCATGTAAAAATTCCAAATAATGGCAAGAAAAGCCGTATCTGTCTATAATTAAATGTGTATGACCTAAAGAAGTATGTATTGTTCCAAGACCATCTGGCTGACAGATAGCAGGGTGTTTTTGGTTGTTATTTGAAACTTTCCTAATAATAAAACTAATGCCAGCTATTAGTCAATTTTACAGGTATAAAGCAGATTTCCTTCTTTCACTACCACAGTTCATTTACTTCATATACTTGGAGCTGTTTCCTGCTGCTTCCTAAAATCAAACCTAGAAGGGGTCTAGGCCACTAATCAGATTATGGAATCTCAGACTTCCAGTGAAGCTTTTTGAAGTCTTTTAAAAGATATTCACCATGTTCAGGCAGGAGAGACTGATAGGAATTCATGATAGCTATTGCAATGAGAACATGGGAAATTCCATCTTAAAATACTTGATTATGTTAGCATTCCTCATAATTTTCTGATGACAAAACTGATATAAAATTATCTCTACCCCTGATAAAGCTGTTCAATGAATAATTTGATAAGAGAAAGCACAACAGGGAGTCAAAGACTGGGTTCTGATGCTACTTTATTAGGTGATTGTCATTTACTTAATGGTACACAAGGCTCTTACAATCTAATCCCAGTCCACTTACCCAGTATTCGACTGCCTCTCTTCACAGATTTTATGGTTCCAGCTTCATTAAACTATTCACCTTTCTCCAAAGAGACTCTGAACTTTGCTCATGCTGGGTTTTCTTTTTTTCTCTTCTATTTAGTATATGCTTTCTCCCTGTATCTGTCTGAAAACTAATATTCTTCCTTCCAAGGTCCATATCAAATGTCGACTCCTGTGTGCAATCTTCCCTGGCATGACCATGTAAAATTAATCATTCTCTCTATTTTGCTTTCAGTGTTAGTAAAGCAGGAACCAGTATCAAGTTGATAAATGACTGTTTTTCCTACTGTTTCAAAATTTAATATTTACTAAACACCTATTTATTATGTGCCAAATATTATTTGTGCAGAAAAGAGTTAACTGTAGGCCGGAGACTGCTATCCTTCGAAGGCCTGTTTGCAAGGATGGCGCTTGGTTAGTGTCTTGGAATTTGGACTTTGGGAGGTAATCATTCCCAGAAGATAAGAGCGGCTCAATGTGCCTAAACTATTTACACAAACATTATGGCTTATGCTGAATACCTGCTTTCATTCTGTGAGTCTGGAATTCTGGTAGATACCAGGGAGAAGGTGTCTATGTGACCAGCCCCCAGCAACAATCTTGGCACTGAGTCTCTACCGAGCTTCCTGGGTAGACAACATTTCACACATGCTATCCCAGCTCAGTGCTGGAGGCGTCAGGAGCTCCTGTACAAATCCCCTAAGAGAGCATTGTGGAGCCTACAGCTGGATTCCCCAAGACTTCACTGTGCCTTTTTCCTTTGAAGGTTTTACTTTGTCCCTTCTCACAGCAACAAATCATAGCCATGACTACATCTATATGCTGAGTCCTGTCAGTCCTCCTAGCAAATCGTTAAAACTGGGGGTGGTCTTGGGGACCCCGACACACCCATATATTATTTCACTTAACTTGCACAAGCAGATATTATTATCCTTACTTTATATATTAGAAAATAAAGGATCATAGAGATTAAGTGACCTGGAATAGGACACATGATTACAAAGACAAGATCTGAACATAAATTTTTTGCTTCCACGTTTGTTGCTTCTGTGTTTCCTGAGGGAAGGGAAACCAAAACTTTCCCATTGAAGGTTCACCATAAATAATGATTCTCAGGTTAAATAGTTAAATGGTCTAATAATAGTTTCAAGTTAAAAAAAAATTTTGAGTCTGGGCTCTTCTAATCTTTAAAATAAAAAATATGGCATTACAGAGTACTGGATATGTAGGGGGGGATACATAGAGGCCCGGAAGGAACAGGAAGTAACGCACAAACTGTTTCTCACTGTGAGATGCTTTCCTAGATTCTCTCTTTTGAATAGTCCCTTAAGGACTTTATACCATTCTGTGGTTTGGACATTCTCAAATGTGAGGATCTTTATGTAGGAAGTCTTGAGTACCTTTTAGTAAAATCTTTGAAGCACAGTCGTAGTTTATTATGATGTCTGAAGAGTTTTGGATCACTGGGTATTTCAGATAGAAAAACCTGGGCAACTTCCAAAGGCCCCTGTAAAATAAGAACATAAAACAAGTGTGTTTTGGTCTTCTCTAAAATCAGAGGTAGAATTTACCCAAATGATTTTTTCTTAGCAATGAGATGGTTCCACTTAAGCTTAATGCATGTATGTCTATGCCTATATTAAAACTTCTCACAGACAGATTCTGGCAATTGATTTGCAGCTTCTCTTAATGCCAAATCTTACATTTTTAAGTACTGCAATTAAATTAGTGCATTTTTCAAAGAAAAGAGGAGTTCAAGGACTGACTATCGTATTCATAGAAGCATTGTGCTTTGTACTTTTTATATTCCATAATTTATCCTGGATGCAGTCAGCTGTTGGAGATGACCTTTTGTGACTGTTACACCTTTTGGAAGTAAAACCCCCAAATCATGTATGTTTTTAGGGGTAAAGGTGTTAAAATATTTACTTCAGTATTGAAGTAAATCAGTATCGATAGGGCAGTATCAGTATTGATAGGGCACTTTTTGGTTAAAATATAAGATACATAATATGAAATCTTACTTGAAGCCTTTCTGGATTTTACCTTACCCTGGAATATTCCCTAATCATCAGCAAGAGAAGCTGAATGAACCCATCACAAGGAGATAATGGGGATGGCTTCTAATCTGCATATGACAAAACAACAATAATACGTACGTATGTTATTAAAACTTTCAAAGCGAATCCACATTATTTATTTCCTGCTCATGACTCACTGTGAAGGAGATGTGGAGAAGAAACACCAGGGAGTACTAAAGGGGCAGGCATTCGCATGTATGTACATAGCTCTGAAAATGAGGCCTTTTTAGATCACGTTCATTTAGGACAAGATTTTAAAGGAAAGGCCATTTTAAGTGAATCAGTTCCTTCTTAATAGAATGTTTGAGAACAGATGGGTAGACAAATACAGGCAGTACAGGAGGAGGCATGAAAACCTTAGTGACAGATCATACTAAAAAGATTTTTGTTTTTCAGTCTATCTTCATTTATCCTTTGTGACTTCTGCAAACCACTTCTAACACAAATCTTTTTCTGCCTGATCTGACACTTACCTGTGATCTCTGTGAAATGTAATCATGACATCATTCCCAATTCCATTTATGACGGAATTTACAGAGTACTAGCAAAAAGCACTAACCTGATTCACTGTTGTGCCTACAGACCCCTGGAGCACCATCTGAAGCATTTTGGGGTCTGCTGGATCCTGATGTGTTGCAAATGCCAACTCCTGAGTCTTTTTCTGCATATCTTCAATAGCAACTTCAATTGGGGTTAAGATGATCTGGATGAAATAACATTAGGTCAGTGTCCTGACTGAAAACTATTTAATGAGCTTTATATATAATCAATTTTTTAAAAAGTGGAGACTAAGTATAAATTATTGTCCAATAACATAATTCCAAACTTTGGATGCCTTAAAAAAAAAAATCAACCTTTTAAAGCATAAACCAAGGGTAAACAGGGACCAAGAAAAGAAGCTGAAATTAATGACTCAAAAATGGGTAAACTTCTAGTACGTTTACACATGAGGGGCAGTACATAATGCTACATCCACACTGTTCTCACATGGCTGCAATGTATTGGTTTCATTAATCCTAGTTCCCTGTTTGGGGACTTACCTCCTCCTTGTGAGTGACATTGACCCTTGTTTTAATATAAGGAAAGGCATGAGAAGTAGTCAGAATGGTCTTCCGTTTGAATTGTTCATGAAGTTCCCCATGGGCACGGCCATCTAAAGTGAAGGGCGTACAGTACATGAAACGGCGAAGATTATAATTTTTGTCAAAATAGGTGATTCTGTCCTTCATCTCATATGTGTCAAAGTATGGCTCCACATAGGTAATCTGAATGTATGCCTAGGAAAGAAAAAAAGCCCTTCATTTTCTCACTGTTAAGTCATCATTTAGTCCTTCTCCCTCAAAACCACAGTCTCAGAGATATACGTATGTACATTCTGGTCTAATTAACCATACCTTGTTAGGATCTAATTTACACTTGTCTACAGGATTAGAGTCCTTGATTACTTCAACCACATCCTCTCCAAATCTTTCTCCATAAAATCCCTACAATAAAGAAAAAGAAACCTTTTACATGAAGTTAACATTAGAGAGTAGAGAAAGCCTCTCAGGGAGACTTCTGACCAAAATTAGGCTAAGTTCTTGTACAACCATCCGAATAATTACAAAATAATTATTTAGGTTCACAAAAATTATACTTAGCCTATTAATCTGATTTTATTCCCATCACTCACTTTAACACAAAATAAAATAACAATTTTCTCCAATAAAAATACTGGATTCCATAAGAGGTCCTCAAGAAAAACAAAAAGGGAACAGAAAGCAGAAACAAAAGAAGCTCAGTATCTTTGATGTATAGAATCTTACTATTGAGTTTGATGTGGCCTGACTTCTTACAGATATGGGTCAATGAACCAGCATTCATTTTATGAATGATTTAATATTCCAGAATTTTCAAATAAAGGCATTGATCTGTTGAAAGTTTTATACTGGTTTAGATTTTGAAAAGTCAGCCCAGTCAAGAATGTAGTAACTTTGCCATTTAACACTGAGTAGCAGCATGGGCAATGGATGGAGATATTCAATAGGAAAAATTAAATCTGAATCATCAAAGGAGAACCCCTGCTCTTCCCTCAAAGATAAGTTTTATGATTGAGTAAATTTGGAAGACACCATGTCAGCATTTCCCAAGACTTATTTAGCTCTTAAAAAATAAAAAGTCACACTTTAAGCCAATTTATGGAAGGTGAACACAAGCATGTAACAGTCAAGAAATTAACATCAGCTGAGAATAAAAACAAGCCCCAGAACATTGCTTCTCCAACTATTATGTGAATAGAAATAACCCAGGGATCTTGTTAAAAATGATGAATTTTTTTCTTTTGTTTCAAGTTTTTATTTCAATTCTCATTAGTTAACATATAGGGTAATATTGGTTTCAGGAGTAGAATTCAGTGATTCATCACTTACATATAATACCTGGTGCTTAACACAAGTGCCCCCCCCCCTTTTTTAATGTTTTATTATTTACTTTAGAGAGATAGAGCACAAGTTGGGGAGGAGCAGAGAGAGAGAGGGAGACACAAAATCTGAAGCAGACTGCAGGTTCTGAGCTGTCGGCACAGAGCTTGATGTGGGGCTCGAACTCATAAACCGCCAGATCATGACCTGACCTGAAGTCGGATGGCTCAACCTACTGCGCCACCCAGGCGCCCCGTAAGTGCCCTACCATCACCCATCCACTCTCAGTTTGTTCTCTACAGTTAATGTCTCTTATGGTTTGCCTCCCCCCACCTCTCTTTTTTCCCCCCCTTCCCCTATCTTCATCTTTTTTGTTTCTTAAATTCCACATATGAATGAGTTCAGAACGTCTGGGGTAGGGTCTGAGACTCTACATTTCAAACAATCTCCTAGATGATGCCCGGTGCTTTCTAGTCCTGGACTGCCTTTTGAGTAAAAAGAATAAAGAAAGGTTGGAAAGAGTAACTACAGCAGAGAAGATTGGTAAACCTCTTAATATGAAAATTTATCATCTTGGTGAAAATGAATAAGGAGTGAAAAAGAAGGTTAAGGGGTTCTAAGAAGTGTTTTCAGGGTGTGATTTCAGGCTTTTAAGCCCTAAAGGAATCTCCCTGGGAATCAGGCCAAAGAGATAATGCATTTGGGTCAGAAATTTCTTGAGGTTCTAGTTCCAATTCTATTATTAGTTGCTACGTAACTGCTTATGTCTTTTTCTACAAAGTGCAGATAATACTATACACATTTCTCTGTAAATCACAGTAATTCTGAAGGGTGTAGGGCCTTCTAAGACAGATGTGAAAATAGAGCCTCAAAAAGAAGCAGTTAATATTATTTTACTGTTGCCATAAAAGATTTGAAGGATTAGAAAGCATATTACTGCACCTATCAAAAAATCTTTATTTTGTAAAGGAGTAGTTTGGCATGATCTGGCTTATTAAATGATTAGATCTGGATCTGACAGTCTATTCATCATAGAAAATACAAATTAAAGATGACATTTATAAACTACTGCAGCATTCACCTCCAATCTGTGAGAGATCTCCGCAAGTTTGGTTATTGCAGGCTCCTTGTAGACAAATTCCTGTTCATCCAAATCCCCGAACTTGGTTCCATAAAAACCAACACGAAAATAGGTGCCAAACATCCGCTTACCATCCTAGGTGTAGGAAAACAAAGAAACCTTAATACAAAGTTTTTTTGTTTTTTACATTATGTTTAGATTGCTACTACGGTATAAAATTCTCAAAAACTGCAAAAATATTTAATTTAAAATTACAATATTTTATTTCTCAAATGAACTTAAAACGAAGTAAATAATCTTTCTTTTTCATTTTTTCTAACAAATAACGTTATGCAATTAGGACTTTTATCAAGTGACTAAGTCACATATGGTATAGGTTTTTCACAGTTTGTACCAAGTGACCACCTCAAATTGGTCTGTGTTTTTAAGTCCCTACGCAACTGAGATAAATTATTTTCCTTACTGTAAGAAAAGATGCTTGGGATACCATGAACTGTGTCTTAATTATTCTGAAATTACAGCATACTAAATAAAGTTAAATTTAAAAATAACACTGATATTTTTAGTTAGCATTTACCTTTATATATAATCCCTTTACAAATGTAATAAATGAGATCATGAAAGTTAAAAGCCGGGTATATAGCACCTGGCACAGAGGAGACAGTAAATGTCAAGACCATCAGGAAGCCCTGACATAAAAAATTTACAATAGGGAATCCCTCTGCCAATAAAAATATTTATACGTGGAAGAGTAACTAAAAATGGAATATAAAGGGGAAAATTCATGAATGAAAGATAAAAAGAGAAAAATTTGACATGAGTTGGTTATTCTAAAGTCCCCAAACCACCTACTGCATGCATTAACCACACATTCAAGTACAAAGTACACTAAGATCATCTGAACTCTTACACAGTGCATTTGAAAACAAACTCCTTCAATAAAGATAAAATATTTGGAAGCTTTCTATGCAGTCTTTACAGTTCATTTACAACGATATTTCAGAAGGATTTTATGGTAGTGCCTGTATACAGAGCCACACATAAGTATTCAGAAACCTCTGAATTCTCTTTAAGCCTAATCTGTCTTATACTTATTTTTCCTATATTGAGTTCTTACTGGAAGGCAAAAGGATATGTAAAATAAGTCACAAATTAAACAGATAATTAAGCAAAACTCTGATCCTTAATACCAAAAAAAAAAAAAAAAAAAAAAAGTACAGTGACTAAAAATATCCCCACATTTTTACCCAGAAGAAATACAGTTTTGAAGAAAAAAATGTCTTTGGCACTAAAGAAACTTGAGGCTTTTAATTTAAAGTTTCTTTTCAGGTGGTGCCTGGGTTGCTCTGTCAGTTGAGCATCCGATTCTTGTTTTTGGCTCAGGTCCTGATCCCAGAGTTGTGGGATCAAGCCTCACATCTCTCTCTCCCTCTGCCCCCCTCCCCCACTCTCTCTCTCTCTCCCGCAATAAAATTTTTAAAAATAAAAATTTTTTTAGTTATTTCAAAATTTAATAGGCATAAAAATTAAGCTCTATAGCAAATTAAATCTCTGTAGACAAAAAGGTATTAAATTCTGATTAAAACCATCAGTAAGTCAATAAAATAATATAACAGCAAATTTTGACATAAGGAATGAAGGCACTGCATGGAAAGTGAAAATGGCATTTGAGAAAATCAACGATTTGTGATAGTTAGGTTTCAAAAATGTCATACACATGTGTAGATATACATTACTACTTTTTAAAAACCACAAATACTAGGGGCGCCTGGGTGGCTCAGTCGGTTAAGCGTCCGACTTCGGCTCAGGTCATGATCTTGTTCATGAGTTCGAGCCCCACATTGGGCTCTGTGCTGACAGCTCAGAGCTTGGAGCCTGCTTCAGATTCTGTGTCTCCCTCTCTCTCTGCCCCTGCCTAGCTTGCTGTCTCTCCCTCTCAAAAATAAGTAAACATTTAAAAAATTAATTAAATAAAGAAAAACCACAAATACTAACGTTTTCTTATTCTGGCTCTATTCCTCTCAGAGGTTTCCAACTTCAAACACTATTCCAAATCTTTAATATTGTGGCTTTTTAAATATGTGAAGACTGCTATTAGGCCTTGTTTCCCTTAGCTAAACTTTCCAGTTGTCAATCATCTTTATATGATAGGAATTACTATCTTGTTTACATTTTATCAGTTTTTCAATGCCACCTTTCAACGTGTGGAATCCCAGAAATAGACACAATATTGCTGATGTGATCTGATCAGTGCAGGGATTAGTGGGCTCACTGACTCCCTCCATATAAACTTGAATTTTATTAATGCAGCTTGTAACTAGTTAGTAGGCTTAAACTTCTTATTTACTTTCTCATACTGACATTCAGATCAAGGAAAAAAAGTATTGAGTGCTGATAATGTGTTAGACACTATTCATACTCAGTAATATGAAAATAAAAATAAAAATAAAAAGACTTAGCCTCTCAAGAAAGTAAAGGATATACTAAAATAATTACAGTAAAAATGGTCATGTGCTGTAATAAAAAGTGGTATTGAGAAAGGAAAGATTAATCCTGCTGGAGTCAGATCTCAAAAGAGGTGACACACAGCGTTCTACAACTCAAAAGAATGGCTAAGTGGATGTGGGAAGGAAGGAAAGAAGAGGGAGAAAGCAGAGAGAGAAAGAAAGAAAAGTCGTAGAAAGGCACAAAACAGAATGTGAGGGAAACCACTCATCCGTTCACATATTTATTTAGTGCCTACTATATGTCGGCAAACTGTTCTAGATGTTTGTGAGAAATCAGTGAACAGAAGAGACAAAGAGTGTGGTCAGGGTGGGTCTCACCAAAAGGGGACATGTGAGCAAAGATGTGACGGAGGTGTGAGAGTGATTTATGTGGACCTGTGGGGAAAAGCATTCCAGGCAGAAGCCTACCCAGTATGTTTGAGGAACAGGAAGGTGGCTAGTGCAGTTGAAGGGGAGTGTGCAAGAGGGAGAATGGAGTAGATCAGAGTTAACTCTAAGGAGTTACTGGAACTGAGAATGACTGTGTGTGCACTGGCATGGGAGAGGGAACAGCAGCAGAAGGAAGACTAAGAGTTTGAGGAAATTTAGCTTCAATTTACAAAGAGTTCCCTAGTGTAAAACCATTGACTCTACATGTTCATGAAAGCATAATTATACATATAGTTTCCTCCTCAGGAAAAACCTCACTTCATTTTATTTCCTCCTCAGTTCTGGACCACAGGATGACACTGGTTTTCCACTTTCCTATCGCCTTGCCTCTCTTTTTTCTAGCATTACTTTTCCTTACGGCCATGAATTCTTTCTGAGATTCCTATCATTTCCACACTCCAACTTAATTCTTCCTTGGCAGTTCTACTTATTGGTTCCACAATCTCATGGGATGAAACCATGTCCCAGACAAGGAAATCCATCTACTCATCTATCCATGTCTCCAATGGCTGAGATGTCTTACGACAAATGGATTTCAAATCTTTTCTACTATTGTTATCTTTATTTAGCAAGAACATTCTATTGAGTTGGTTGTGTAGTTCTATAATAATATCACTACTAAAACTTTTATCCTCACGTAACTGTTTTCTGCTACACTTTCTTCAAAGTAATTGATTTCCAGAAAAGCATACCACTATTTCATACAGTGGTAATTTCTGTCCGTCCTCGTCTACCAGATCTATTTCTCTTATAGAGCACAAACATTTTTTATCAGTTTATTTAGCCATAGATGTCAGCTTGGAAACATAACACCTCTTAGACTTCATTAGCCAAAATGTGTTAACATAAGTAGCAGTGATGATGATGATGATGATGATGATGTTATAGTAACAATAAAAATAATCTCTAATATTTTTAAATGACTTACTATGTGCTACACACTGGCTATCCCCTTTACATGCATCATTGTTAATTCTTATCACAATTATGAGATAGGTATCATTTTTTCACTCTCATTTTATAGAGGAGGAAAAGTAATTTGCCCAAGGTCACACTGTTACTCAGTGTTGGAGCTGGGGGTTAAAGACCAATATATTTGACACCTTAAGTCCAAGTTCTTAATTAAGGTATAAAAATCCCAGGGGTGCCTGGGTGGCTCAGTTGACTGGGCGTCTGACTTCGGCTCAGGTCATGATCTCACCATTCGCGGGTCCAAGCCCCATGTTGGGCTCTGTGCTGATAGCTCAGAGCCTGGAGCCTGCTTTAGATTCTGTGTCTCCTCTCTCTCCACCCCTCCTCTGCTTCCACTTACCTCTCTCTCTCAAAAATAAATAAAAACATTAAAAAAAATAAGCTATAAAAATCCCTATGCCCTATATACTGATACACAAACACTAGGACATCAGTATGATCTCTAAGCCATCTTCCACTTCTCTTATGTTTTCCTTGGTAATTTTTGACAATTTCCTTGAGTAAGCCTTTTGAGAATTACTGAATACCTCCCATCCTATGGTTTGTCTTTCTCTATGTTACAACACTGTCCTCTACCATAATTGTTTTTGCATGCTTGCATTTCCTTCCTTCCATACTCTAATATGATAACCAGGTTGGTGATTCACCTACTGAACATATTCTAAGATATATCCTACTACATTTCTTATCAGAGGTTCAGTTTTTACCATTACATGGCCAGTCCGGGAAAAAGAAATCACATCTAATATCATCTACACAGTACATGTTTGTTGTCCATATCTTTCTTTTTCTCCTGAAGAGTAGCATAAGGGCAGAACACAATCAGCAGTACAGCACTGTCAGGTGCTCAGTCATGGGTCTGTACCAATTATCAGGGAGTCACTAACTACCCAAAAGGCATCCCCTCTTGAAGATAAGATTCTTCCTACCTATTATGTTTTCCTTAACTTTCTTAATATCTGACTTAACATTCCAGAGGTAAAGACTGTGCTCTTGGAATTTTCTTCATTCCCTTCTTTCAGAGACTACCCCCACCTCCATTATATTGCAGTTTCCAATTCTGCTCTACCTTTACTTGCTTAGATAAGTTAATTTATCTCACTTAGCTTTAGCATGGCATAAAGCATATAAAAACCAAACACTGCCTCACATTCATGTCCATCCAGCCAAATGACAAGAGGTAAGACACAGCCCTTTTCCGTGCTTCAATCTCAAAAGTTAGGGTGCCCCACTTTTCTTTAGTGGTCCAGCAGGAAGAGTTTGGCTTCACAAAGCTAATAAGCCCACCTTCTCTAGCCTTTCTGGAGAATATAAGATATACTTACTAGGGTGGTGATATTCCCTTTAAAGAAAAATGTTATCTTTTAAGAAGAAAAATTGAGGGGTGCCTGGGTGGCTCAGTAGGTTAAGTGTCCGACCTCAGCTCAGGTCATGATCTAATGCTTCATGGGTTCATTCGAGCCCCACGTTGGGCTCTGTTTTGACAGCTCAGAGCCTGAAGCCTGCTTCAGGTTCTGTGTCTGCCTCTCTCTCTGCCCCTCCCCCACTCATGCTCTGTGTCTCTCTCAAAAATAAATAAACATTAAAAAATTAAAAAGAAAAAAATTGAGAAAAGTGTCATATGACTATAGCCAATGTCTGGGGATTGATTATTCTGAAAAATTCAAACTTGCATTAATCTACCTCTGAAATTGATCACTGTGGCACATGGATAAATACACCTTTCAGAAATGAAACACACACACAAAATATGAAATCAGTATAAGAATTTCCATATAGAAATTCAGTATTTCTTTTTCTAAAAATATTTTTAAAATGTAGTCATAAGAAAGAAATGATTAAAAAACATTTTATTTCCTATTATTTTAAGAAAAATAAATGGGCTTGGGAAAAAGTGAATACTACATAGCCATTAAGGTACTGAAACTGCCAGAGCAGATAACAGCCACCATGATTTATGAAGAGTTCATGATTTGTTATTTTGCATGATTAAACACTTTGCCAAACTGCTAAGTGTCAAGTTTTAGAGTTATCTTTTACACACAGACACACGCATGCGCGCGCACACGCGCACACACACACACATCCCTCAAAAGCTTTGCCAACTCAAATAATTTGTACCAAATCAAACAGCATAATGAAAAATGAAACACACTAATATATAAGCCCAGCTAGTGGGCTATAAGTCAGGTAGTGAGTTACCAATTCAAAGAGCCTTTCTACAATGTATAAGTCATCCTTACTGGATATTAAACCAGTTAGACTTCTTTGAGAATACTAGGATATTAGCTAGGAAACATAGCTTTCAGAAAAAAATGAAATCACTGAAGTTTTCCCAGAGTCAAAAAGAAAAATATTCACAAGATAGGAACTTACCACATAGACAATAGTAAAAGTAGGGAGTAGGGTCAGCAACCAGGGGCAAGAGAGAAGAGAAAACAGAAAGCATTTTAATTAGGGAAATTTCAAAACAAATAAGCAGCAAATGGTAGCAAACACATTTTTAAAATGCAAGCATCCATTTAAGTTTTACAAGGGAAAAAGCAAAAAACAAACGTGCAACAATTTTAGAAGCTACAAAGCTAAAAGTCCAGTGAGAGGCAGTGACAAGAATATAAACAAAAAAAAGTCTGTGTGACTTTTACCATGCAATCAACATGATGACAGAATGGTATTAATGTCATAACCAGTGAAAATTATACCTTTCAGGGGTCGATTTAGCATCAAGCAGACTAGTGATAAACTGCTCAGAGGTTTCAATGTGTCTTTTCTCATGCCTACTTTTCAGCTAATTTCATTTCATGTTAGGAAATCCCTTAGGAACGGTACCACTCACAGATTAACCATGGCAAGTCTCTTTCTAGATCTCTTCACTGAGCCACAAAAAATGAGGAATTATATATTAGATATTAATAAGATCATATGCATTTAATCTGGAGAATTAAGGTAGATGTAAAAGACTGGCTTCATCTGAAGAAAAGCAAAAGGTGGGGACTAATTCAGAAATGAAAGAAACATAGCAGCAACGTTTATTCCCAAGGTTTTCTATTTGGGTCCCCAAATAAGGACTGTAGTACAAAACCAGAGAAAGCCTACGCTGTTGAACCAACATAAATCTGACCTCAAAGTGAGAGGCAAAGCAGACAACTGTACAAATATACCTAGCTTAAAATAAACCTGATTAATACCTTGCTTTACCTCGTCAACATAAAGTAGGGCACAGTTTATAGAATTCTTTCCTTCCCAGAAAGATTTAAAACAACAGCAATCAATTCTTCCTGGCTTTTTTTCAGGTAAAATCTGATTCACATAGAACTTTTCACAAGCCTACCTACTACATAAAAGGAAGCATATGTAGTCTTCATTAAACACGAATTATCAAACTGTCAGTACAGGAGGTCAAAGTAAATTTCATGTTCTCTCAGTCTCTTTATCCCTTCTGCCAACAAAATTTAAATGACAAAGTGAATTTCCTTCCTCAGTATTGCTTCTACTCAAGGTGAAGTGACTCCAGATCAAATCAACACATTATTTCATCAATTCTAAGACGCACATTTTTTGGGGCCCACATTTTAATATCTCTGTAGTTAGCATTCATCTTTCCACTGATGGCTGTTGTGCTTTAATATGTTTTTTTTCTTCTTTCTTAAAGGCATATAAAATAATGGTATGTCTTACAATTGATGGCGTCTTTGATCAGATGAAATATGGTATTTTTTAGTTACACCTCTGAGCAATAACACATAAATCGACCTCTGTAAAATGAGGTGAAACAGTATGGTTAAAAAAAGAAATCTGTGTGTAAATGTTGATGAAAGAAAATGCTTCAAAGGATAAAAACAAACTAAAGTGATGACAAAGTGGCTCATTTACCAAAGAATCTCATTAGTGTAACATAGGAATTTCCATGCACTGCCTGCAACCTCTTAATAAATTGCTTAAAATAACTTAACAGTATTTTAACAAAATTTCTTTGGTTAATGAATTCAGTTGATAGCAGATAGCAACAGAATGCCCACAGCTAGCACATGTGGGCAAAGCATTGGCATAAGAAATCTGATCAAATCAATCTATTAGTGTCTTTAACTAACTAAAACATTACCTACCTCCCAGCCAGTACTCTGTATAATAAAAAGTAAAAAAGGGCAAGTCATAAAAAAAACTGTTTCAAAAGAACAAAAAAAGGCCAAAAGGAACTTCAGCAGTGTAAGGTACCATATATCGTAAATTCTTCTCCGCGAATAGAAGACAGCAGGATATTTTAAACACCATATTCTTTCACTTGAGATCTGTGATAATTTTATAAACTGCTTGTTCAAAACCTAGTAGTTAAAATTTCATCTTTTAAAAACTCTAATAAGGGAAAGTACACATTTTGGTGAAAAAGAGACAGCTGCTTGTTTCATGAATGTGTCTGAATTAGATCTCTAACTACGGAGTTGCGCTTTGCTGAACTACCCAGGGTAAACTGGAACAGAAATCACAATTTTGCTCAGATGCTTATGATACTAATGTATGAAAATTTCTTGCAAACTACCAGCTCCAGGTGTTCCAGACCTGCCGTGTAATTTGCACTTTACAGCTCTAGAAGCTGGGATGAGGCTCCTTTGACAGTATATGTACAACTGACTATAAAAAGACCCACCTGTTACCATTATGAATCCTAATAAATCTCCTGCAACTTCAATGTTTTAGTAGTGATAATAAAATAGTGGCTTAACAGTGTAGCAGCCCTGTTTTAAGACGATTAACGTTTTTCAGATTCTATCAATTCATCTAGAATAGCTTAGTTCATGGCAAGAAAGAGGTCAAGCTGACAGAGGGTACAGCAGGACTAGTAATGAATACAAAAGTAGATAATCAATACTCCACTTCCTTCTTAGATGATGGTAGTAGCAGATAACAGCACAGGTAGCCCAGAGAAGAGAATGGAAAAATGGGGAAGGAGGAGGCTCAATAAGATATTTCAGAGTATTTTAACAGAGCCCAGATTTTAGTTCCATTTTTTGTTAATCAATTGCTAATAGTTGACTTCATTTTTTAAACCAAGCTTATGCTAATTTTAATTTTGGTGATAATATGTGGATTCCATGAACTATAAACAAGTACTAAAATCATACTATTATAATCGAATAAACATAAGATAACAGTTTTCTTCATTATTTTCACTAAATACTATTTTCATGTTAGAAATATATTAAAGGATGACTGAATGGAACATCTAGGAAAAACAGTTACTGTTGAGTTGAAAACATTAACAATATTAGTTTATTAGACTTTAATATCATTTAATAAAAAACTACCTTACATATAAAAATTTTTGGCAGCAAAAGAAATCCATGTAAAAATCAGATTTATAATTTTAACCCATACTGTGAAACAAAAAGAACTCATGATTTTAAAAAAAATTTGCTAACTACTAATTAGTTTTTAAAAGTGAAGAAAAAAACTGTGTAGAAAATTTAGGATGATCATTATCTACCCTAAGTAAATTCATTTTTTGTTAATGAGTCTGCTCTGGCCATGAACCATCATTTTGACATTGTTCATTTATAATCTGATTAAAATGGTCATTTCATTGGATCTAGTTTGACATCAGTACAAAGCAACACTAATGCTTTTAGACAGTTTTCTCCATTTACACTGAAGCTAGAAATTGCAGTCATTACCTGATGAACAATTTTGCTGAATGCTTCTTGAAGTTTACCATGAATTGTGGATAGTTTCTTTGCATCCCGATTAGCTTCATGAATAGGAATAAGTACTTTGTAAACCTCGTTTACTGCTTCATACATGCCAGCCTATAAAAATAATGTTATATGTTTTCTGTTACATTGATATGAAAGGAAATAATTACAATTTATGAATTCACAATATTTCTACTAAGGCAATACCAATGACACTTTCCCAATAGGACATAAAAATTAACACTACTAATGTTTAATTTTATTAACTCTTAATAAAAGAATTTTGCACAACGTATTGATTCCTTCAGATGGATAGATGGATGGATGGTGTGTGTGTGTGTGTATTTAACATATGTTAAGTTTAAATTTCTGTTTAAGTTAAATTGAATATTTTGCTATCTACCCAGTAATTACTTCACTAGTGTGTATGTGTCGGTACTTACACAGGCATATAAACTATTGCAGAATTCTGAGCAGTGGAATAAAAGAAATCTAATTATTAATTATTACACTGGTCACAGATATCAGATAACTTGTGGCCTCCTGGCAAACTAAAATTATTTACATTTCTAAAATAATAAATTGGCACAGGAAATCTTACTGGAAATACCCGACGGGAAAATATCAGTTATCTTTCACAAAATGTAAGAAGGTTCTAAGCTACCAGATTTTATTCCACTAGGGGGCAGTTAGCCAGTGGCTGGCCAAGGGTTGCTCTGCCTATAATCAAAGTGATGGACAAAATGTGTTTGTACTGCTATTCTGTTTTCTTGTCCTTAATAATGAATTGGTGGCTGTAGTGAAGGAAGAAAGAGATGTTTTCCAAGAGCCGCTGAATTCGTATTACCACATAAATCAGCAAACATATTTTCCCAAGGAAATAAACATACGGTTCTGATATTTTCCAGTAAAAGTTCACAGGAATTTATGCAATCATATAACTATAATAGTGAAATAAATACAGTGTAACTAAAATGCCCCAGTAATTATTATAATTAAGATTAAACGGATTCACTGAAAAACAGTGAATTTCATAATTATATGCTATTACAAAAGAACTTCTGTAATACAGGCCACTGCACTACTGTGAATTATTAAAATTGCACACATACACACACAGAGTGTGTATTTATTAAAATATTCCATTAATAGCAAAAAAACATTTTTTCCCTGCTAGTTCAGATCACGTAAAATGAAACTCAAGGAGCAGGGATCCAGGGGAACAATCAGAACAGTTGAGGGCCTCACACAGGAAATTTTATTTTATTTTTCAGACAGGAAATTTTAAAATGGTCAATCACCTAACATTCTTAGAGTCTCTGAATAATTATATTTATGTAAACTCATTCTAAACATCAATAATGATGAATAGGATGATAATGGCAAACAGTAATACTTATTTGGAGCCAGACATTGTGATAAGCAGTTTACATATATTAACTCATTTAATCCTAACAACACTCCTACGTGATAGGTACTATTCTTAGATGCATTTAAATAGATGAGAAAAATGAATCATTGATAGGTTGAGTAATTTGTGCCTGAAGTGATTTAACTACTAAGGTAGCAGAGGCAGGATTTGAAGTCTGGTTGTATGCCTTCTAAATCGATGCCTTTAACCAATACATTGCAAGGTAGGGTTAAGGCCAGGAGAATAACCAATTTCCAATAGCAGTACAATGGTGAAGAAGGGCAGCATTGCATATTACGTTAAGTTTCCCTCTTCCCCCAACATGAACTTCAAGACTCCTTATCCGTGGTGCTGGGACACTAAATACTCAGCAGAAATGTCAGAAAAGTCCTGGGGCGCCTGGGTGGCTCAGTCAGTTAAGCATCTGACTCTTGATTTGGGCTCAGGTCATGATCTCACAGTTCGTGAGGTCAAGCCCCACATTGGGCTCTGCACTGACAGTGCAGGGCCTGCTTGGGATTCTCTCTCTCTCTCTCTCTCTCTCTCTCTCTCTCTCTCTCTCTCTCTCTCTCTCTCTCTCTCTCTCCTCTCTCTGCTCTTTCCCCTGTTTGCACTACCCCCTCTCTCTTCTCTCAAATAAATGTTAAAAAAATTTTTTTTTTTAATGAAAGAAAGTAAGCAGGGATTTGGCTAACTATCTTTCCCTTCTTTAATAATCATCCCATCTAAGGGGTGCCTGGGTGGCTCAGTCGGTTAAGCGTCTGACTTCAGCTCAGGTCACAATCTGTGGTTTGTGAGTCTAGCCCCACATCAGGCTCTGTGCTAACAGCTCAGAGCCTGGAGCCTCCTTCAGATTCTGTGTTTCCCCCTCTCTCTGCGCCTCCATGCTCAAGCTTTCTGTCTCTCAATAATAAATAAACGTTAAAAAATGATTTGATTAACAAAACTGCTTCAATTCTTCACATAAAGATAGGGAGGGACAAGGACTGGGGTTACATAGCATGGGACATTAGGTCAGGCAAGGGAACTAGGAGATAGTTCATAAAGTTCCTGATAAGTAAGCTCCAGGACTCTAACATCTACCTAATAGGGGTCCCTATGCAACCCATGAGATGAGTGGCTATAATTTTCCTGAGCACCAGGGCAACATCTGACATACTAAAAAGAAGATTCTTCCTTTCATTCAACAGACCAGCTCTATAGCTACAGCCGTGTTAGTCTACTTGAACAGGAACTTAAATCATCCAGAGGTTTTCTGTTTTGTTCTGTTTTTTAATTTTAAGGTTTTAGAAAACGTCTGGTGCTAAAAGATTTATAAACTCCAAAAAAATCTGTTGTAGATTAAGTGATGGTTCATAAATAAGCAAACAAAAAATACTGGAGAATATGACAATTAAGATAAAAAGGAGTAAGCAATGATGAATCTATAGATAAGATCTGTTCTCAGTTCTTAAGGTACTTGGAGAAAACTAGCATAAAGGAAGAGCAGGGTCACAGGCAGAGAGAATACACGTCATTAATAATCCAGAGGTATGTATCTGGGGAAAGAGAAAGAACAGGAGTCATCTACCATAGAGAAAGAAGCAGCTGCTTGTTCCAGTAATCCCACGAGTCCTGTCTCAGTAAAGTACTTTCCAGAGCAGATACCTTCTTCATCTGGAGATACCACGTCATCTGAGACTGCAGATTCTTCTAAAACATTAGAGGAAATATTCTGGGGGAAAAAGTTGAAATGGCTTTAGATATGGAATTTCTTAGCATGAAAGATGTGTGTGAAGAAGGAACTGAAAATGAAATATAAATAGCAGCTTCGGTTTAAAAAGGGGGTGGGTAGTCAATGCAAAGATAAAAGACAAATTTCCAGAATCTTTCTCTATTTTGGAGATGACAATCAAATGGTGCCATTATTGTCAGGTAACTTTTCCATTAATAAAAACCATGACAATGAAAAATATGAAAAATCATGGGCTAAGGAAAATAGCAATATGATACAGGACATCTCGAGAGACTTAAACAGTCTTTATTTTAACTTCAATGATCTTGTCAAAACTCCCCAAGAGGAAAATTCAAGTATGAAATGGTGTTTTGGCTTGCTTAACAAACATTGAGTTAATGAAAAAACTCAGGTAAAACTCTTACCCAATGAGATTGGGATCAGCTAGTATTTCCAAAAAAGAAATATACATACTACCTTAAATATTTTAACCTAAACATTTACAGCAGATAGACTCATCTGACATTTTTTTGAAGTTGATCTCAGGCTTTTTCTTTGTGTATGGGTCTCCAGATCAGATTTTCATGTAATCTCTCTTGACTAGACAGCAATAACGCAATCTTCATTTAATATTTCCAGTTCTGGGGGTGCCTGAGTGTCTTGGTCCGTTGAGCATATGACTCTTGATTTTGGTTCAAGTCCTGATCTCAAGGTTGTGGGATCAAGCCCTGCTCTCCGGGCGCCATGCTGAGTGTAGAACCTGTTTAAGATTCTCTCTTTCTCTCCCCTCTCTTTCCCTCTGCCCCTCTCCCCAGCTCATACTCTCCCTCTCTCTCTCTAAAAAAAAAAAAAAATAGATTTCCAGTTCTGGTTTCTTCAGAGTAAAAACTTGAAACTTAAAAGGTTATCAAATTATCCTAGATTTCTAGGAGATTTCTCCCCAATCTTTTGTAGTTGGTCCAAAATTAATTCAATAGCAACTGTTGTGGAGACTCACTTTTATCAAGTCTTTGCAAAACATTTAACTTAGTTTTCAGAGAAACAATGACTGACTTTCTTTCTTCATTCAGATTTCACCAGTGGACATAACATGTAATTAAATTTTGTAATTTCCCAGATCTGGCATTAACGGGTTTTTAAAAAAGCAAAGAAAGCATAACTAACTTCTGGTAAGCAAAGATTTCAACTAGTAGGTCAGAGGTATGTAACCCTAGTAGGGAGCAAACTATCATCTCTGAGCCATGGTATCTGCACATTTTATACAGGTATTGGAGAATGTTGGGTTATCTGATGTCTTAAGTAAAAGCCAATTGAGAGTTTCTACTGTATTCTGATTCTCAGCATTTTGGGTATATTTCATAGATGCTATGAAGCCCCTAGCAGTATAGGCAAAGAGAATAAATCTACTTAGCACTGATATTTAGAGGTAAAAAAAAAATGAGGAAAGAAAACTAACACGGAGTACTCTTTAAAAATGTATTCATGACAGTGACAGAGAACTGTTAATTTATCTTGTGAAACATCACCTTCAGTCTTTATGCTGTCCTTACAAGCTGAGTGAATCTTAACAGCAGTGAGAAAAGTTAAAAGTATGAAGGACATACCTCGATTTAATGTAAACCTGGCAGATTCCTACCTGAAATGTTACACATCCCACAGGAAGGTATTTGCGGTCCTCCAGCATGCTCAAATACTCAGCAACAAGGGCTGCAGAGTGGACAAGGCACTGGGCAGCTTCAGCATGATTGCTGCGTTCTGAGTGTTTGCCAGCCATGTTCTGCAACCAGGTCAATCGCAGATCTGGAGAGGTCTGGTAGCCCTTGGCAATTCTAATTAGAACACAAATTCTTTTCAGTTAGCATTTGTTTCCCAAGCTGGAAGAGAGCTTAGACTGCTTGTTTAGTGTTTACCTAGAGAGGTTTCCGCTATTGAACACAACCTATTAAGACAAGTTTTCAAATGGTATGAAAGTGTCTTTAAGTATGTTTAAAGAAGTAACTGTGGGCCCATGCAATGGTTAATAGATGTTTTTTTTGTAGGGGGACTAAAAAATGACATGGTATCAGTAAGGGAAAGCTATGGGAATTTACGTGTTCGTTAGGGGAATATAAAGAAATTTCATCATCAAGAAAAAAAGATCTGTAAGATAGTATCATTGCATCATATTTATTTTAAGTAAAATGTTTATTTGTGTCTTAAAAGACTCCAAAACTGTAAAAAGAGAGGGCCGTATGGCAAAGTTTTACTTGCATCTTTCAAGATATAAATAGGAATTACAAATTTCTCAAAATGTGCTCCTGCAAGTATCATGTTATAGGCACAGCCATATTTAAAATCAGGAAAATTAATGTTAGAACATTAATACACTGTATTTTCTTCCTAAAGGGCTGATTTTTACACTTGAAATATGGGTCTTGGGTGTCTGCATGAAATCTAGGGCACGTGATCCCAAGGTGCTAAATATGTATCAATTATTTTTAAAAATCCTCATTTTTGATAATCAATAAATATACTAAACAATTATGCATAGTTCCCAGAGAAGTGACACAGGGGATCTGATCTACCATTAGAAAATGGCTTAAGTAATTCTGGTATGTTTATTTTTTTATCCAATGTTTTCTGTATGTTTTACCAATTTATTTTTTATTTAAATCCCAGTTAGTTACCATACAGTGTAATATTAGTTTCAGGTAAAGAATTTAGTGATTCATCACTTACATACAACACCCAGTGCTCATCACAACCAGTACCCCTCTTAATGCCCATCACCCATTTAACCCATACCCCTGCCCATCCTTCCTCCCGTAACTATCAGTTTATTCTCTACAGTTAAGAGTCTTTTTGTGGTTCTTTTTATGGCTGAGTAATATCCCATTGTGTATATATGCCACATCTTTATTCATTCCTCAGTCAATGGACATTTGGGCTATTTCCACAATTTGGCTATTGTTGATAATGCTGCTATAAACATCGGGGTGCACCCCTTCAAATTAGTATTTTTGTATCCTTTGGGTAAATACCTATTAGTGCAATTGCTGGATTGTAGGGTATTTCTATTTTTAACTTTTACCAATTTAAATCCATTATACGAGGTATAAATGAATCAAACAAATGATACCTGTACATCAGATCAATCAACATTTCAGGATCTTCCTGGTGTTCCTTCATTTTAACAGTATCAGAAAGAATCATATGGAGATTGAAAACCAAATCTTGAACCTGAAGCAGAGAATTTTATAAAAAACATTCTTTAATTATCATTTATTCACAGTCACCACATTAGTTTGGAAGATATTTTAGATAAATATCTGAAGATTGCAAAACAAATAATATGATACTGATGTAGTTCTAAAGAATGCGGGCATGCTGGGGTATGGTGAGTAAAGGGTAGTAAACTTTATACTAATTCCTGAGCTGGCTGGGTTTCGTTTTTTGGGTTTTTTTTTTTTTCTTTCAGTTTTCTCATCTGGAAACAAGTAGAACTAGAACTAGAAATAAAATGTAGGGATATACAGGATTCAAGAGGAAAACACACAAGGATATTCTCTCCTATGTTTCTGATTCTACCAAAACGTAGTTTGTAAAAACTTTACTTTTTAAGGGAAATTACTGTTTCATTAATAAGTAGGAATAATATTTCATCATAAAGTTTCCTATTTATTTATACGGTGTCTATTTGTTGTATTTGTTATGAATTCACAGACTTACATACCAAAGATATCAACCTTTCCAAGAAGGAAGCATGGCTTATTGAAACAAAAAGATTCAGCACTATTTATAGCCTAGGATACGTGGCTTGAAAGAAAAATACAGGTTTTAAAAAACAAAATTTGATTTAACAATTTAGAAACTGTCTATTTATAATTCTATTTCAGTTAATTATCTAGAAAGCAGTGTTTCTGACCTGATCAGGAAATGTTGTTTCCCTCAATTCCAGATCTTCTTCAGCATACGTCAATATAGTCTTTAGAGAACGTCTTAAGAATTCCTCATTAAAATTTTGAGATGTGCCCACCAAGGAAGACAGTGACATGGTTACCTGCATTTTAACCCTAGCAAAGTTCTGTAACAGAGAAATTGTCAGGTCAGCATTTAATACAGAAAAGCTTAAAAGAAAAAAGTTTATACTTTTTTTACTTGCTAAATGAAAAAGTAAAAAAAAAACAAAAAACAAAACCATTCCAAATAGTTATAAAAAATTTTTAGAAAGTAATAAAATATACATATTAAAATCTTATTTTAAAACCTTAAAACAAGACATAAAACAGAGTTTTGCTAAGAATAATATGCTACAAACAGAGTAAAAAAACAAAGCCATGTCTTAGAATTGAATTAGGGGCTCCTGGGTGGCTCAGTCGGTTAAGTGTCTGACTCTTGACTCTGGCTCAGGTCATGATCTCATGGTTCATGTTTGAGCTCCGCATCTCTACCAGTGCAGAGCCTGCTTGGGAGTCTCTCTCTTCCCCCCTCCCTCTCTCTGACCCCTCCTCCCCTCATGTGCATGCTCTCTCTCTCTCTCTCTCTCTCTCAAAATAAATAAATAAACTTAAAAAAAAAAAGTATGGGGTTGCATGCTTGGCTAAGTTGGTTGAGCATCCAAGTCTCTCTTGGTTTTGGCTCAGGTCATGATCCCAAGGTCAAGGTATCAGCTGCATGCCTTAAGATTCTTTCTCCACCTGCCCCTCTTGCCTGCTCACATGCATGTGTGCTCATTTACTCTCTCTCTCTCTCAAATAAAAAACATATGAACTTTAGGAAGGAAAGCAGAAATAAATAAAAGGCAGAATAAATAAGAAACTCAAGGCAAAAACAAAAACCAGAAATAGAGGACATAAAATAGGAGGTTACATGTGAGCTCACAATACTTGAAAAAAAAAAAGATAAAAGACATTTAAACTTATAATTGGTAAAAGAAAGAAAGGATGTCATGGAGAGCACATAAGGGATTACGGGACAGAGAAATTCTGAGAAAAGGAACCACAATAATTGGAAATTTTACAAGTGTTAAAAAAGAAAAGAAAAATGATAGACAAAAAGTAAAGCAAAACAGATCCAACATATGTATGTCTGTTTGGGAAAAACCCTAAACCCTGGAAGAAAATATTCTATTTTACATTCAAGAAAACATTCTGAAATAAATTGAAAGCAGACATCATGTGGCTGAGAAAATTAACAAACATTGGTCAATACCAAGACCCATTCTAAAAAAGGTATTTAATTTTAAATCTAAAGAAAGAATCCCTAGAGCAGCTGGGAGGGGAAAAGTTATTTAAAAGGGAAGAAAGTATCAGGTCATCTTCAGATATCTCTACAACAATATGTAAAGCCAGAAGATGATGATATTCAAGTATCTTTTTTTTTTCTTTTTTTCTATTAAGCGTTCTTTATCTGGTACATTTTACTGATCTTTCCCACCACCACCCTTTTTTTAAATTCAGTCTTAGGCAAAAAATTTCATAACCATCTTTGCTGTCCTTTAAATATAGAAAACACTAAACAATCAAGAATGTGAGAAATACTATTCCCAAGAACTATCTTGAGTAAACAACTAAAAGACAATATTTAGCCCAATAAGAGAGGATTAAAGCAAAAAAAAAAAAAAAAAAAGTAACAAAAGATGTAACAGTTATGAGTATCAGTTTACTAAATAGATAATAGAGATAATAAAAGAGAAATAAACTATGTGTAGGCTATAAATCATCTCCTTCAGTCCAAGTGGACCAAAACCAAAAAAGGGTATAGAAAAATAGAATAATATAACTAATATGGTATATTTAACTCAGTACTCTGAAATAAAGAACACCTTTCTTTTTAAATGCTTAACATTTATTTCATGTCCACAGTACAAAAAATGAGACATAGTATCTACGTTGTATAATCACACTGCAATAAAACTGATAATTAATACCCAAACTTTGTAACAAAAAGGACTGTCAACTCTTCCAGTTAAAAGTACAAACTGGGGCCTGGGTGGCTCAGTCAGTTAAGCATCTGACTTCAGCTCAGGTCATGAACTCGCGGTTTGTGGGTTTGAGCCCTGCGTGGGGCTCTGTGCTGACAGCTCAGAGCCTGGAGCCTGCTTCAGATTCTATGTCTCCCCCTCTCTCTGTTCCTCCCCCACTTGTGCGCTCGTTCTCTCTCTCTCTCTCTCCCTCTCCCTCTCTCTCTCTCTCAAAAATAAAGAGGAAAAAATTTTTTTTAAAAGTACAAACTGAAATTACAAAATACCTACAAAACAAGAATATGGAAAACCGTATATCAGAATCAATGAGATACCAATAAAAAGTGCTCCAAGGATAACCCTGGGCCTTAAATACGTACATAAGTAAAAAAAAAAAAAAAAAAAAAAAAAAAAAGATGTAAACATTTGACTCAAAATTGCAAAAAAATACAACACATGAATATATGATCAAAAAAAATACTTTAACAAAAACATGGAATTCTTCGGACTGGTATATAGTCCTAAAATATCAAATCAAGATTTTGATTTGGTTTTGATTTTAATTTTCTTTATCTGTATTTTCTTTTTACTTAATGATAATAATTAAATTTTCCAAAAGCTCAAGATACATTTATATTCTAATTTTTACTACTATATTTTATCTTTAGTGCAGGAAGCAAAATTGGAGATTCAGATTTTTAAGATATACACACAATGAGAAATATCAACACAGTCTAAGATTAGTCTCAAAAAAAAAAAAATTCCATGCTCCCCAAAACACATTTACCAGATATTGCAGGAGTTATATTTCATTACGAATCCAGAGATAAATACTTACATTACCAATTTCAAAGTTCTGTCTCATAAGTAGGTACAGTGAGGCACTGGCATGTGACCGTATTGTACTAATGCTGCTGCTACAGTGTCGGAGAAGCCGGAGGCATAAGTCAGCACACTGCTCTGTTTCTTCTTCAAACAAGAGTTCAGGGAACTGTAAACAGACAAACAAAAACAAAAACACCAACACTGAACTGATGCAGTAGAAGTTCCAGAGATATATTAACATAGCCTGAACTAGAGATGTGTTAATATAGCCCAGTTTTCAAAAACAGTTCAGCAATGTTTGCTAATCGGCTAATATTGACAGATTGGGATTGAATACTGAATATGTCACTTATTAGCCAGTAGTGTAATGTTGGACAATGTCTCATCCATAAAATGGACCTAACGGTATTATCTACACGGGACTATGGGACTATCTGAGGAAGATTAGACACTATGCATAAAACAATATAGTAACCATAACCAACATGTAATAATTCTATTAATATGTTTTATTATAAAATGCTACATAAGTAATTTTCATTGGTTCAAGTTTTAACAGCTCTGCATTCCACATTAGATGACTATGATGAAATAGATACCTTCAAGATTTAAGAATATACCTACGTTCAGAAAACCAACATAGGAAATAAATATCTGAAGTAGTTGAACAAATGGAAGTACCTCCTATTCATCCACGGGGTAAGTTAATGTCAACGGAATGAACTACTTACACCTTAAATTCTTAAATAAATCAAGTTAATGACAGAAGGAGATTAAGAGAAAACAAGGAAAGCCCCATATTTTAAATCAGTTATTAATTTCAAGCTCTTCTCCACAACAAAACTTTTTTTTTAATGTTTATTTTTGAGAGAGAGTGAGACAAGAGCGTGAACAGGGAAGGGGCAGAGAGAGGGAGACACAGAACCCGAAGCAGGCTCCAGGCTCCGAGCCACCAACAGAGAGCCCAACGCAGGGCTCGAACTCACAAACTGTGAGATCGTGACCTGAGCTGAAGTCAGACACTTAACTGACTGAACCACTCAGGCGCCCCCAAAATGACTGTTTTTTAAGCCCCAAACTGGTTACAAGTGATCCAAATAAGAGAGAACTGAAAACGCAACTAGTAGAAGAGAGGCAAAAAAGAATCATGGGTCTTGGGTTATTATTAAAATTTTTTTTCAGTTTTTTAATCTGTATTTATTTTTGAGAGACAGCATGTGAGCAGGGGAGGAGCAGAGAGAGAGGGAGACACAGAATCTGAAGCAGGCTCCAGGCTCCGAGCTGTCAGCACAGAGCCTGATGCAGGGCACGAATCCACAAACCGTGAGATCATGACCTGAGCCAAAGTCGGAAGCTCACCCGACTGAGCCACCCAGGCACCCCTTAAAATTTTTACTATATTAACCAAGGAGCGTTAAACGATCTTAGACAATATAAAGAAAGAAAGCCAAGTTGGACAAGACTGAAGGTACAAAAATAACCTACCTTTGAAACCAGGGCTCTCTGTGTAGCGAAACAGTGTTGTAGATAAACTGCACTTTGGTTACAGGCCATGCTATGCAGTAGGACTTTTAGCACCCCACCAAGGATGCTCTCTTTGGATTCTGTTACAGAAACTGTCTGCAATTTAAAAATAAATAAATTTTAAAAATAGATGAATTATGGCTCAATAAATGTTTTTTGCACAACCCCAATTCACCAAATCTATACTTTAAATCCTTCTTGTTTGTGTTCTTACCTGGACAACAATCTCTAATGTATCCAAAATGATTAGGTTTGCTTCAGTAGCCAGATTTCCATCAATCAGTGCTTCATGCTCAATCTCTGCTCTTGATCTAATACAAAATATTATAAGGATATTTACCTTTTAAAAGAGGCATAGATCCACAATTCAAAAAAGACTTAAAGATACATAGAAATAAAAAACTTGGAACCATTTGTCAGTATTTGCCTTAAAGAAAACTTGTAAGAGAATAAAAAGACAATTATTTTACACATTATAAGTGTTTTCTTTTACCCTACATTTTGTCAACCACGTCAGTACAGATTTTCACATCCCATTGCAATTCTACAATACCAGTGAAAACAAATGTTTAGCTTTCAGAGATGTGGCAAACGCAGGAGCGTATTTTTTATTCTCAATGGCACAGACACTAGGTGGTGCTATGTGGGCTTGTATTTAGGGCTGCTTCATGTAAAGCAATACTCAAAATGTTTAGTGTTCATCTTACTGCTTCAAGGATTTTCAACATATTTACTTAGGATAAAAGTACTTATTTTTTCCAAATTGTCACCTAATTTTTCAGTATTTTTGTTATCAAAAATACAAAAAATTTTGCTATAGATTTTTGATACAGCAATTTTGATACAGAAAGTGATTTAACTCTTCCCCAAACTCTGGACAGAATCACTCAATAGAAACAAAACAAACTGATGCAATAAAGTGGTTTTCTTAAAGACTAGTATTCATTAAAAATATAAAGAGCAATATTAAGAATAGCTCCATATGATTTATGGGTAAAATTGATGTTTATTTTAGTAGTGATAGATAGATAGATAGATATAGAAACAATTACACCTACATAGACAAAACAAACACATAAATCAAGGTGGAAGAACAAGAACATTTTAAATGTTAACTTTTCAAAGTTTCTGGATGTTTAAACCTCTGAATCTTTATTACTACCACTTAGGAGAATAGTTCATGAATTTACATTTTATAAATTAAAGGAGAAAATACAACATAGTTAGAATTAAATTGGGAAATATATATATGTTCAAACTTAAAATTTCAGCAAGATTTTGTGAAAAAACCTGACAATAACATGATGGTTTAAACAAAAAGAATCGGGAAAACACCAAAAAAAAAAAAAAAAAGCTTCCTTAAAACACAGCAAGACATGCAGAGAAAACACATTATACAAATGCAAAAGAAAGCAATATACTAATATCATAGCATCTCACTGCTTTGTGATTTCTTTTTTTTTTTTTTTTTAAAGTTTATTTATTTATTTAGAGAGAGCGAGCGAGTACACACGTGCACACCAGCAGAGGAGGGGCAAAGAGAGAGGGAAAGAGAATCCAAGCAGGCTCTGTGCTGTCAATGCAGAGCCCCACTTGGGGCTCGAACTCACAAACCATGAGATCAAGACCTGAGCCAAAGACAAGAGTCAGATGCTCGACTGACTGAGCCACCTGGCAGCCCTATCCTTTGTGATTTCTAAAAAACAAAACACACCTGGAAAAAATAAAGAAATGGACTTGAACAGACAAGGAGGAGAGAAAAGTGGACATACTCAAAGTTTAAGAATTTTTAAGTATTTATATTGTATTCAATACCTGCTATAGTCTGAGTATTTGTGTCATCACAAAATTCATGTTAAAAATCTAATGCCCAAGGTGATAGTATTAGCAGGTAGGGTCTTTGGAAGGTAATTAGGTCATCAGGGCAGAGCCCTCATGAATGGGGATTAATGCCTTTATGAAAGAGGCCCAGGGAGTCTGCTTGCTCTTCCACCAAAGACAGCATTCTTGCTGTAACCCTGATGAGGGCCTTCACTAGACATCAAACCGAAGGTGCCATGATATTGGAATTCCCAGCCTCCAAAACTGTCAGAAATAAATTGCTGTTGTTTATAAGCAATGCACTGTGTTCTATTTTGTTACAGCCTGAAGAGACTACGACAGTTTCTGGTAATCCAAACTCTCATCTATATGGTAGCAAGTCTGTGATTTCTCACTCTACTGGCTTGCATAAGGCAGTGTTTCCTATGGTCTATGATGTTACTATCTGTGTACTTCTGCAAGTTTATCTGTGAAAATCCTTGAAAGCCTGGTCTGAAGATGGTCCTCAGGTAGCGTGACTGAGCAGCCTGGTTTACTTTAGCACAGGACTGAGGGATTCCCTGGGATGAACATTCAGTGCTAACACTGGGTGTAGTACTAGGCAAACCTGAATGAGCTTGTCATCATATTCTCAAAGTTTATTGGGCCAGTCAAGCTACTTGAGGCCTAACTTGTAATTACAAATTCTCAAGACAAAAATTTCAGCCCCTTGACTCAATGCCAAGTTTCAAGCTAAGCAATTTTACCTGAGGTCACATGGTCAGTAAGAAGGGATTACTTTTGGTGCCCCTTACACTGAAGGTCCAGTTCATTAGGTACAAGCTCTCAGGAAGTGCATTTTTAGTTGTTTTTGGCAGTAGGGGTCAATTAGTGTTCCTAGCTTACCTCCATGCTAGAAACAGAAGACCTGTGGTGTTTCTGTCTTTCTCTTAATTATATTTTAAGCTCCAAGAGGACAAAGATTAGCTTTCTAATTCTTGGATCCCTGAAATATGAAGTTCAGTGCACTCCCAAATTACATTAAAAAACTGTTGCAGAATGTATTTCAAAGGCATATTTTTGGAGACAGTTGTTGGAGACAAAATGGGTAACATTTTGCTTTACTATACCACATGAAAAATTCTTCCCCTAAATATTTTTTAATCTAAAATTTAAACATTAAATATAACTGGGCCCCTGGGTGTCTCAGTTGGTTAAGTGTCCGACTCTCGATTCTGGCTCAGGTCATGATCTCACAGTTCATGGGATTGAGGCTGTCAGCACAGAGCCTGCTTAGGATTTTCTCTCTCTCTCTCTCTCTCTCTCTCTGCCCTTCCCCCACTCACATACATGCGCTCTCTCAAAACAAATAGACATCAAAAAAATTAAACCTATTTTGTTGTCTAAGATTTGAATACCTAATATATATATAAAACAATAAAATTAGCCATTTTCCTCCTGCATTTGAAATCCAACAAGCCCATCAGTAACATAAAATACGTTATATTACTTGTCAAGCTTCTCGGTGTTTTGACGCCAGTGAGTCATATCCTTTCTCCACCTCAGATTTTCTTGACTTCCAAAGGCACTTCCAGATGGGCTTCTCTCTGTCAAATAAATTTCAAAACCATTTTTAAAGTGCGGTTTCATTTGGACCACCTATATGTATATATGCAAATATATAAGATATACTGCACAATGTTAACTTTATACACAGCCATTTTATCCTCACTACAGGTCGCAAAAACTAACAATGGTACTCTTTATTAAAAATGTTTTATGGGGCGCCCGGGTGGCTCTGTCAGTGAAGCATCCAACTTCAGCTCAGGTCATGATCTCGTGGCTCTTGAGTTCAAGACCCACATCAGGTTCTGTGCTGACAGTCTGGAGCCTGCTTCAGATTCTGTGTCTCCCTCTCTCTCTGCCCCTCCTCTGCTCACGCTCTGACTCTCTCTCTCTCTCAAAAACTTTTTTCCCTTTTTTATAACAGTTATAACAGAAATATATTACCTGCATTATATATAAAAAAACCAAACGCCCTTTTATATAAGCAAACTTTCTAACACTGTTTTCTCTGAACCTAAACCATGGCTTATTAGGCCCTACGTGGGTCTTATAAGACCTTATTTCCTACCACACTCTCTCTCCTACTTATGCCACCACACTTATTTTGTGTGTGTTTTCTATATATGCTCCTGATTTAGGACCTCTGTAATAGTGGTTGTTCCTCTTATGTGACTGTGCTTCCCACAAATTTTCATTGACCAGTCATTCATCACCTCCACATAAAGGTCTTCCCCAACTCCCCAACACTTCCTTTCCTCTTAATTGGCTTTAGTTCTTTCCACAGCACTTATCATCACAAGAATATAAGCTACTTAAGAATGGAGATTATGCCTATTTTGTCCACCCCTTTATGTTTAGGGTTGACAAGGTGTCTGGCAATACTGAAGTTCAATAAGCTTTTCTTTAATATAGAAACAAAGTAAGAAGGATTCCTAAAACAATTAGGAATTATTATTTGGTCCACAGAAGACAGGACAGAAGAAAGAAGAGGGCTTTCATCCAAGGCTTCTGGGATAGAAAGCAGACAGAATGCTGTGGGCTCCCAGAAGGGGCAGCAGTGACAGAACTGGTTCATACAAATCCAGCAGAAGTGAAGAAGGTATTGAGAATTGTGGAGAGATTTACACTTAAAGGAAGGAATTAGCCATGACTTCAGACTTTCAACTAGAAAACTAATGCTTCTTTTTGAAAGAAGCATTGAGATTTTAAATTGGTTGGGAGAATGCAAAGAAAAAGGAAAGTAAAAATTTAGAGTCCAAATAGAAATTTTAAAAATAATGAGAAATGAGGCACCTGGGTGGCTCAGTTGGTGAGGCATCCAACTCTTGATTTTGGCTTAGGTCATGATCCTAGGGTTGTGGGATTGAGCCTCGAGTTGGGCTCTGAGCTGACAGCATGGAGCCTGCTTGGAATTCTCACTCTTTCCTCTCCTCTCTACCCCTCCCCACACTTGTGTGCGTGTGCTCTCTCTCTCTCAAAATAAATAAACTTAAAAAAAAATAATGAGAAGCAAATATGCTACACAATAAAGGACATGTCTGGGTAAGTCTTCTGCTTTCTCTCCCCTCCCTTCACTTTCCTTCTCTTCCCACCTCTTTTTTTATTATGAAACCTCTATCTTTAAAAAATTTGGTAAAAGACAACAAAAAAGATATGCCTGTATTTACCCAGTTAACAAAACAAATATCTGGGATCTATTTACATTTTTATCATTAACTTTCTTCCCCCCATGAAATTGTCCCTCATCTCTTATCACCCAATGTCTATCATTGGGTGACATAACTTGGGTGTCCAAATTCAAATAAGAATTGCAAAGGTCTTATTTTTCTAAGAACTTCAATTTTTAAAAAATTAAGATACGACAGACGTATGTCTTTATATTCGTTTCAGGTGTACAATATGATTCAATATCTGTATACATTTATGAAATGATCACCACTCTAAATCTAGTCAATATCCATTACCACATATTATAATTTTCCTATGATGAGAACTTAAAACCTACTCTCTTAGTAACTTTCAAATGTACAATATGGTATAAACTGTAGTCACCATGCTATACATTACATCCCAGTACTTAAGTATTTTATAACTGGACATTTGTACCTCTTGACACCTCCATCCTCTCTGCCCTCCTCTCCCCCCACACCTAGGGCACCACTAACAGAGGTATCTAGGAGTTTATTCATTTATTTCCTTTAGATTCTACATATAGAATTTCAGTTTCTACATTCAAACAAAGATGACTGTCCTAAGGCTACAGGTTTAAAAACATAACATACTACTAACAGTGCCACTCTCTCCAACAAGAAACTTTAGAAAGAGGTGCAGTAGAATATACAGAACACTACATCGGAAGTCAAAAGAGCCTGGTTCTGTCACTTAGTTTATGATCGTAGGCAAGTTATTTACTTCTGGTGAGTTTTATTTTCTTTAACTTAAAGGTTGAAGATAATCTTCATTAGATTTTGGTAATAATTAAATGAACTAAATAAAAGTTCGTTTTCATATATATTTTTTAAATGTTTATTCATTTTTGAGAGACAGAACACGGTGGTAGAGGGGGAGAGGGAGGGAGACACAGAATCCAAAGTAGGCTCCAGGCTCCTAGCTGTCAGCACACAGCCCAGAGTGGGGCTCGAACCCACAGTGAGGTCATGACCTGAGCCGAAGTCAGGCACTTAACCGATTGAGCTACCCAGGGGTCCCTCATTTTCATTCTTTTTTAGAAGGTTGTTGTACATAATAAATCTGTAAGTACACTATACATTGCATACAACTAAAGTGAGGGAAAAAAAGCAAACGGTGCTCTTAATTCCAAAGGCAAAGATTCTGTATTATTATGAAATTCCAACCATAAATAGCATATAAAAGATATTTAAGTTAACTTGAATAAATGATCACTATGTTTATGGCTTATCAGAAAACATTAAAAATATTCATGTAAATGTGCATTCCTCTTTTAAGTCAAATATACATTGAACTATTAGCATATGTCATGCATACAGGTGACTAGGCCATGTCCCTGACCCTAAGGAGCTCTCAGCAACGTCATTATTTGTGACTTTAGAATTTATGAAATGTTTAAACACACCTGGGTCACTACAATGATGAAAGATCAGTTAGTTACACTACCTTCTAAATTCTCAAAACAATCAAAAGCGGATAAGGAAAAGGAAAGTGAGGAGATGGAGTGACCTGGCCAAGGTTATATGGCTAAAGGATAGCAGTATCTGGGAGTAGAAACAGGCCTCAAATGCTACTAACTGGTTTCTCTCCCTGATACCTGAGGCTGAGGGACAATATCTTTCCCTGAAATACAGGCTATTTTAATTCATTGTACAAACTAGGAAGTTTATTTTAAGAGTAAGAAGTGATGCAATGTAGCAAGTATGAAACTAAGAGTGAATCCTAGTGTCAATTATGGACTTTGGGTGATAATGATGTGTCAGTGCAGGTTCACCAGCTGTAACAAGTACACCACTCTGCTGAGGGATGCTGATAACAGGTAAGGCTATGCCTGTGTGCTAGGGAGTATACAGGGAATCTCTGTACTGTTAGCTCGATTTTGCTATGGACCTAAAACTGCTTTTAAAACGTCTATTTTAAAAGGTAAGGGATGCTATTCATAATCACATAAGGACAACAGGAATAAACTGAGACTGTCCAGAACAAATCAGGAAATATGTTCACCCTACTCAGGACTCGAACTTGAATCCCTAGAGAGATGTGGTTATTCAAGTTAATTCAGAGTTTCATTTAAAACACTTTTTTTAAAAAAAGTGTCGAATCACTGAAGATTTGCAACAATGACCATTGTAATAAATATTTCAAAGAAACTGAAAAAATTCTCACCAGAAGGAGAAGATAATGTGTACGTACCAAGCTGTCCTCGGCTTCGGCGCACCATTTCTTGCCTAGCACCTATGCTCCCAAGAATAGCTTCTTCAAGCTTTGCTCTCATGTCTTTTGATTTCTTAAAGGTCAAACTATTCATTCTTTCAAACACTTTCTTTCCCTAAAATTTAAACATTAGCAAAGAAGAGCCATTGAGGAAATTTCCTTCTTCCTTTTCCACATTATGTTTTCTTTCTCGTTTTTCTCTGAAATGGCATAGTGATCACTTACTTTGTACTCAAAGCAAGATACGCAGAGATAAAGCAAATCTAATAGCCGGTTTAGCTGTAGGACTGAGAGATCTGTGAACCACTTTTGTAGAACTGTCTCATCTGCATTCTTGAGAACCCAAAGTAGACAGATCAAAAGGCTCCGACTCGATTCTGCTGAAAAGGTAGTGTGTTGCCTACCACTCTGAAAATAAAGAACAGTAGAATGAGACAGACTGATCAATGGCCATTTCTTTTCTGGGGTTGCCAACTGTTTTCTTCTAACTGTAATAAAACAAAAATTGCTTAAAAAATCAAATATTTAAAAAGAACCATTTGATTTAGACAATACTTGAATAAGTCATATAGAGCCTTAAACTTCAGGTCCTGAAGTTTAATAACTTTTCCTGGCATTGGAAGATTGTTTTAATTTATATGGTAGGGTTTCCTGTAGACAATAAACACTGAAAGAAACAAGGGAAAAACATAACAGATCCACTATTAAAACTAAGATATCTATGTTCATCATGTCTGATATAATATGGTAAAAGAAAAAGCAAATGACTCCATAAAGTGGTATAAGAACAGAGTAGAATAGTAATAACAAAATGTTTATCAGGCTTAAAGAACTATGGATTCCTCTCAAGGGCCACTGACAAAAGGGAAGAGTCTTAGACCATACGTAAATAAAAAGCACTTTGGGGCGCCTGGGTGGCGCAGTCGGTTAAGCGTCCGACTTCAGCCAGGTCACGATCTCGCGGTCCGTGAGTTCGAGCCCCGCGTCAGGCTCTGGGCTGATGGCTCGGAGCCTGGAGCCTGTTTCCAATTCTGTGTCTCCCTCTCTCTCTGCCCCTCCCCCGTTCATGCTCTGTCTCTCTCTGTCCCAAAAATAAATAAAAAACGTTGAAAAAAAAGATTTAAAAAAAATAAAAATAAAATAAAAAGCACTTTCACTTAGAGAAATAAGGTGAAGGTGCTATCTTCAGTCTTCAATCTGCACTTGTAATACAGCATGTGAAAATGAAAAAAATGAAAAAAAAAGAAAAATTAGGAATAAAAACTTGTCTACGATACCATTTATTCCATATTTACTCTGTTCTAATCATCATGCTAAGCTCTTTCTGTACATTATTTCATTTAGTCCTCCAACAGTATTACCAAGCAGGTTGTATCATCTTAGTTTTACAGACAAGAACATAGGATGACAATTAAAGGTGATGATGATGACAAAACAGAACATTTGAGATGTGCTAGACACTGTGCTAATCATTTCTCATTTAACTCTCACAATGATTTCTGAGATGGTATTAATCACTGTTATTTCTAGTTTAAACGTAAGGAAATGAAAAGCTAGAGATTAAGCCAAGATTTTAGTCCAGGTTAACCAGACACCAAAGCTTATACTCTTTACCATTATACTACATTCTAAGCTTTGGTTAAGTAAATATACTAACTAATAATAAGAAAGCCTTGGAAGGGATGTTAAGAAGAGAAGACAAAGGGAAGTTTAACATACTTAACTGTTGGAGTCATGATCTCAACTACTACCTTACTCTCCCCTCCATCCTAGATGATAAAAATGATAGCAGTCGACTCTTCTATGATGCTTACTCTGTGCTAGGCACTGTACTGAACACTTTATGCATATTAACTTATTTATCCCTTGCACCCATCCAAAAAGATAAATATTATTACTCACCACATCTTACAGTCAAAGAAAACTAAGACACCGAGAAGTATTCTATACAGGTATTTTGCAGTAAGTAGCAGGCCTGAGATTCAAATGCAGAAGAAAGGGTGGCTCCAGAGAGAAATCAAACACTTACCTATGTTCACTATGCTTGCACATATAAGTGAATTCACCTACATAAACTCACTTAACCAAATCACACAATAACCAAATTAAGAACTCAATGGAGTGATTTAAAATAATATTAGGTAGAATTAAGGAGAGAATTAGTAAACTGGAAGATAGATCAAAAACAACAACCCAGTGTGAAGAACAGGTTAACAACAAGATGGACTATACAGAAGAAAAGAGACACAGAGGATGCAATAAGGAGGACTAACATAAGCTTAACTGGAATATAAAAAGAGGAGAGACAGAATGAAGAAGAGGACATATTTGGGCAGATAATAGTCTAGAATTTCACAGAACTGAAGATGCTGAACTACAGATTTAAGAAGTCCAAAAAAAAACACCAAAAAACCAAACAAATACCAAGCAGAACAAACATAAAGAAATTCAAAACTAGATGCAACAGAATGAAACCACAGAAGACCAATTCTAAGGAGAATATCATAAAAAAGAGGTGGCGGGAGAGACAGATTATCTTTAAAGAAGCAATAGTTCAACACCTTTTTTTTTTTTTTTTTTTTTTAAGAGAGAGAAAACATGAGCAGGGTAAGGGAAAGGGCAGAGGGAGAGAGAATGGGTTTTTTTTTAGTTTATTTATTTATTTTTGAGAGAGAGAGAGAGAGAGAGAGACAGAGCACACGTACTTAAGAGTGAGCTGGGGAGATGCACACACAGAGAGACAGAGACAGAGAGAGAGAGAGGGAGAGGGAGACAGAGAATCCCAAGCAGGCTTCGTGCTGTCAGCACACAGCTCTATGTGGGGCTCGATCTCATAAACCATGAGATTATGACCTGAGCTGAAATCAAGAGTCAGATGCTTAACCAACTGAGCCACCCAAGCACCCAAGACACAGCTAAAGCAGTAATTGAAGTGTGTTTGGGTGGTGCAGTTAAGTGACCAACTCTTGACTTCGGCTTAGGTCATGATTCCACCATTCTGGAGTTTGAGCCCCATATGCAGCTCCCCAGAGCCTGATTGGGATTCTCTCTCTCTCTGCCCCTCTCCACTTACATTCTTTTTCTCTCTCAAAATAAATAAATGAACTTTAAAAATAAAAAAGTAGCAGTAATGGAAATGAGAAGACAGTGGAGACAATGCCCTTAGCATGCTGAAAGAAAACAGGATACTCAGATGCTATTTCAAAAAAATACAAAATACAAAAACCTTAAGAATGAAGGTCAAACAAAGATATTTTTCAAAGAAACACAGAAAGTTCATCACCATAGCACAGAAAATTCTAAAGGATACAGTATTTCTTATGGAAGGTCACAAATTTGGGAAAAAAGCAAATACAGTGGTGAACACATGTGCAAATTTAAATGATAATTAAATTTATATAGCCATACAAGTAATAATAATGTCTCTTGAAGTTTAATGATATATACTATTAAAAATGCATGAAAATAGCATTTAAGTAGGCAGAAAGGTAAATAAATAATCAACCTGTTCTAAGATCCTTCTATTAACCAATGTGAAAGTAAGGGTAATGATTAAATGAGATGGAATTTAATTTAAGGAAGTATACAGTGATTTGTAATACAATGAAAAAAAGAAACAGAATGTATAACTTCTAAAGTAGAAAAAAGGAAAAAAATAGAACAAGGAAAATGAATGAAAGGAAAAAAATAATCTAAAAAAACACAATAAATGAGACAAAAAGGCATACGGGGTGGGACAATATGAAGTAAAATTAAAGAATGTTAAGTACATTAAATTTAGTTATATCAAATTAAGTGGATTTTATTAAAAAAATTTTTTTTAATGTTTAGTTTTGAGAGAGAGAGAGACAGAGCTCAGATGGAGGAGAGTGAGAGAGAGGAGACACAGAATCTGAAGCAGGCTCCAGGCTTTGAGCTGTCAGCACAGAGCCCATTGAGGGGCTTGAACCCATGAACATGAGATCATGACCTGAGCCGAAGCCGTACGCTTAACCGACTGAGCCACCCAGGCGCCCTAAAAATTTTTTTTAATGTTTTATTATTTATTTTTGAGAGAGAGAGAGAGAACAGGGGAGGGATAGAGAGAGGGAGACATGGAATCTGATGCAGGCTCCAAGCTCTGACCTGTCAGCACAGAGCCCAATGCAGGGCTCAAATTCACGAACAGCGAGATCATGACCTGAGCCAAAGTTGGATGCTTAACTGACTGAGCCACCCAGGTGCCTCTAAATTAAGTGGCTTTTAAAAACTCTAGTGAAAGACAAAAATGAACAGACTAGATTTTAAAAGCTTAAGACAAAAATCTAACTACATGTTGATTATAAAAGACACATGTAAAACATAATTTTCAAACATTTAAAACATAAGAAAAAAATGCTGAAAGGAGAAGGATGAAAAAACTCATATATATATATATATATATATAAATATATATTTATATATATAAATATATATATATATATATATTTATATATATATATATCAGAAGATAGATATCTTCTACTAATACAATACAAAATAGACTTGAAGGCAAAATAAAAAGTCTTACAATTCATGTTGATAAGAGGTGCAGTCCATCAAAAAACTAACAATTAAAATTAGGTATTTCATAATAAGGCCTCAAAGGAAATGAATCCTTAGGAAATGACAAGCTATTAAAAAGCCATGATTTTAATGGGATATTAGAATAAGCAGACAGAATTCAGTAAAAAGAACAAAGGTTTAAACAAGAAGACTAACAAATTTGAAATAACAGGTGTAATGGACAAATACAGAACACTGAAATACACTAAAGAATATGCACTTTCAAATACGTGACCTATTTGCAAAAACTGACTAAATACAAGACCATGAAACCAGCTGTCACAAATATAACAAACTGAAAAATTACACAAAGTTCTCTGATCATGAAATCAGGTCAAAATCAGAAACAAAGGATTATGAGAAATTTTCCTATGACTAGATATTTTAAAACAAAAACTTAGGGCATAAAAGACAAAAATAATCATAATGAACTTCAGATATATTTTGAACTGAATAATAAAAATGCTACATATAAACTGTGGCATGTAACTAAAACAATAAAAGGAAAATATACAGGCTTAAAATATGTACCAAAGAAGGAAGGATGAAAATTAGTAGGTTAAACATCCATCAAGAAGTGAGAGAAAGAAAACTATAAATGCAAAAAAAGTAGAAGACATTAAATAATGAAGATAAACATTCAAAAGAACCCAAATTGGTTCTTTATAAAGACTAAAGATTACACAAATTTCTACTGAGACTGATTTAAGACAAATGTACAAAAAAAATCAGACACAGAAATGAAACCATTTATATTTACTACAGATGGTATAGACATTAAAAAGATTATAGAAGATATTTGAATTTTGTATGCCAATAGATTTTAATAAATTTCTATTAGAATAAAATATACAGAAACCAGTATAAAAGGAAATAGAAAACTTCAACAGTCTTAGAGTCATTAAAGAAATTAAATCAGTACTTTTTAAACTTTCAAAAAAGAAAACTCCAAGTACAGATGGCCTCACCCACAATTTCCCCAAATACTCCAGGAAGAAATAACTCCAATTTTAAACAAGTCTCTACAGACAGCATAAAAGGGCAAATTCCCTGGCTCATTTAAATTGGCTTTCCTAACCGTGATTCCAAAATTTGTAAAGAACATTATGAGAAAAACATTACAAGCAATTTTACTGACAAACATAAATACACGTATCTTAAATTACAGCACATAAAATCCATTAATACACAATCATGAAAAAAAGCTGGGTTTAATTCAGGAACTGAAGGTAGGTTTAATACTAGAAAATCAATTGAAAGGGGTCTCAGTAAAAGATTAAAAAGCAAAATAACAGGTGCCTGGGGGGCTCAGTTGGTTAAGCGTCCAATTTCGGCTCAGGTCATGATCTCATGGTTCGTGGGTTCGAGCCCTGCATTGGACTCTGTGCTGACAGCTCAAAGTCTAGAGCCTGCTTCGGATTTTGTGTCTCCCTGTCTCTCTGCCCCTCTGCTTGTGCTCTCTCTCAAAAATAAACATTTAAAAAAAAAAAAAAAAAAAAAAAGGCAAAATAACATGAGTGTCTCAGTGGATGCAAAGAAAGCATGATTAAAATTCAACTACTTGTAATTAAAAAACAAAACTCTTAGCAAACGAGGAACAGAAGAGAACTTCCATAATGTAATGGAGGATAGCTAAAAAAAAAAAAAAAAAAAAAAAAAAATCCAAAACAAAAAATCCCCAAAAACTACATCACATACGTTTAAGAATGAAGTGTTCCAGTTTCCCCTTTAAGGATGTTATCACCACTTGTATTCAACAACTGTACTGGAGGTTTTAGCCAATAAAATAAGTTATGAGAAAAACTTGAAAGAAACAAACTGCCATTATTCATAGATGACTGGACTGTGTATGTAGAAAAAAAGCCTATACATATGTTATTAGTTTAGCAATTCTGCTAAAAATAAACATCACTGTATAAAATCAATTCCATTTCCACATGAAAGTAATCAACAGTTGGAAAAAATAATTTTTGAAAAATATGACATTTATAAGATTATATATAATTATATGTATTATATAATTTTATAATATTATAAAAGTAAAAAAATATCAAGGACCAAAAAACACATCTACAAAAAATGTACTAGGACTCTTTTAGTGAAAAGTATAAAAGTTTATATATTTATAGACATTAAAGAAGGCCTAAATAATAGGTAGATCTTTCATGTTCAATGATTAGGAGATTCAGTAGTGTAAAAGTATCAATTGTCCTCAAAATTAACCCACAGAATCATTACAATCTTAACCAAAATCCCCACAGATTCACCGGTTCTTTTTTTACTTTAGTGAAACATCATGAGCTAATTCTAAAATTTATGTAGAAATGCAAAGGGCCAAGAATTAGTCAAGAAATTTGTTTTAATATGCATGAGGATTTTTTTTCTTTTTTTTCAAGCTTTTATCTGAATTCCAGCTAGCTAATATATAGTTTAATTATTAGTTTCAGGTGTAGAATTTAGTGATTCATCACTTACGTAAAACACCCAGTACTCATCACAACAGTGCCCTGCATGAGGACTTTTTTCTACATGACAGACCATACATAGATAGTACTGAGGAGTAAGGAAAATAATCTTTTAATAAATGGTGTTGAGGGGAGTTCCGGAAGATGGCGGCGTAGGAGGACGCTGGGCTCACCGCGCGTCCTGCTGATCACTTAGATTCCACCTACACCTGCCTAAAGAACCCAGAAAACCGCCAGAGGATTAGCAGAACGGAGTCTCCGGAGCCAAGCGCAGACGAGAGGCCCACGGAAGAGGGTAGGAAGGGCGGCGAGGCGGTGCGCGCTCCACGGACTGGCGGGAGGGAGCCGGGGCGGAGGGGCGGCTCGCCGGCCAAGCAGAGCCCCCGAGTCGGGCTGGCAAAAGCGGAGGGGCCGGACGGACTGTGTTCTGACAGCAAGCGCGACTTAGCGTCTGGGAGGTCAGAAGTTAACAGCTCTGCTCAGAAAGCGGGAAGGCTGGAGGACAAAGGGAGGGAGAGCTGCTGAGCCCCCGGACGGCAGAGCTCAGCTTGGCGGGGAACAAAGGCGCTCGCCAGCGCCATCTCCCTCGCCCATCCCCCAGCCAAAATCCCAAAGAGAACCAGTTCCTGCCAGGGAACTTGCTCGCTCCGCGCAAACACCCAACTCTGTGCTTCTGCGGAGCCAAACCTCCGGCAGCGGATCTGACTCCCTCCCGCTGCCACAGGGCCCCTCCTGAAGTGGATCACCTAAGGAGAAGCGAGCTAAGCCTGCCCCTCCTGCCCCCGTGCACCTTGCCTACCCACCCCAGCTAATACGCCAGCTCCCCAGCACCACAAGCCTGGCAGTGTGCAAGTAGACCAGACGGGCCACACCACCCCACAGTGAATCCCGCCCCTAGGAGAGGGGAAGAGAAGGCACACACCAGTCTGACTGTGGCCCCAGCGGTGGGCTGGGGGCAGACATCAGGTCGGACTGCGGCCCCGCCCACCAACTCCAGTTATACACCACAGCACGGGGGAAGTGCCCTGCGGGTCCTCACCACTCCAGGGACTGTCCAAAATGACCAAACGGAAGAATTCCCCTCAGAAGAATCTCCAGGAAATAACAACAGCTAATGAACTGATCAAAAAGGATTTAAATAATATAACAGAAAGTGAATTTAGAATAATAGTCATAAAATTAATCGCTGGGCTTGAAAACAGTATACAGGACAGCAGAGAATCTCTTGCTACAGAGATCAAGGGACTAAGGCACAGTCACGAGGAGCTGAAAAACGCTTTAAACGAAATGCAAAACAAAATGGAAACCACGACGGCTCGGATTGAAGAGGCAGAGGAGAGAATAGGTGAACTAGAAGATAAAGTTATGGAGAAAGAGGAAGCTGAAAGAAAGAGAGATAAAAAAATCCAGGAGTATGAGGGGAAAATTAGAGAACTAAGTGATACACTAAAAAGAAATAATATACGCATAATTGGTATCCCAGAGGAGGAAGAGAGAGGGAAAGGTGCTGAAGGGGTACTTGAAGAAATTATAGCTGAGAACTTCCCTGAACTGGGGAAGGAAAAAGGCATTGAAATCCAAGAGGCACAGAGAACTCCCTTCAGACGTAACTTGAATCGATCTTCTGCACGACATATCATAGTGAAACTGGCAAAATACAAGGATAAAGAGAAAATTCTGAAAGCAGCAAGGGATAAACGTGCCCTCACATATAAAGGGAGACCTATAAGACTCGTGACGGATCTCTCCTTTGAAACTTGGCAGGCCAGAAAGGCTTGGCACGATATCTTCAGTGTGCTAAACAGAAAAAATATGCAGCCGAGAATCCTTTATCCAGCAAGTCTGTCATTTAGAATAGAAGGAGAGATAAAGGTCTTCCCAAACAAACAAAAACTGAAGGAATTTGTCACCACGAAACCAGCCCTACAAGAGATCCTAAGGGGGATCCTGTGAGACAAAGTACCAGAGACATCACTACAAGCATAAAACATACAGACATCACAATGACTCTAAACCCGTATCTTTCTATAATAACACTGAATGTAAATGGATTAAATGCGCCAACCAAAAGACATAGGGTATCAGAATGGATAAAAAAACAAGACCCATCTATTTGCTGTCTACAAGAGACTCATTTTAGATCTGAGGACACCTTTAGATTGAGAGTGAGGGGATGGAGAACTATTTATCATGCTACTGGAAGCCAAAAGAAAGCTGGAGTAGCCATACTTATATCAGACAAACTAGACTTTAAATTAAAGGCTGTAACAAGAGATGAAGAAGGGCATTATATAATAATTACAGGGTCTATCCATCAGGAAGAGCTAACAATTATAAATGTCTATGCGCCAAATACCGGAGCCCCCAGATATATAAAACAGTTACTCATAAACATAAGCAACCTTATTGATAAGAATGTGGTCATTGCAGGGGACTTTAACACACCACTTACAGAAATGGATAGATCATCTAGACACACAGTCAATAAAGAAACAAGGGCCCTGAATGATACATTGGATCAGATGGACTTGACAGATATATTTAGAACTCTGCATCCCAAAGCAACAGAATATACTTTCTTCTCGAGTGCACATGGAACATTCTCCAAGATAGATCATATACTGGGTCACAAAACAGCCCTTCATAAGTTTACAAGAATTGAAATTATACCATGCATACTTTCAGACCACAATGCTATGAAGCTTGAAATCAACCACAGGAAAAAGTCTGGAAAACCTCCAAAAGCATGGAGGTTAAAGAACACCCTACTAACGAATGAGTGGGTCAACCAGGCAATTAGAGAAGAAATTAAAGAATATATGGAAACAAACGAAAATGAAAATACAACAATCCAAACGCTTTGGGACGCAGCGAAGGCAGTCCTGAGAGGAAAATACATTGCAATCCAGGCCTATCTCAAGAAACAAGAAAAATCCCAAATACAAAATCTAACAGCACACCTAAAGGAAATAGAAGCAGACAGCAAAGGCAGCCTAAACCCAGCAGAAGAAGAGAAATCATAAAGATCAGAGCAGAAATAAACAATATAGAATCTAAAAAAACGGCAGAGCAGATCAACGAATCCAAGAGTTGGTTTTTTGAAAAAATAAACAAAATTGACAAACCTCTAGCGAGGCTTCTCAAAAAGAAAAGGGAGATGACCCAAATAGATAAAATCATGAATGAAAATGGAATGATTACAACCAATCCCTCAGAGATACAAACAATTATCAGGGAATACTATGAAAAATTATATGCCAACAAATTGGACAACCTTGAAGAAATGGACAAATTCCTAAACACCCACACTCTTCCAAAACTCAATCAGGAGGAAATAGAAAGCTTGAACAGACCCATAACTAGCGAAGAAATTGAATCGGTTATCAAAAATCTCCCAACAAATAAGAGTCCAGGACCAGATGGCTTCCCAGGGGAGTTCTACCAGACGTTTAAAGCAGAGATAATACCTATCCTTCTCAAGCTATTCCAAGAAATAGAAAGGGAAGGAAAACTTCCAGACTCATTCTATGAAGCCAGTATTACTTTGATTCCTAAACCAGACAGAGACCCAGTAAAAAAAGAGAACTACAGGCCAATATCCCTGATGAATATGGATGCAAAAATTCTCAATAAGATACTAGCAAATCGAATTCAACAGCATATAAAAAGAATTATTCACCATGATCAAGTGGGATTCATTCCTGGGATGCAGGGCTGGTTCAACATTCGCAAATCGATCAACGTGATACATCATATTAACAAAAAAAAAGAGAAGAACCATATGATCCTGTCAATCGATGCAGAAAAGGCCTTTGACAAAATCCAGCACCCTTTCTAATAAAAACCCTTGAGAAAGTCGGGATAGAAGGAACATACTTAAAGATCATAAAAGCCATTTATGAAAAGCCCACAGCTAACATCATCCTCAATGGGGAAAAACTGAGAGCTTTTTCCCTGAGATCAGGAACACGACAGGGATGCCCACTCTCACCGCTGCTGTTTAATATAGTGCTGGAAGTTCTAGCATCAGCAATCAGACAACAAAAGGAAATCAAAGGCATCCAAATTGGCAAAGATGAAGTCAAGCTTTCGCTTTTTGCAGATGACATGATATTATACATGGAAAATCCGATAGACTCCACCAAAAGTCTGCTAGAACTGATACATGAATTCAGCAAAGTTGCCGGATACAAAATCAATGTACAGAAATCAGTTGCATTCTTATACACTAACAATGAAGCAACAGAAAGACAAATAAAGAAACTGATCCCATTCACAATTGCACCAAGAAGCATAAAATACCTAGGAATAAATCTAACCAAAGATGTAAAAGATCTGTATGCTGAAAACTATAGAAAGCTTATGCAGGTAATTGAAGAAGATATAAAGAAATGGAAAGACATTCCCTGCTCATGGATTGGAAGAATAAATATTGTGAAAATGTCAATACTACCCAAAGCTATCTACACATTCAATGCAATCCCAATCAAAATTGCACCAGCATTCTTCTCGAAACTAGAACAAGCAATCCTAAAATTCATATGGAACCACAAAAGGCCCCGAATAGCCAAAGTAATTTTGAAGAAGAAGACCAAAGCAGGAGGCATCACAATCCCAGACTTTAGCCTCTACTACAAAGCTGTCATCATCAAGACAGCATGGTATTGGCATAAAAACAGACACATAGACCAATGGAATAGAATAGAAACCCCAGAACTAGACCCACAAACGTATGGCCAACTCATCTTTGACAAAGCAGGAAAGAACATCCAATGGAAAAAAGACAGTCTCTTTAACAAATGGTGCTGGGAGAACTGGACAGCAACATGCAGAAGGTTGAAACTAGAACACTTTCTCACACCATTCACAAAAATAAACTCAAAATGGATAAAGGACCTGAATGTGAGACAGGAAACCATCAAAACCTTAGAGGAGAAAGCAGGAAAAGACCTCTCTGACCTCAGCCGTAGCAATCTCTTACTCGGCACATCCCCAAAGGCAAGGGAATTAAAAGCAAAAGTGAATTACTGGGACCTTATGAAGATAAAAAGCTTCTGCACAGCAAAGGAAACAACCAACAAAACTAAAAGGCAACCAACGGAATGGGAAAAGATATTTGCAAATGACACATCGGACAAAGGGCTAGTATCCAAAATCTATAAAGAGCTCATCAAACTCCACACCCGAAAAACAAATAACCCAGTGAAGAAATGGGCAGAAAACATGAATAGACACTTCTCTAAAGAAGACATCCGGATGGCCAACAGGCACATGAAAAGATGTTCAACGTCGCTCCTCATCAGGGAAATACAAATCAAAACCACACTCAGATACCACCTCACGCCAGTCAGAGTGGCCAAAATGAAGAAATCAGGAGACTATAGATGCTGGAGAGGATGTGGAGAGACGGGAACCCTCTTGCACTGTTGGTGGGAATGCAAATTGGTGCAGCCGCTCTGGAAAGCAGTGTGGAGGTTCCTCAGAAAATTAAAAATAGACCTACCCTATGACCCAGCAATAGCACTGCTAGGAATTTATCCAAGGGATACAGGAGTACTGATGCATAGGGGCACTTGTACCCCAATGTTTATAGCAGCACTCTCAACAATCGCCAAATTATGGAAAGAGCCTAAATGTCCATCAACTGATGAATGGATAAAGAAATTGTGGTTTATATACACAATGGAATACTACGTGGCAATGAGAAAGAATGAAATAGGGCCTTTTGTAGCAACGTGGATGGAACTGGAGAGTGTGATGCTAAGTGAAATAAGCCATACAGAGAAAGACAGATACCATATGGTTTCACTCTTATGTGGATCCTGAGAAACGTAACAGAAACCCATGGGGGAGGGGAAGGGAAAAAAAAAAAAAAAAGGGGTTGGAGTGGGAGAGAGCCAAAGCATAAGAGACTGTTAAAAACTGAGAACAAACTGAGGGTTGATGGGGGGTGGGAGGGAGGGCAGGGTGGGTGATGGGTATTGAGGAGGGCACCTTTTGGGATGAGCACTGGGTGTTGTATGGAAACCAATTTGACAGTAAATTTCATATATTAAAAAATAAATAAATAAATAAATAAATAAATAAATAAATAAATAAATAAAAAAATAAAAAAAAAAAATAAATGGTGTTGAGAGAATTTGGTATAATGTAAATAAATGAATGAAACTGGCTCCCTAAATTCTACTGTTCATAAAAAAATTCCAGGTAAATTTTAGGGTTAAAATGAAAGAACAAAAAAAGCATTTAAAAAATAACATAGGGAGGGGCACATAGGTGGCTCAGTTCATTAAAGCGTCTGACTCTTGATTTTGGCTCAGGTCATAATCTCATGGTTTGTGAGTTTGAGCCCCTCAATGGTCTCTGTGGAGACCCTCAATGGTCTCAGCCCGGAGCCTGCTTGGGATCCTCTCTCTCCCTCTCTGTCTGCCCCTCCCCACTCACTCTTTCTCCTTCAAAAAAAAAAAAAAAAAAGTCATCAGGTTAAAAAAAATAACATAGGGAATATCTTCATAATCTTGAAATAGGAAAAAATTTTAAAGATACAAAAAAACACTAGCTGTACAGGAAAAGATTGACAAACTTAAGTATTTTAAAATAAGAAACTCTAATCACCAAATTCACTGTTCAGTGTGTGATAAAAGCAAGCCACCAAAAAGGAAATATTTGAGCCACTTATAATTGATAACGGGCTTGATCAAGAACATATAAAACTCATACAAACCATAAACAATGGCAGAAAACCAAATGGCAACTGGGCAAAAACTCTACACACCACAAAAGAGAAAATTCAAATTGTCAACATATATATGAAGAAGTGCATACCCTCATAAGACATCAGGAAAACAAAGGCTAAAATGAGATACAACTATAAATTACAGATTAACAAAAATTCTAAAGTCTGAAAAGTCTAAATGCTGATGAACATGTGAAGGAATGGGAACTCTCATACTACAGGTAACATATAAACTGAGACAAACCCTTTGGAAAATACCCAAGTATACTGGTAATAAAGATACACATAGATTCTATAACCCAGCAAATTCCACTCCTAGGAAATATCCTGAATAAAAGTATATACATACAGGATACATGTAAAGGAATCTATAGGGCTACTATTTGAAATAACCCAAAATCAGAAACCATTCATGCATCCAAGAATAAAATAAGTTAAAAAAAGGTAAATAGTTTTATATATAGTCAGACAAATGAATGTCATCAGAAACGAGTATCAGTAAATTATAGCTACATTTTATAATATGGATGAATAATAAAAATATAAAATTAAACTACAGGATTTAGGGATGCCCACTTGAACGGTAAAACGATAACCAAAATTAAGCAATTAGTTAGAAGAGAGGGTGGCATGGTGGATAGCTGTGGTGGAGAAGAAAATCCAATTGGCTGAAAGGCAGCCAATGTTCTATATTTTGTCCTGAGAGGTGGTTACAAAGGTGTTCATTTTACGTTTTGTAAATTTGTACATTTATGATTCATGTAATTTTTAATATATAGTATATTTCATCTAAGAAAAGTTTTAAAAAGTGAAAAGGATGGTCAACAAAATGGTGCACAGTGGTCCTTCTGAGAGGAGAGAGGGATTGGACTGAGGGCAGACTGGGAACTTCCAAGGAATTTGCAATGTTCTATTTCTGAAGTTGGGTGGTGGGTACATTATTGTTTCTTTCATTGTTATACTTTAATTGTACACGTACTTTTGATGTTATACATACAAAATAATATATAAAGTACAAGGGATAAAAGAAAGTTGATAAATTGAATTCATCAAAATTAAAAACTTGTGCACTTCAAATGACACAATCAACAAAGCAAATAGATAATCCACAGAACAGGAGAAAATATTTGCAAATCACATATCTGATAAGGGATTTGTACTCAATATATAAAAAAATCCTTTTAACTCAATAACAAGGAAGTAACACAATACTAAACTGGCAAAGAATATGAATGAACTTTTCTCTAAATAAGACATACGAAAAAGATGTCTCAATAAGCAAACGAAGATGCTCAACATCAGTAGACATTAGGGAAATGCAAATCAAAACCACAGTGAGATACTACTCTATACCAAGGTGGTTATAATAACAAAAAGAGATAATAGCAAAGGTAGGTGAGGATATGAGAAACAGGAATCTTAATTTATTGTTGGTGAGAATGTAAAATGGTGCAGCCACTTTGAAAATTCCGAAGTTTCCAAAAATGTTAAACACAGAGATACCAGATGACCCAACAAATCCACTTCTAGATATCTACCTAAGAGAAACAAAAACATGTGTACACAAAGACATGTATACAAATGTTCACAGTAGCATCATTCCTAACAGTCAAAAAGGGAAAAGGATCCAAATGATCATCAACTGACAAATGGATGAAAATCTGGTATATCAATACAAAAGAGTATTATTTGGCAATTAAAAAAAAAAGGAAGTGCTGATATACATTACAACATGGCTGAATCACAAAAATATTATGTTTGGTAAAAAAGCTAGACATAGAAGATCACAGTATGTAATTCCATTTACATGAAATGTCCAGAATAGGCAAATCTAGACAGATATAAAGTAGACTAGGTGCTGCCTAGGGCTGAGAGGAAATAGGGAGTGGCTACAGAACAGGCCTCAGGGTTCTTTATGGGGAAATATTCTAAACTTAGATTGTAGTGATGGCTGCACAATTCTGTAAATATATCAAAAACCATGAAATTGTACAGTTAAAATGGATGAATCTTTTGATATGTAAATTATCTCAATAAAACTAAGTCAACAGGCTAGCTTCCATAAGTATTACTGCATTTTTCTGAAAGAACGTCATTTGAAACTTTAAGAACTTGATCTTGGTCTACTGTTTGTTTCCTCTCTGCTCCCATATCCTTTGTTCCTTAAGGGGGGAAATTACAGGGGCAGAGAACCTATCAATTTTCTTAAACATGAAACAGGATAAATTTTAACAGATTAAAAAAAATATTTTCAATTGCTAAACAGTGAGAATATTTCTTAGGGTTGATAAAGAATAAAATGGATTTTGAAAATAGGGGCGCCTGGGTGGATCAGTCGGTTAAGCGTCTGACCTTGGCTCAGGTCATGATCTCGTGGTTCATGAGTTCAAGCCCTGTGTCAGGCTGTGTGCTGACAGCTCAGAGACTGGAGCCTGCCTCGGATTCTGTGTCTCCCTCTCTCTCTCTGCCTCGCTCCTGCTCACACTCTGCCTCTCTCTCAAAAATAAACAAACATTAAAAAAAGAAAGAAAATAGGCTATATACAATAAGGCAACTTTCAAATTCTGAATGACAGAATACAGAGTTCTATACCATAAACCTTGAGGTATTAATTTTTAAAACAACTTAGTATAAAATAAGCAGAACCTTAATGTTTCCACAAATAAAACTCACAGTACTTTTGCATCAGTTAATACAATAACCTCAGTTATTTAAGAGGATATCCTTGTAAGTATCTGTCTTTCCAGGAAAAAACTTCTGCAGGAGGGTTGTTCTTACCGATGATGTGAGGAGGAAACTGCCAGGCCTGGTTAGCTGAGGGACTGATGTTCCTGCAATTGCCATGGCAACTGTCTGGCTTATCATGCTTCCGCTCTCACTTTCATAGTCATCAGTGGCTATACAAATTGGTCTTCCTCTTTGATTGTGAGTTTCTGGAAAAATCATCCCAAAATAAATAAATAAAATTCCATTTAGGTTAATTAATGGTTACTGAGCATGCAATTTCCTTTCCTATTCTCCATTACCCTTTAAAGGAAAAACCTATTAAGATGTAGTATTTATCATTAGATTTACTTATTTTAGACAATATTTTAAACATTAACCCATTCCTACAACAATAATATATAGTTTTGTAGAGAACTTTAACTTGCTAGTAAAAGAAGATATAATAATATAAACATTTCTGCCTTCAAATAAAAGAAGCCCATTTTAGCGATCAAAATACTGGTTGAACACTCAAGAACCAGTCCCATAAAGGCATGGAGTTGGTTATCTTTGTATCACCAGTTCTGTTGAAGTTCTTAATATGTATTAGGTACTTAGTAAATGTTTGTTTTTATTTTATTGAACTGGAAGTACTTTATCAGATTAAGTGTTAATTTAAATGCAAACTACAGTATTTCCTTTAGGGCAAGTGAATTCTAAATATGGAAAGCAAGAGCAATAAAATTTTGTGAGTTCTAGGTTTTAAAAAGCAACGGAACTTCAACTTATAAACCCAGTATTAATGATAAACATAATTCTTGATATTCAGGGGAATATTAATTTCAGTCTTATATATGAATAAAATTGTGACTGAAGGTGGTAGACATCTGTCAAGTTTTCTTACATATTTTCTTCAGATGAACAGTATAGTCTGATACCAAAAATCCTATTTTCTAATAGGTAGGTACAGAAAAGTCTTATATCATTAAAATTCATCTTAAGAACCAGTTAAGAAAAGTTTGCAGTGAATTCTCTCACATAATCAAAAGTTATTCAGTAATATGGTTAAATATTTATAGTTTACTTATGTCAGTGTACATTTTCTTCTAATTCTTTCCCTAAAATAAGATCTTTATCCTCGAGCTATTTCTAATATTTTTAAACACTGAGATTTTCTTTAAAAATTTGTTTTAAATATACTAAGTACCTGTAAAGTCATACAGCTGAGGAACAGTTTCCATGATAATGCCAATCAGAGGTAGATACAACATGGCCACCCTAGCCTTTATCTGGGGGTCAGAGTACCGTGGGTCTGAGTCGTGACTGGATAGTAAATTGTGTACCATATTGATGACTTTCTTGTGCAATCCAAACAGTCTATTTTAAAAAGAAGATGAAGAAGAAGCAGCAGCAGTAAGGTCACAGAGATTAGTAAATATCGTTAAAGCAAATAGTAAGTCATGGTACTGAGTTAATTTTAACTTAAACTTTGCCATATATTTGCATGTCTTTCTATAAAACATTTCTCATAAAATTAACAAATGTCTGTATAAAGTAAGGATAGAGGGGAAAAAAGAAATGCTAAACAAATTCACTCAGGAGTAAATCTGAGTGTTTTTACATTATCTCCTTATTAGTGCATACTCATATTGAATATGAACAGTATGGTTATATTTTAAAACAATAAACAAAAAGTAAATCATAAGTAGCTTCAAATTTTATTTCAAATTAGATCTTTTACCAAAAGTTTACATTTACCAAAACTAAACTTTTATTTCCTTTTTCTAATAGAAAAATCCTCTACTTAATGGATTATGCAGTCCATAGGCTCGAGAGTTGCCTTTGATGTCTCTTTCGAAAGTCAACTTCCTTGCTCCTTCTACCTCACTCAGGCCCTACACCTTCCCGATCCCTTCAGTTTCAACTGGGCTAAAATACTCATCGTCACTTTTTTTTTTTTTTTTTTGCCTCTTTTTATGTTAAAGGTGCTTTGAGTATGCCAACTATTCTAATTAAACATTCGGCCAACTTCCATAGGCACTCTTAAAGCAACACCTGGCAGTGGTGTCACATCTCATTCTCTCCCCTGCAGCCTATCACCATCAGTATGAGGATAAGACTTTACCTCCAACTTCTGTCTTTTAGTAAAGAAAAACCATTCAGAATTTGCTCTGGCCAGATCTTTTAACACATCTGCACCTTTGTATCTCCATCATTCCTTCTGTCTCAGAAAAAGTTGTATCTTCTCTCAAAAGGAAATTTCTGCATTATGTTCAATGAACCGCATGTTTCTTCAACAGCTTCAATGCCCCCCTCATAAACTCTTCCCTTCTTTCTTTCAAATGAGACTTTCCTATGTTGAAAATACAAGTTTACTTAAAACTAGTTTCCTCTAGCTTATATAGTATCCCTTCGTAATAAACTACTATAATAATTTCCCCAGTAATAAACTTCCTGAATATACAGTCCATAGCATGTGCTTACTTCCTAGTAAATGGAATTTTTAAATAAATTTAGAAAATTTATTTGATTTTTAATTATTTAAATAAATGTATGCTTTTATTAAACAAAATTAAATTTAATTTAAATATTTAAAATTTAAATTAAATTTAAATATATAAGCCCCCTACTCCCTTTTTTTTGAAACTAACAGTTTGAATGTTTACACATGGCACTGTAATATCTTTATCATTTAATAGCTAAATAATTTTTTAGATATTTAACTTGTTTCCCTACTTAAGATATGAGGGTAATTACCTACCTCATAAGGCAGCTGTGAGAATTAAGCTGCGTAGTTTATGTAACATACTTATTAGCACACTATCTTGCACACTGCCTTCTGCAGTATATACTAGCTTTTATCACTTTTTAGATCACATAGCCAATTTCAAAGAGGGATTGGAAACCAGTTAGTCTTACTCCAGAGTCCTTAATCTTATCTGCCACTTTACATTGCTATATATGAAATCAAGCTGAAGATTTTTCTTCTTTCCATATTTTTATTCAGAAAGTGTAGTTTTAAACACTGTCCAGAAACACATCTAAATGACATATCTCAGATTTTATTCTCCAGTTATCTACTCGACACTGTCATCTTATCTTTTTTCTTCTCAATATTTTCTCCAAATAGTTCCAAACCTTCCTCATCCTCTCTCTCATTTCATCCAAATCTCAGATTCTGGTCATTTGCTTTTTATGTTCTCCCTTGTGAATTTTTTCATTACCAGTGATGACTGCCAAACCTGGGTGCATATTCCTTAGCTGTCTGTAGCTACCAGACCGACTTCAACCCACCTATAACCCACTCATCTTCATGAAGCTTTTCCATATGTCTACATTACTTAATCATATGCAACTATTAAATATATGTTTATGCAGGACCTGCAACATCCTATTCTACGTGTTAGGGTAAGACACGGTCCCTGTTTTTAAAGAGTTTGAATAGCAACAAACACAGACACGAAAATAATTCAGTGTCACAAATGCAGTAGTAAAGGTATTCATGTTCTATAGAACTATGTCTATGCTACAAAATTAGCATTTAATCATAGTGTATGGTTTCACAGTCTTGATTTTCTAACTATAATGAAAGTTTCTAGGGAGCAACTCTTTGGTTTTAAAACATTATTGCCACTCAAAGAATTATTCTCATTAGTAAGCAAATGAAGTAAAAAAGCATTCCTCTCAAGGATCTAAGACATTGTATGCTGTATTTTATCTATATACCATTAAAGAATATAAAATTTAGAGATGGGATCTAAGTCTCTTAGTCACTCATTCATTGAGTTAATATCTATTTATGCATATGTATTCATCCACTTTGTACTAGACACAATTCTAAGGCATTGGAAGGATGGTAGTGAAAAAGAAAGATCAAGTGCATGCTCTCATGAAATCACACTCTAATGGGAGAAGACCGAAATTAAGCAGTAAATTTCATATAAGTGTTTTGTAGAAAATAAAAGAGGGCTACATGTTTAAGAATGATTGTGGCAAGGTAATGTGCTCTAATTTTGCCTGGATGGTCAGTGAAAGCCTGAGAAGATGCTATTTGAGTGGAGACCTGAAGAATCACAAAGAGCAAATGGGTACATGACAGTCATAGAGTAATGTGAGCACTGCTTCAGGCAGAGAAAAGAACCAAGTGCAAATACCCTAAGGTGTGAATGACTTTGGCACATTAAAGAAACAGAAAGAAAGACCAGGATGGCTAGATTTTAGGATGTGGGTAGGGAAGACAGTGGCAGAAGCACACAAAAGCCAGGTAAATAGGACTTTGAGGACCATTATTAAAAGTCTGGATTGGGGGTGCCTGGGTGGCTCAGTCGGTTAAGTATCCAGCTCTTGATTTTGGCTGAGGTCATCACACAGTCATGACATCGAGCCCTGTGTCAGGCTCTGCACTGGGAGTGAAGCCTGCTTGAAATTCTCTCTTTTCCTTTCCCTCTGCCCCTCCATTCTCTCTCTCTCTCTCTCTCTCTCTCTCTCTCTCTCTCTCCTCTCTCTCTCAAAAAAAAAAAAAAAAAAAGAGAGAAGAAAAGAAAAAAAAGTCTGGATTTTACCCAAAGAATATGAAAACACTAATTCAAAAGATATATACACCTCTGTGTTTATTGCAGCACTATTCACAATAGCCAAGATATGGAAGCAATCATCCATTAACAGATAAAGAAGATATAGAATATATATATGCATACGTATACGTATATACATATGTATACATATACGTGTGTGTGTGTGTATATTGAAAAAATATATATTTTTGAGAAGAAAAAAATAAGATGACAGATACAGATACACACACACACACACACACACACAGTGGCATATTAGCCATAAAAAAGAATGAAATCTTGCCATTTGCAACAACATGGCTGGATCTGGAGGGTATTAAGCTAAGTGAGGGGTGCCTGGGTTGCTCAGGTTAAGCATCCAACACTTGATTTTGGCTCAGGTCATGAACTCATGGTTTGTTAGTTTAAGCCCCATGGATTCTCTCTCTCCCTCCCTCTCTTTCTCTCTCTCTGCCCCTCCTCTGCTCATGCTCTCTCTCTCAAAAATAAACTTAAAAAAAAAAAAAAAAACTACATGATATAAGTCAAAGAAAGACAAATAACAATTTCACACATAGGTGGAATTTATGAAAAACAAATAAAGATAAAAAGATAAATAAAACCCAGTCTCTTAACTCTGTACAACAAACTGATGGTTACCAGAGAGGGGATGTGTGTGGGGAGGGGTGGAAGAGGTGATGGGGATTAAAGAGTGCACTTGTTGTGATGAGCACCGGGTGCTGTATCAAGTGTTGAATCACTATATTGTACACCTGAAACTAATATTACAGTGTATGTTAACTGGAATTTAAATAAGAATTAAGAAAAAAAAAAAAACTCCTAAAGATCCTATTATGAGGATAAAAAAGGAATTATTATCCAAAGGAATAATGATCATGGAAATTTTTAACAATAACTATTAAGATAGAAATACCCTATAGGGAAGCTGCACCATAATACTCAAGCCATTTCTATAAATTCAAATCACCAGACAATATGCCCTTTCCTTACTGTATCAATTTCCAAAAATTCTACAGAAGTGTACACAACTTTGGAAGTTCTTAAAACCTAAAGACATTTGTTTATAGGACAAAGTTTGAAATAAAATGCTATATAGTATGATGGCAAATGACACATTTTCTGTACAAGGAATCAAAGAGAAAACCAGACCATTTTCAATTGAAATGTATCTACCGTATATACCAATAAATCCATGAGTTAACCCACTAATATGCACAAATATTTTGTATAACCATTAAGAAGGGGAGAAAATGCTACCAAATAAACCACAATACGCCACTGAGTTCAAGATAAACCTCAAATTCGGAGATGATAAAGTATGAAAAAATGGCTTTCTTGAAATCAATGAAATGCAGAAATAACATGGGTATGGAACTTAGTAAATACAGAAGTAGATTACAAGTGGTGCAGAGTATTCTCTCGATTCTTAGAAGTATCGGTGTGATACTTCTGTCCCATTATCCAAAATCAAACTGATATTCTACAAGGCAAAAATTAGTCTACTTACCCTTCAGCATCAGGGTCTAAAATGACAGCCAGCTCTGTTAACACAAGTCCTGCCAAATAATGCTGTTGGCGAAAAGGCACAGACAATTCAAACATATTTGCAATCTTCTGGTCTTGTACATTTGTGGAAAATCCAGAACTCTGTTTGGGAGTGAGGTAGGACAAAACAATAATAGCTGTGCAACAGAACATCCTACAGACAGAACATTACAACAAATGCAGTACGAGCATTATCTCAATATGAGATACACTTTGTGTAGGGTAGTTTATTTTACATTACTATTATTCGCACTGGAAAAAGTAACTGCTCCTATTTTTTGTACAGGAGACTATGATGAAAAAAACACTTTTAATTATTTTCAATTTCCCTTTTCTCATACTGAAACTTTTCCAACTGTTTTTTTTTCCCTTTATTCTTTTAGCCACTTAATGTTTCGGTATCATACCCTGAAGGAGAAAAAAGTAACTGAATCCAAATGACGTATTATTGAGTTTTTAAAAGATTTTTAATACTGCAAATAGCATCCCTCCAAGACACAGTTCAAGGCAAGAGTGTTTACAATCTCATCTCCCTCTAATCCACATTCAAGACCATCCATGTGATATTTTTCAGAACAACAGGTTTCAGATTTCTCTATAGAGAAATCATCTTGCTAGTAAGTATATAAAATTATTCTTGCCTACCCCTACCCCAGAAACAGTGAGGTCTCTGTCACCCATTAGAATCTGAAAAATATATGTAGATAAGAAAGTAGGGAACAAGATAATGGAAGACATTCTATTAATTTTTTGCCTGAATGAGATGTTCAAGGGGGGAGTTAGGTATAAACAACTGTGTTTCATTACAGGTTTTAGGAACAGTACTTACGATTAATTTGTTCTTCACTGTGTGGCCACATCTTTGGCAGAGGATGTGGGAAGAAAGCAAAACACTAGCCTTATCCATTCTAGGAAGAAGCGTACGCTAGCCAGGTAAAAGAGTATGTGAAAATAGGCCAATCCCTAAGACTTTTCATAAAGGTAAAATGAAAAGTTGTGGGTGCTCTCTGATGTTTTCCAATGTAAATAAAGTTAAAATTTTTTTTCTATCAAACATCTGAGATTGAACCAGGCTTCTCTGATACTAAAGCCACAAGATCCTTTAATCTCCATCTGTATGATAAGATACATAATAGTTGCTACAACAACCTTTTTTTGCCTTGAGAGAAACTACTAACTGTTGAAGTCAGTTGTACCCAAAAAAACCCTATGAACATCCATCTGGTTTCCTTTGGGTTACCTAGGTACAAGAGAGGTAGGCAGGACTTTCCCAGGACTGCACTGCAGTTTGACTTCTTTCTTTGCTAAATTATGCTTCACTTTTTTTCCTATCACAGGTCTTGATCCCTATTTAACATCTTCCATCCCAAGCTCAAGACAACCTTGCATCTGCTTCAAGAAAACCCATCTTGGGGCGCCTGGGTGGCGCAGTCGGTTAAGCGTCCGACTTCAGCCAGGTCACGATCTCGCGGTCCGTGAGTTCGAGCCCCGCGTCAGGCTCTGGGCTGATGGCTCGGAGCCTGGAGCCTGTTTCCAATTCTGTGTCTCCCTCTCTCTCTGCCCCTCCCCCGTTCATGCTCTGTCTCTCTCTGTCCCAAAAATAAATAAAAAACGTTGAAAAAAAAATTTAAAAAAAAAAAAAAAAAAAAAAAAAAAAAAGAAAACCCATCTTGTGAAAATATCTAAAAGGCTTATATAAGTGAATTCACTCACATGGATGTGTATAAATCTCTAAGAAGAGTACAACATAGTAGATAAGAACTTGGGCTCTAGAATAAAGTCTACCTGTGCCTTGATTCAAAGCCTAGCTTTGCCACTTATTACTGTTCGGCCTTGGGTAATTTAATGACCTTTCTGTATTTCCTACGTAAAATGTGTTTCATATGTAAAATGAGAATAACAGAACTTACCTCCTAGAATTGCTCTAAAGGGCAAATGATCTATACTTTTAAAGCATTCAGTATGGAGCCTATCACATAGCTATTATTCATAGTGTTACTTATAATTTTTTTCAGTGTTTAGAATGCTTTCTTACAAACATGGGCTTTAAAATTTTTTTTCAGACACTCTGCATACCTGAGATGTTGCAGAAGAAACAGAAGGTGATGGTGATGCAGGTGGAGTAAGCAGGCTGCAGGGCAAGTTTAATGTAACATAATGCTCATGGCTGCAGACAATTCGCAGAAAATCCAGTCTCAAGGACACGAGGACACTTGGATTTGGTAATGAATAAAGCTTTGAAGATACCTTGTAAGCATTATATAAACAAAAGAACACCAATTGAATATACCATTTCTCTAAGCCAGCATCAGAATGACAGATTAAGGAATTAAAGAACAGTATTCAGTGGACAGTTTTTGGATTTTGTGGTTTAAACATTATCAGCTTTTTCCAGAGTTACTGCTAGAATAAAAACTTTGGAACTACAAGATCTATTAAGATTTATAAATCCACTGACTAGGCCAGAAGCCACATTCTTTATATTTCCAATACAGCATTATTTCCACTTCTCAAAGATGCACTTTATGAAGCAAAAGTCTACCACCAAAATAGCTCCATGAAAGAAATGATACATTCTTTGGATAATTAGCACCTTGTGTTACTCTCTATTGATGATTACCTATTTGTCTATATACCCAGCTACACCATAAGCTACTCTCAGGAGACTATATACACTGACTTAGGAGCTCTGGCATCCTAGGGTCTGGCTCAATGTCTGCTAAATATAGGATGTCAATGCTTGAAGAATAACAACAGATTTGAGGAGCAACAGAACATGAAGTTTGGGGGGGAAAGTAAAAATAATACGTATTAAAATTTTTTTTAATGTTTGTTTATTTTTGAGAGACAGAGTGTGAGCGGGGGAGGTGCAGAGAGAGAGGAGACACAGAATCCAAAGCAGGCTCCAGGCTCTGAGCTGTCAGCACAGAGTCCAATGCAGGGCTTGAATCCACGAGCCGTGAGGTCATGACCTGAGCTGAAGTCAGATGCTCAACTGACTGAGTCACCCAGGTGCCCCGGCAGTGTCTTTTAAAACAACACTTAACTGAGTGAGCCACCCAGGTGCCCCCCCACCCCCCACCAATACATATTATTACAAATATTTGGAAGTGGGTCAGTGTCCACATGTAGTTTTAACTTCTCTATTAAAAGAAACATACAATAAAGGCATCCAATAGAACAGAGCTTCAAGATTCTAAACATTAGACTGCCAAATAGCATTGCTAAAGCAGTTCTCAGAAACGAGACTGTGGACCAGCTGGGAAATGTTGCACACACACTATGTCCCACACTCCCCACCCCCAGGACTCAAAGTACTCAATAATGCTGGGATAGTACCCAGAGAGCTATATATTTTTAAATTTCCTTTAAAAGGTAATTCTAGGATGATTATATAGCTCACTTACCCAAATGGCCTGTCAGGACCAGTAACTAATGTTTTCCAAAAGGCACATTTCATTAATCAGTTGATAAAAATTTTAAACTAAAGTCAGCTTTTCAGGGAAAAGTTCCACGATGCCTTTTTTTTTTTTTTTTTTTTTAACATTTATTTATTTTTGAGAGAGAGACAGAATGTGAGCGGGGTAAGGACAGAGAGAGAGAGAGAGAGAGAGAGAGAGACAGACAGACAGACAGACAGACAAAGAATCCGAAGCAGGCTCCAGGCTCCATACTGTCAGCACAGAGCCTGACATGGGACTTGAATTCACAAACCATGAGATCATGACCTGACCCAAAGTCAGACGCTTAACCTACTGAGCCACCCAGGCACTCCTATGATGCTTTTAGTTTAGTAAAAGCAACATAACGAATGACACTGGGGATTTGGGTAAACATCTGTCCATGATTCTAAGCTCTACAATGTCTAGGTCTACATTAGAAGGAATACAAAGCAAAATGAAGCTGCTTTAAAAATCACCCAGTAAATACACAAAAAAGTTCACGTGGCTGTTCATTCAGTATAACTGCTACTCTTGCATGGCATCTTGGGGATGCTTTACATTTAGACCACTGACTTGATGATCTGTTTCAGAATGGGAATCGAAGAGTCATGAGTGGGCCAGTATAACCCAAGAAAAAGTCAGCTGCACAGGTATCAGCCTGCCATTGTCCTGTAGCCTTATAAAACAAATGAAACTTACTTTTTTCTTACTAACAAAAATACACTGCTTTTTAAAAACATCAGTATATGAATGTACTCTTGAAGATCTCTTAGCTGCAACCCTAGAAACAACAAACACAGTATTTAATTGTTAATTATTACTAACTACACATTACCTGTTTGTAGCAGGTCTTAATAAGGCTAAAGACAAATCCTCTGTCCATAACAGACAGCAGATCGTTGAGAAAGAATGCAAGGCTTGTGTTGAGTCTCTCAACCATTTCTGTGTCCTGGAAAACAGAATAAAAAGCAAAAACAAATAAAAGTATGATAGTTTAATGTGAGCTTGAAAGAGATTCAATTTAAAAAAAAGTTATCATTACCTTCTGAAATCGTGAAACTATATCACTAGCAATTGTGCTGACAAGAGCAGCAATGTCATCCATGAATCGTTCTGGAAAACGACTTTTCCTTGGTGCATCAAGTTTATCATTAAAGTATAAATGGTGCACCATGCTCTTTACCTGAAAAAATAAATAAGCCATTAGTTTAATTTCTTATGGATGTAATTAACAGCTAATCACATTAGGGCTATTTTTTCAAATTGCTGAGTGATTTAACAGATAGCCGAAATGCTTTTAGCTCCTCAAGTATTTTGAAAATTTCCCTGCAATATTTTGTATGCTCCCAAGAAATATGACACACTGTACAAGTCAATCACTGCATCACCTCTGTAAAATTCTCCTGGCTATCAACAGGAAAAGAATTATGAACATCAACAGAAAAAAATTTCACTCTTTAAATTGTTTTAAATGAAATCTTTCCACCGCTCAACATTTTGACATTCCATATCCCGCAAACTGCAGCTCTAACAGCCTAAATACATTGACTTCACTGCAGTGTCTTCAGCCTCTAGCATAGAGTAACACAGGGTGAGGGTACATGAATTACTGATTACTCAATATGAATATTAAGATATTAGATCAAAATTAACAAAGTGATTTATGTGTACAAAATGCTTCTGGATATCAATTCTTAACACAACAATGTGATAACAGTAATAGAGAATTCAGGGAAATTGAAGCCAAGTTCCAACAATTAGTAAATAGCACAGCCAAGACTTAAACTGCAGCCTTTTGACTATTTTAAAGAATTTGAACATACATATAAGACTCAAAAAATAAGTCAAAATTTCAATGTGATCTTATATTAAAAGCACAAGAATTACAAAATTAGCTGCCTATCACTTACATAGGGTCCCTGACTTATTTTCTTTTGTAGATTAGTCAATCTTTAGGAAAAAATGTCTTCTTATCCCTAATATAGGCAACATTCAATGCTGAGAATGATCCTATGATATACTCTGAAAACTCCTTTTGTTTCTTCCATTCTTTTGTTGTTTTGTTTTCTTATTTTTGTACACATTTCTCTTTTGCAAGGAAAAATTTCAAGGACTTCAGCTTTCTAGAGGCTGAACAGGAAGATCCCTAGGACCTGAACACCTGAGTTTGAATCACAGTTCTGCTATCTAGAAGCTACATCAACTTCGATAAGTTACTTAATCTCTCTGTGCCTGGGTAACACGCAGCTCACAGGGACGGTGCCACCACACTGTATGCACTCGGTAAATTTTTACTGCTTTTGTGTATATATGTGTTTATGTGTGTACAAATATATATTAAGATATTAATTCGTTTGTTTTTAATACCATTTATTGAATTGAGTGACAAGCGTTGTGGGTTTTTTTTTTTCTTTTTTCTTGGCTGTAACTGGCATTTCCCTAAGAGCTTTCTAACCATAAAAGCAGTGAGTACCTTATAAAGCTCTTTTAATCTGTTTGGGATGAAGTCTATAATACCGCCATCATACAGTAGCCACATTCAGACAAAAGAACAATGTACCACGTTTCCTTTAAAAAGATAGCTGTTTCTGCAACCATCTCTAGAAAAGTGGTTAACGAGAGCTTCCTAAGTCCACCTCAATTGTGCCGAGTATCCACAGTGTTTATTTAGAGATGTAACACACATAATTTTGTCTTGGACACACACGTCAAATCATGCGATGGCATTAGAAAAAGATTTTTAGGAGAAAATAATGAGCTAGCACAAAGTTGTTAACTAAGGAAAACAATATTAAAAGTGTGTGTAGGTTGCTCACCATTAACTCAAAAAAGAACCAGGCTTGTTGCAAAGCTGACTCCCGAACGCTGCCACTGCAAACCACCCACTGCAAAGCCAGCTCCTCATGAAAAAGCTATCCAGAAGTAAATCCAAAGTTATTATCAAAGTCATATCTGCTGATAACACAAACCAAATAATAATGCAATTACAAATGAAGATATAATGAGAGTAAGCAAAATAAGGCATGTGAACCATTCAATGATGCAGTGAGGACACCCATTAACGAAACGGCTGTTTATACATGTAAGACAGTGGCATGTTGAACAGCTGAAAAAATTACATGTTATCTTGCAGTAAAATGTAATTTTAAAAGGACAGGTGGGAAAATAGCCTCCTAAATTGTACCTGCAAACAGAAACTAGACCAAAAACTCACAGTTACAAATACTATCTTCTCTGTGCCTTAAATACATATTTTAACATATGCAAATACATTCATGAACTTTGCTGGTACAATTTAGGAAATACCTTTAAAAATTTTAACTTTTGATGTAAGCCATTAATTTTCAAGTTTTCAGGTATTTGAAGTCTTTTTATAAACATAGAAATTTCCTGCCTTATAATGGATATGCATACAAAGCATTTGCAAAATAGTGTATATCAATATGAAAAAGGACTAACAAAACTGTGCATAAGGGAAGCAAATCAACATATCTTACTAAGAGTGATAATTTTTCTAACTCATCTTCCTTTCCCTGGAAATTTAAAACACAAAACAGAAGCAGTTACAGAAACAGAATTCAGAGTTGATACATTTTTTTGGTACTAAAATTTGATGATCAAATTTGATTTCAAACAGTCAATCCCAAAGATATAAATATTATAATAGCATAAAAGAGCATACACTGAAGTGGTATGCCCAAAAAAGGCATCAGACAAGCAGAGCTTGCTGAAAGGTATTTTTAAACAAATAATTTAAATGCAATTATTATAACATACTGGTTTACTTAAAGAAATCTTACATCTATTTAACTGTTGGAATTTTCCCCCTATATGGATTGTCTTCATATGAATCTACCTTTTTAGTTGGTAAGCGTCCCGTTAATGTTTGTAAGAAACTTGACGTCTCTGTGTGCGAAGACATACGATTACAACTTCGATCCATAGCCTATGGAGTGAAGGTGGATGAATGACGAGATAACATTAAAGTCCGCTGTGGATGACTTTGCAGCTTAAGGATTACATACAGTTTTTAAAATCATTTTACTGTGTTTTCAACAACTGTTTTATTGTTCATCTAATTTTCACCATTTTAAGCTGCTTTAATGACAGTAAGTTAGAAGTATCAAAATGGCTTCTATATATTTTTAGTAAAAAGAGTATTTTAACCACTATATAAATTCAGAGTGCTGCAAAGAATGAAACTTTTATCTCTGTGATCTATACACATGCACACATCTAGTAAGAGAAAGCAAAAAGTAAAAACATACTTCTCACTGGTCTCAGATCAAAAAAATCAAGAATTTTATATTCAATAAAGAAAATTAAAAGATTAGAATGGTTTCTCCCACTTTCCAGTAGGATCAAAACCTACTATTCGGTTTTGTCATATTCTTCAAATATAAAACACTGTCGATATTAACCATGGAATTACATTCTTCCAGAACAAGAGCATTTTCCTCCAAAGCCAACACACAGATGAGAAGTATATTTTGAGGTATCATGCAATAGTAGCTATCAAGCAACTTGACTTAAGTAAGCAAATCCTAGTTCAATTAATCTAGAAACAAATTTCATACTTTGCAACACAATATAAATTAAAATTCAGTTTGGTTCTGGTACTAAGTCTTACAGCATGGGGATTATATACCGTTCAGATTTAATTTCAGTTTGTTACCAATATTTCCAGTCAGTAATTATGAAAAAAAAAAAAAAGACAAGATAGTAAATGTTGAATGAAAATGATACAACAGCTACACTTTAAACCAAAAGCCAATGGAAAACTGTCAGGTTTTTTCCATACCAATTTTTTTTTTTTTTAAATTCCTACTAAAGATGTACTAGCCCTAAAGTAGAAACTGTTATAAAGCCATTGATTGCATAAGCAGCAGGCACTGAAATACTGATAGGGTATACAAGGAGGGAAGGGAAAGAAGACAGGAAGTAGGAAAGGAGAGCATTACTGGTACAATTGGTGGTATTCATGCATAGTAGTTGGAAAATGTGCTAAGTAAACAAAAATACACACTTTTTAATGATTAAAAAGCAAGCCACTGAAATCATAGTATGTACTAAAAAGTAACGTTCTAAAGGGAAACATCAGCAGCCAATAAAGAAACCTCTAATATAAACACCACCTGTGTTGACTCTGCACTTGGACTGGGGTTGGATCCCCATGGGGCAGCTTTTGGACCACCAGTGTTAACCCAGGAATTGGAGCGATCTAAACCCTAAGCATATAATAGAAAGCAGTTGGAAAGGAAAGAAATATTACATGTGGCATGCTATAAATTATTCCTAAAGAAATCCAGACTTTCCAATGCAAACATATTTTTAATTAGTACTGTTAAAGCAACCAAAATTCTTAGGCACCTAGAAGTATTAGTTCACCAAAATTACATTCATTACATAATGTTTTTTTTTTAATTTTTTTAATGTTTATTCAATTTTGAGAGAGAGAAAGAGCGACAGAATACAAGCAGGAGATGAGGGGAGAGGGGGAGAGAGAGAGAGAGAGAGAAAGAATCAGAAGCAGGATCCAGGCTCTGAGCTGTCAGCACAGAGCCCAACGTGGGGCTCAAACCCACAAACCGTGAGATCATGACCCAGGCCAACGTCAGATGCTTATCCAACTGAGCCACCCAGGTGGCTTTTAAATCGCAAATATTAAGTATAGCATTTAAAGATAATTTCTCTTTATGTAAAGGGATCACCTTAGAGAACCAACTAAAGTTCCCATAGTACCATCCCCCCAAACTCTCTTTAAAGATGGCACAAATTAGCAACAGATTATTTCCTCTGAACCAACTAGGATTTAAAAGGAAAAAAAATGTAAGAAGAAAATCATTCTTGTCTAAAAGACTTTACTTTCATTTTGCCATGATTGAAACTTCTGTGCACTGATATTCCATAATTCTATTTGACCCTGCTTCCTCTTTCACTTTCTTTTAGGGACCAATAGGAGAAATCCAGCAAGAAAATTAAGGAAAAAATTAAGAAAATAAATAGGATGACTAATATTTGCTCCTACCTAAAAATGATGGTGGATTTGGAGTTGTGCTCAGTTTTACAGTGACTGTTATAATGAAACATAATGGGCTACTATTTTATATAAATATTATAAAGAAAAGCATTATGATGGTACTATCTACAGGAATTATATCTTCATCATTACTATCATTGAAGTTAAGTTAACATGCTACTAATGTGTATGGCCAGAAGAGAATTACATCTGTTCTTCTCTCAAAGAAGTTATGATCCCAGGTGAAGGGACGTTTTAATGTCTTAAGCCTGACTGATCATTACAATCACTGGGAAGTTTTGTAACATTCAGATTCTGGGCCCCAACCCCAGAAAACCTGATTCAGCAACCCGGGCTGTAGCCTGGAATCTGCTAAAAGAACTACAGCCAGTTGTAAGGGATTTTTTTAAGAGGACTCTTGGAGTAAGAATAAAGAAGACAACCCAATACAAGGAGACAAAAAATAGGGTGTCAGTATGGACCTAAACCAGAAAGCACCAAAGGAAAGGTAAAAGAAAAACAAGAGTAGTAACAATAATAATCAACTGTGTAGACATTTGTATCACCTGGGAAGGTCAACACAAAAATGTGCAGGGCCTTATGTCTAAACAAATAAGAATCTCTGGGATTGAAGCCCATGTATCAGTATTATGGGAGGGAATGAGGATTACGGAGAGTGAGGGAGGGAAGACAAACTAACTCTCAAGAGCTTAGGTTTTAGGGAGAATATGTGCCCTATTGTTCTAAAAATAGAGACTGACTGAAATGATATAATAATCACCCATTTCCACTCATTTTTTATACTGAATGTGTAAGATGAGTGAAGTTGAAATCCAAGTTCAACTGCTTACTAACTGTAAAATCTAAGGTAAATTACCTAATCTCTTTTTCACTTTCTTTGCAATAAAATAGGAATAATGATAGTCTCCCTCATATTGCAAAGATCAAATTAAAAAATGGAACTAAAGGATGCCTGGGTGGCTCAGTCAGTTAAGTGATCGGCACTTGATCTCAGCTCAGGTCATGATCTCACGGGTCATGAGTTTAAGCCAAGGGGCAGCACAGAGCCTGCTTGGGATATTCTCTCTCTCTCTCTCTCTCTCTCTCTCTCTCTCTCTCTCTCTCTCTGCCCTTCCCCAACACACACGTGCTCTCTCTTTCACTCTCTCAAAATAAATAAATAAACCTAAAAAAAAAAGAATAAATATGGAAGTAAATATAGAAAACTCTCAAAAAATAGATCTAGCAGGCGTGCCTGGGTGGCTCAGTAGGTTAAGCATCTGACTCTTGATTTCAGCTCAGGTCATGATCTCACAGAGGTGAGACTGAACCCCCTGTCAGGCCAGAGCAGAGCACGGAGGCTACTTGGGATTCTCTCTCTCCTCTGCCTCTCTGCCCCTCCTCCGCTTATAAGCGTGTGCATGCATACTTGCTCTCTCTCTCTCAAAATAAACTTAAAAAGAAATAGTTTTGTTTTTAATGTTTATTTTTGAGAGAGAAAAAAAGAGCATGAACCTGGGAGGGGAAGAAAGAAAAGGGGACAGAGGATCTGAAGCAGGCTCTGCAGTGACAGCCCAAAGTGGGGCTTGAACTCACAAACTGCAAGATTATGACCTAAGCCAAAGTCAGACACTTAACCAACTGAGCCACCCACGTGCCCTAAAAAGAAACAGTTCTAACAAAAACTTTCTACATGTTTTTTAAATGCTTCCCAGCAAAGTAAAAGACAATATTCAAATACTAGTAACATTATGTAATCACATTTAAAATAAAATACCTACCTTCTCATAACCTTATGTTATTTCAAATAAAAGCAAATCAGCAAATAATGTTTTTCAAATATGTTAAAACTAAAGTTTTCACCAGACTCCCAAGTTAGGTTTCTCCACTGTATAAAGTTCTTTCTGCCATTTATAATTTTTACAACCACTACTCATGTTATAAAATTAATACATAAGTATCTGATTTTTGCAAAATTACAACTGTGCTCTTCACTCTACCATAAATTTCCACAATACCAATAATTTTTCCATACTCTTAAATTCACTTTTCAATTCCTTAATTTCCTTTAAAACTAAGTCACAGGCTAATCAATAATGTGAGAATAAATAATAAATCTCTTTGTGCCATTAACTGTATATTATATTCACAATATTGAGACTGAACAGTTATAATTACATCAAGTCAAAGCTAACTATTTAAAGAAAACCTGTGACCAATTATTTTGTAAAGCAAATAATTACCATAATTTGTTATAAAGCTAAGAATTATATCAAACCACCCTTACGTAAACAAATTCATCACATACATTTACTAATGTCATAACTATGTTTACTAATCATCAACTAATATAGAACAGATTAACCAAATGTGTGCACATGTGCATGAAAGTGGGGTTTTTTTTTGTTGTTGTTGAATCTCTGTAACCGTATTTTGTCCCATTAGTACAGATAGCCTCCTTCCTTGAGCAAGGCTCATACTGTATTTGACAGGACATCAACATTCTTGTTAGAATACAAAGATTTGGCTTGGTACCCACAAGTTCTCAGCATAGTGCCCACACAGTAAGCTCTCAGTATTTAAAAATAAATTTAAAAATAGGGGATGACACATTACAAAAAAACTATTTAACTACATAAATTGCACTGGCATTTGATTAAAAGCAATAAAACTGACAGTTGTTATAATAATATATTTACATAATTGAACGTTAAAAGAGTATTGCTAGGGCAAAGAGATCAGCTTTGGTAAGATAATTATGAAGAAAGTCTCACAAATCTCATTTTACAGTCACTAGAGTAATAAAATCCTACTGATATAAGTATTCTTGAATTTTAGGAGTTCTGCATTTTACATTAAAGAATAAATTATGAAAACAAACTTTCATAAAGCCAAATCTTTTAAGGTAATTAAATATATAATTAATGCTGACAGCAAGAAAGCAAACAAAAACATAACTTTTAAAGAAGGAAGTTATTCTTGTAATAGATCTCTATGCTTACTAATATTCATTTATTGAATATCTATCACACATCTTCAACATGCTGGCCATTATGGGTGCTTAGGATACACTACTCAACAACTATGCCCGACCTCATGGAGCTTATACTCTGATAAAGGTAAACAAACATAATAACTAATTTATATGCCACATTAAAAGGTAGTAAATGTGGGGCTCCTGGATGGCTCATTCGGTTGACCATTCAATTTTTGATTTCAGCTCAGGTCATGATCCCAGGGTTTGACCACCTTATTTAAATGTATAACCAGTCCTTCTTTCTCTTCAGTCTTGTCCTGGGGGCTTTTAATCCCCTTATTATGTTTCTTTGTCTCATAACATTTACTACCTTAAAAAAAATTTTTTTTAATTTTATTTTAGAAAGTGCACATGAATGGGGGAGAAGGGCAGAGGGGAAGAGTGGGAGAGAGAGGGAGGGGGAGAGAGGGAGAGAAGGAGAGAGGGGGAGAGGGGGAGAGGGGGAGAGGGGGAGAGGGAGACAGAATATCTCAACCAGGCTCCATGCTCAACACGGAGCCCAACATGGGGCTCGATTCTGTGGGATCATGACCTGAACCGAAATAAAAAGTCAGATGCTCAACCAACTGAGGCCCCCAAGCACCCCTATGACTTAGGTTTTTAAAGCAGCATTCTGTTTGCTACGTTGTGAAGAGAGTGTAGGTTGGAAGTAGGAAAACCATCTTTCAGGTTATTACATTAATTGAGAAAGAGACGACAGTAGTTCAGAACAATGGTAGCAGTAAAGGGAGTGAGCAGTGATTCTATCTTTAGCATATATCCAAATCTGAACAAAAGGATTTCAGAAAGGCAGCTAAGTTTACAATTTCAGAGAGAGGTTTGTACTGGAAATATAATTTTGGGAGTCATTAGCACATAGTGGTATTTAAAATGATGGAACTTGGTAACATCAAGCAAGTGAGTATAGAGAGAAAAGAGAAAAGACAAGAGAAATAAGGAAAGAGGCCTGGGGCACTTGCAGATTAAGAAATCAGGGAAAGAAGAATCCACAGAGACTGAAAAGGTATAACCAGTAAAGTAAAAGGAAAACTAAGAAGAGTGCAGAGCCTGAAAGGCAAGTACATAAATAAACTAAGGAGGAAAGAACGTGACTATGTTCAAATCTGCTATAAGGTCAAGTAAGCCGAGCGCTGAAAATTAACCACTAGATTTGGCAACATGGAGACCTCTGGTGACATAAACAAAGGCAGTTTGCATGGAAGATGGGAGCAATACCTGACTGAATTAGGGAAACTTTTTTAAAGAATTCTACTACAAAAGGTAGCAGAGAAATAGTGAGGAAGCTAGCAGTTGAAATACTAGAGAGATTTTGGGATAAATAAAAATGGGATAAATATTAGCATGCTTGCATGTGGATGGGATGTTTTAGCAGATAGGGAGCAAATGATGATGTAGTACAGAGATGAGACAATTGTTGTAGTGAGGAATCCAATAAGCAAGAGGGGACGGGAGCTTGTTTACAAATGGATCCACAAAACTGGACAGTCCATCTACAGTAGAATACTATATTAAGTAGTGGGTAGTCGTAGATGGCAGTAGGTAAGTAGATGTGGTTTAAAAGTCTATAAAAGTATTCTTTTGATGGCTTCAATTTTCTCAGTGAGGTAGGAGATAAAGTGAGAAGGAGGACTGGTGGGCAGGTAAGGGAAGAAGGCATGAAACCTTTTTCTGGGGAGAATGGGAAAGTAAATGGAATACAGAAATATAGTGTCATTGCCTGACAGCACTGAGTGCTCTCTGGAGGTCCATGGCTTTTAAATTCAAATGAGAACAGTCATCACGACACTTCTCAAGTCATGTTCACTGGCACAAGTGCTGACATGGCACAGACAGATGACTGAGTTCAACTATGGCTGGAGGTTTGGCTAAGCAAGTACAATGAAATAACAGAAGGATAAGGCAATTGAGGTTTGACTATAATAGGGATAACTATAATGATTGGTCATGGAATTTAAGCAAGCTAAATTGGAAGAAAGAATACTAAGGGATGGAGGCACACACAGTAAAAGGTCTCAGATTAAGTGATGGGAGTTTGCAGAGAAATAAGAACTTGTTGGAATTGGGGTATTAGAGAGAAAAACGGGAACAAACAGTTAAAGAACAAGATGCATGAAATCGAGATTATGAAGGTTAAAGTTATTAAGTAATGACAACATCTAGGACATGACCATGGCTGAGGCAGGGTGGAAAGACTAAATTATTCAAAAAAGAGTTTCTTGATTGGAAAGGCCAATGAAGTCAGAATAAATAAATAGTAGTTATAAATAAACTTCAGATTCCTTTCAATTTTAATAAGGAGATAAAATTATACACCATTATCATTAGCAATTATGAGTAAAATGATAGTCCAAAATAAAGTAACTATCAGAAAATTTTCCAGCAAAAAAAAAAAAAAAAAAGAAAGAAAACATGAAATCTATTTAAATAAAACTTGAGTAGGATGAGGCTGTGTTGTCATAAGACAAATTCTCATCTTATGATGGCTTTCTTAGAAGTTTATATATATACATCATTATATTTACACTACAGATCATCAGATGTTTATGTCATTATGTCTCATTTTATGAACTACTGGAAAAAAGGCAAATAATCATCCCAATACATGTAGAAGTTTATTCTAAATCTCGAGATTATAATCTATCAAATACATCATATAAAGGAAAACTCTAGAATCATGCTAGGTGAGGCATAATGCAAATCTTACAGAAATTAAGAGGCATTTTAAAAACAGAACCTTGAGGAAAATGGTCTTTTTCATTTCCATAACTCTTTACTTTCCATAACTCTTACACTACTCTTTACCCCAGGACCTAGAGTTGTATATAAATAATGCTAAGTACTACCTCTATGACAATGAGATACGATCAAGAATGAATACAAGGATAAAAAATCTGAGTTCTTTTCCTAAAGGTGGAAATTTTATATGCAGGGGGTTGTTGGGGAGCCTTCTCATTTACAATTGCTATACTCCTCAGGTTACTCTGCCTGCAGAATCCCATGTAAATACTTCTGCACATCACTCTCTTGGGCAGTTCACAAAAAATCAAAGTTGTCTAATTAGAGTAACATCTATATGGATCTTTAAGTTATTGAAATCCACGTTTATCATTTAAAATATAAGGCTACAAAATATATTCTTGATCTGTGAGCAATTACTTTAAAAATTAGTTGTTACTTTAAATGAACAATGCTGAGTTCATTGGAAGCTTCTGAATGTAAAATTTCTATAGCTGTATGAAAAGATAAGAGTATTTCTGATGTTTCTGATCAATGTTCAAATACTTCACATAAAAAAACCCAGACTGTTTAAAAAAAAAACCCACAAAGATCTATTACAGTTCAGGCTAGGGATTAAACACAGACTGTAGAACATATTCATTAATTCTTCCTCAGATCCTAGTTAACAGGCTAAAAGTGCCAAAGAGAAGTTGGCTATGATTCCACAACAATGGTATATGTATTTGAATGGTTTGGTCAAAACACAACATACCATGATTTATTGGCCTCAGTCTTACTATTCTTTTTGCCAGCTTGTTTAAACTCAGTTATTCGTGTACTTTACCTATAAAGGTAATAATTATTCCTTAATTTTTTTAAGGGGGCTCAATAAAGATGCTGTAAATATAATATAGCTGGATCTTAAACTAGCTGGCCTCTCCCTTGTTACCTGAAATAACCATTAACCATCATTAAATAAATCGTATTTTTTGTGTCCTGGTGAATTTTCTATAGAGTTTTCCATGTGAAAGGTAGCTATATTACCAATTAAGCCTAATCAATGTTCTTGATATTTTTCAGAGAAGGGATGGGGGTCTGTAGTTTAAATCAATGATGTCGTGTCCCTCTACACAGCAGTCACATAAGTATTTTTTAATTCTATAGGAAATTAATCTAGTCATTTTTCACAGGATGGAGTATCACACAGACAAAAGTAAGTTACACAGACTGGTCATCCTGGACAAATTTCTGAACTTGGCAGATTTTCTTGAGCAGAATGTAGAAACCAGTTTGTAATAGCAAGCTTATTTAATAGAAACATGAAACACTCAGTGTGCATAGTGATAGAACAGAAAGATACAATTTCTTGCCTATTACTAACCCAAATACATTTTAAAATAAGGATAAATTAAAATTAGACATTGCTCACTTGTTCATAAACCAAAAATCAAAAACGTACAGATGACTATCTTCAGTTTACCTTACTGCCGATGATTGACCGTACTTCGTCATCTGGTGACGTGGGCGTCCCAGATATGTCTGGATTACTATTACTAAGGCTCCGAGAACGATTTAAATTAAGGCTTGCAGGTCTCACAGCAGATCGAGCCATTGTGGCATAATGCACTGATCCTCCCAAACCCCCAGGACCTAGAGTTGTACATAAAACAGCACATAATTAAAGAAAATCAGTCAGGAAAGGACCTGAAAAAAATTTCTGCTACTTTACAAAAATCTATAAAAGTCCTGAACTGCTTTTATTTCTAAATGAAAAATACTATAACTTAAAAAAACTCAAAACTTAATGATAGCTACACAAAGAAACTTTTATAGCAGTGGACAAAACCATACGCAATGATAAAATCATGATCTTGTCAATGTTTCTGACTATGTATTACTTGTACAACGAACAGCAAGAATAGAAAACACACACATACACATGTATTATTTTCACTTTAGATATAAGGGTATCCAGGACCCCAAATTTTTCAACTAATGGCTCTTCCTTTTTCCCACCTCTCCTACTCTGTCCTTGATACACAGTCCTAGAGGAACAGCCAATTTACTGCCAACATTTCTTAAATGAGACTATTTTTTTAAATATTTATTTATTTTTGAGAGAAAGAGAGAGACAGACAGACAGACAGACAGACAGAATATGAGCAGGGGAGGGGCAGAGAGAGAGGGAGGAAACACAGAATCTGAAGTAGGATCCAGGCTCTGAGCTGTCAGCACAGAGTCAAATGTGGGGCTTGAACTCATGAGCTGTGAGATCATGACCTGAGCTGAAGTCACACCCTTAACTGACTGAGCCACCCAGGTGCCCAACAAGACTATGTTTTATTTCTCTGTCTTCATCAACAAGAATTTGAACTGTAACAAAATGGCATCTTTATGATATACAGACATAGATATATACTCCAGGTAATTCTAAGAGCCCAAGTTATAAAAGCAAGAATTCCTCTTAGTCTAAAATCAACCATGTTCTATGAACATAAAAATACCCCACAATTGTATCCATAATTGATCTCCATTTTCCTAAAGAAATCCTTCCGAGTGTTATGTTTGCAAATGACACATACCTGTCAACTCATTAATTTACACAGTCTTTCAGGTCAGTATGTAAAAAAGATGTTTTGCAAAATCTGTGGAATTCTAATAGTGTACTGAATGAAAGCATAAATGAAGAGCACTATATACAGTACACAATATACATTCAGAGCCTCAAGTACTAGAATTTTCAAAATCAAGATATGAAATTACAACCCAGAATGAGTCAATTATTTCTCTTTTTGCAATTAAGAAATGAGGTAAAACTTAGAGTCAGATTACTATTATGCCTAGTTTTCATAATGAATGTCATAATTATTTATCACCATTATTAATGTTAATATTGCCAATAGCTGGAAAAGGGCACTTACCATTATCATTAGTGATGAATGAGGACTCATACAAATATGTTAGCAGGTTGAAAGGTATGCACAACACAATCATTAACTAACTGAACTGAAGAGTTATTCAAACTACAACATTCACCACCACCCCCCGCCTCCCCACCCCACCCCACCACCAATGTCATACAAAAAGCAAGTAACCACTTTGGGTCCTGATATTCAGAAAGGCTATATATTTTATTTGCCATAAAGAGATCAGGACTTTTCTAGGGAATAATCTTTTATATTACTGTAGGTTTCACATGGTTATCAGGGTACTACTACACCATCCGATTTCTTCTTTAGTGTCCAGCATTCCAGATGACAAAATAACAGTCCATTTATCTTACCATAACAGAGAAGGATAAAATGCTTCCAGAGAAACAGAACTAATTTTCAAGATTCATTTCCAAGAATTAAGTCAACCAAGCTCTCATTCAAATTAAAGGAAGCTGTATAAATAATGATGCCTGAATATGTAAGCTAGTTATCCATTTAACTCCAGCACCTAGCATAGTCCATGCCACTTAGCAAGTACTCAATAAATGTCTACTGTTGAATGAATGCATCCCACTATGACTACTGGATTATTTCAGACTTGCCATGAACATACAATCTATGCAAGACAGTTTCAAATAAAAAGAATAAAATACCTGGTGATGGGGAATTAGGATAAGTATTCGGTAGGCGAAAAACATAATAGATGTATGACGCGAGAAGGCTGTTCCTGCCATGCTGGTCATGATTTCCTTCCAAGTTTTTGTGAAGCCGATTTATAATTGATGCCATGGCTTCAAAAGATGCTTGACCTAGATTAACTTTTAAGAAGGAGGAAAATATTTTTGTGTTAACTTTTTTAAACTGCAAATTCCAAAAAGATCAAGGTTTTGTCATCTCTGTATGTGTTAAGTATAGTGATTATACACAGTAAGACGATAAAGATGATATTTGATGTTGATTTTAATGATGTATTTATTAGCTGAAGCAAAACTCCTTTTCTAAAGATTTTAAAACACTAATTTTACTAATTTAACATGAACACTGGATGGGTTTGCGTAGTCCAAAAAAAAAGAAACATCAACCAACAGGTACCCATTATTTTGTAAAATAATACAAAGCACATAAGAAAAAAAAAAATTCTATCTTGTGTATCACCTTCGAAAAGTCACTTCTTGTTTTAAAGGTGACTCTGAAAACCTAAATTAACATACAATGAGCAGATGTTACTTTTGTTTTTAAAAAATTAACAATGAAAGCGGATTATTAAAAGTATCAACTTCAAATCATAAGAGAATAGTGAATTAGCTATTTGAGTGACATGAGTGAGTCAGCAGAAGGACTAGGTGGTTAGAAAAAAAAGTTGAGGTAAGACTGTATAGCATTTTAAACACCAGGCTAAGCAATACCTACCCAGTCATTCAAGTTAGTAAGTAACAAGAATTTTGCAAAAGTTGGAAAATTCTGGTAGCACACTGAATAAATGGATAAAACAAACAGCCATTTTGGGCAATAAAGCCTCAGAATCTAGGATTTATTTAATCAAGACAGGAAATTATGAACAGAAATGAGGCCTAAGTTTTCCTAAAAGTGGAATAATCCAGTAAAGTGGTCATTTAGGAACTAATATATATATACGGAACCAGAAAAGGAACTACAGACACAGAGGCCTAAGTGGGCTATAGAAATTTTACCTGTGTTCTACTTAATTCCTTTTCCTTTTCCTCACAGTAAGCTATTCCAAACCATCAGAATCCTTCTCAAAACTCAGGTTCACTTTCCTCCCTTCTCAGGAAATCTTGTTTTTGTTTTTTGTTTTTTTATCTCACAGTACAAATTTACCAAGTCCTCAACTTTTTACTACCCAAATCTGAAACCATTTTTATTTCCCTTCCAAAAGAAGCAGTGCTCCTCTCCTATACAGAAGAATGATCTCTCCACCTTCACTTGTGTCCTACAGACATGCTTCATTAATTAAACCTTTTAGCACCTCTTTATCTTATTTTTCTCTGCACTCCACTAGTTTCACAAAGCACATAAACATGCTCAAACTTCTCCATCTTTATGCTGTAATCAACCCTGGTTCCTCTTCTAACTGAATTTCTTCGAAGAGTAGTGTATACTCTTATATTCCTTTCATCATGTACTATGCACAACTTAATTCTCTGTAATCTGGTCTCCACTTCCACTATTTGACTTTCACCAGTGGACACTTCTTTAGTAGATAAGACTGGGACTCTGGAGTCAGTTGCCTGGGTTTGAATCCTCAGCAAATTTTCAAGCGTTGTGCTCATCACTCTACTCATTTGTACAATAGTGGTACTAATGCCCAGACACAGAGTTGTGAGGAATGCATACATTAATATAAATAAAGCACACAGCACTATTGCTGGCATATAACTAGTGCTGGGCAAATGTTTGTTACTAGTGCCATCATTATTACATTACTTACATAATCTACAAAAATGAACAATGCTAATTTTTTTTCTTAAAATCTTGAACGACTCCTTTGACAGTACTCTGTACAATTGCTCTTCAGTATTTCTTGACCTACCCCTCTTCTTCATCTCACTGTCACCTGTTTTTTGGCAGGACTTCAGAGTTTTTTGTATGAAATTCTGTAAGATTCCTAATTCGTCTTCCTGTCTCCAGATTTCCCACTTTCAACCCATCTCCATGCAGCACACTACACTCATCTTTGTAACAGTCAAACTGGGTCACATTACTTCCCTAATTAAGACCAGACCTTTCAAAAGCTATTGATTTCTTATAGAATAATAGTCCCGGTTCCCTAAGTGTCATCATGGAAGAGCCCATCTCCTCTCTCTCACCACCAATATCATTTCCAATCACCAACCCTCCAATTTGTGACTACTTACAATTCCCCCCAAATTTCCCAGTTTATTTGCCTGTATACCATGCACATACTATTTCATCTCCCTGGACTAGTTATTTAACTGTCAGACTCCTACTCATCTTTAAAATGTTTGACCCAAGAATCACCTCTACTGACAAGTCTGCCCTAAGATAAAAATTCCCAAGTTGCTGAACATTCCTCTCCGTTGTGCAACCAGTTAACACAAAATTTTTATAACCCGTTAGCTGAAATTTCTTACAAGCTCAACTACTCCGCAGGATTTGGGTGGAAGCTCTTAGCACAAGCAGAGGAATAACTCTTGGAAAAAGAGTGGGAAACAGGAGTACCTCTAGTTCCAGAACAACACAGAAGAAAATGAGAATATAGAGATTTTGAGTTGATGAAAAAAGCTATTTTTAAATAGAAGATAGCAAATGAGTAAAAATGTAGGCTACATAGAGCACATATCATGTAAAATGCAAAATCATTTATCTAGTTGCCTGTTTTCCAAACTGGTCTGTGAGATCCTTAAAATCAGGAAATAATAAGCCTTGGATACAACCTATCAGTATCTGGCACATAGTAAATGCTTAATATTTGCTGAATGAATAAATAAATGAATTTGTTTCCATAATCTGAGTTGAGGTCTATATGGCACATTTTATGAAAACAAAAAGAAAGCTCTTTTCTGGCATGAGAAACAATAACACCCCATCTTTTCCTCCCCCAAATCAAACACAGTCATTACAGATAACAAACAGTAAATCATGGTTCTATTTCTGCAAAAGTTAGGAATGTACAATTATAAATTTCATAATTCCCCAAACGTAAGTAAATTACCTATTTGGCCAGCAATGACAGGAGGTCTAACAACTAAAAGTATCAGTTTATCAAGCAGAAGATGAAGAAATCGGACCACTGGTTCCAACTGAGATGAATTCAGTGCTGAAATACTGCTCTTCAGTTCATTTTCTAAGTTATTTTCCATGATTCGCATGTCTCCAATTCGGACTGGGAACATGTGTTCGTCCAGAGCATTAACCAGAGCAAAAAACTTGTCAAGATAAGGATCCTAAAACAAAGAATGAACAAAAGCACTATAACTGGATACTCCTCAAACTTTGGACCACTAAAATAAAATAGCTCATATGAATCAGTAATACAAAAAGTACACAAGTATATATGGACATTGTTTCCAATTAAACACTACCTCTGCTCTCATTTATCATTGTAAAGTGGCCATTTCGAACGCTATTGAGTACTCAAGAACTCTGATATGAATTAAGGATTTTTTCCCCCAATGTGAATCTGCCTAATTGTTTTAGAACTTAATTATTGTGCAGCTCTGTTAGTGCATGGCCTGTGCCCATTATTAATTTATTATCTCTCAGCTCCATCCAAAGCCACCATCTTTGCCACGTTTTGTAACAGTGGAGCTAGACCCTTCAAACTGTGTTTCTCCTTTGCCAGCTGGCCTGTGGTCTGGCTCTGACAATACAGGGTGCAGGAAACAGCCTTCCTTCCTCCAGTTTGTTTCCTGACAGCGGCTAGCAGATGTGAATGCTGGGGCTCAGAGGTGAGGGACATGGCAGCAGCATTCACAACAGCCAAGGTGGCTCTTTTTGCTCCTCAGCAGGTGCCCTCCACACCACAGCAAGGCAGGCAATGTGTTCCTGCAGCAGTAGTGTTCCCTCCTCAGGGGTCTGATTCGCAGCCTTCAGGATCCTCCTCCAGGTTTCTAAGTTCCTTCCTTATCACTTTCTACAACTGCTATCTCCATTACAATCACAGAATTTTCTTTTACCCCATTAGAAATGAATCACCTTTAACCCAGGTAACAATTATTTATATATAAATTGTCCCCATTCAAATTAATGGCAGCTTCCATCTCCTGACTAAATCCTGACTGCTATTATTTAACCTCCTTCTACACTAACAGAACTACAGTCTTATTTTAAAGTAATCATGTGCCCAGTCCCAGGGTAGGCGCTTGCTCTCTCAGCTGCTTTATGCCTCATCATAACCATGTGTACAGTTCTGACCAAGAGATGTGAGCAAAAGTCTGTGGGAACTCTGGGAAGACTTTTACTTAGTTAACAATGAAAATAAATTTGAAGACAGTAATGCTGAAAATCCTCATTCACATTTATAGTTCTAATATTGTTCTATTTTGATATGTATGTTTTAAATAAAAAATTACCAAGTTCTAACTATATATTTCTCCAGTACATTTCACATAGCTATAAACAAAGTATGAAAACATCCGAACTGGAGAGTGTTATGCTAAGTGAAATAAGCCATACAGAGAAAGACAGATACCATATGGTTTCACTCTTAGGTGGATCCTGAGAAACTTAACAGAAGACCATGGGGGAGGGGAAGGAAAACAAAAAAAAAGGAGGTTAGAGTGGGAGAGAGCCAAAGCATAAGAGACTGTTAAAAACTGAGAACAAACTGAGGGTTGATGGGGGGTGGGAGGGAGGGGAGGGTGGGTGATGGGTATTGAGGAGGGCACCTTTTGGGATGAGCACTGGCTGTTGTATGGAAACCAATTTGACAATAAACTTCATGTATTGAAAAAAAAAAAAGTATGAAAGCATCTTAAGAAGGGCATCTGGGTGGCTCAGTCAGTCAAGCTTCCAACTCTCACTTTTGGGTCATGATTTCACAGTTCATGAGTTTAAGCCCTGCGTTGAGCTCTGCGCTGAAAGCATGCAGGCTGTTTGGGATTCTCTGTCTCCCCCTCTCTCTGTCCCTCCCCTGCTCATCTCTGCTCTCTCAAAAATAGACATTTTTTTAAAAACAACAACATAAGAAACATTATTGTCTTCAATTGAAAAAGATAATACATGATGAAACTTACAGAATTACAAAAATTTATAAAATCTTGAGTATTAGTCATCAGGACTGTGAATGCCGAATGCCACAAAGTAGATACTTCCATTTTATCTTCCCCTACACTCTACAGATTCTAAATCATCTATATATTTTGCCTAAAATCCTTCTTTGTCACTTAAGACAACACATGTATCTGCCTCCAAAAAACAAAGGTAGGAGTTAAAGATAAATATGCTATCAACTCTAAAAGGAGAAAACTAATAATGATTATAGGACTTTAAAAAACATGAAAAATACTGTATTTTTATACTTAATAGGATACTATTAAGGGAAAAAATATATTTCAACAGTATACTAGAACACCAATCTTAATCATTATCAAAAGAGTAAGGACTATAGGAAACATAGAACATATCCAGTATCAGAAAAGGAACCTGGAGCCATTCTTTTACTGGGTTCTACCTGTATACTGCTAAATAAAACCTATCTACTACTGTTTTTTGTTGTTGTTTTAAAACTTAATATAGAAATGCTCTGTCTTATTTTTCCCAATTTCACTGCAGAAAAGAGTTCACTAGCAAGGTTAAGACTGCTACCATTTGAAAGGACAGCTTACACAGTTGGCTCTTGGCTGGCATCTCAGAACTTGGATTTCAAGAGAGTTCCAACTGTTAGGGGATGATGGCTCACCATACCTAAATTGTTTGGGCAGACAATATGGTTTCTGCTGAAAATGTGTTTTCCTTATGGTAATGAAGAATTCTGGTATGTGACAGCCAGCGGGTACCTATGTTACAAGCCTACAGTAAAAACCCTGGGAACTAAGTCTCTAATGAATGAGCTTCCCTGGTATACATTTCAAATGTGCTGTTTCAACTCACCCTATGTGACCACTGGGAAAGGACTCTTGGAAGCTTGTGCTTTGTTTCCTCTGAACTTGACCTCTTTTCCCTTAGCTGATTTTATTTTGTATCTTTCACTAAAATAAATCATAGCTATGAATATGGCTGTATGCTGGGTCCTGTGAGTTCTGCTAGAAAATCACCGAACTTGAAAGTGGCCTTGGAAATCCCCATATACCACCCCCTCCCTTTTCAAGTTAGATTCCATTTTCAACACTTGCCTCTTCTCACTCTTACATTTTCTCCCTGGAAAAACACTCACCAGTATAGTTTCAGCTATCACATTTATTCTGTCACCTCCAATGCTAAACTTGAACTTAATTACAACTGCCTTGGGATATTTTTATCTGAAGTACATAGGCACTTCAAACTCAACAGGCTCAAAAATAAATTCACTATAGCTCCAGAAGCATCTCGATTATCTCCCAAATCTCTCTTAGCATGCTACCAAATTTACTTCTCTGATGTTTCCTATTTAGGTTAGAAATCACCATCTACCTAGACCCTCAACTCTATAGCATTAAAAGTCCTTCACAATCTGTAACTAGCCTAGTCTTCTATTCTCATCTATCACGATTTCCCATGCACTATAAATTACATTCACACCAGATTACTTGCCTGTCCTTGAATAAACTACTATCTCTTTGCACATGCTTTTTATCAACTGAGTAGCCCACTCTCTCTCTGTATGGTAAATGCCTACTTATCAATACAGTATCTCAGTTCCCAGCAGAACAGACAACTCTCCTCTTGAAAGGATTTCGTTCATATATCTAACACAGTCATAATTTTATTGTACTGTAATTATTTTTACATTTTCCCCTATTATACTGTAAGGTCTTTGAAGGAAAGTTTCTTTCCTTGACAGGTAACAACATCCCCGACTTTATGGAGCTTACAGCCTAATGGGGAAAGAAACAATAAATAAATGCATAAGTATGTATACATACATACACACGTACCACACACACACACACACACACACACACACAGGAAAGAAAGCTAAAGTGCAAGAGAGTACAGGTAAGAGCCAGAAGCAGTAGCAAGTGCAGGTTAAGACGATATGGAATGATGGGGCTGCTATGTTTAAAAGTCTCCAGAAAAGGCCTAAGGTAAGCAGAAGCCTTGTTGAAAAGAAGTGCATGTCAGGAGCAAAGTATTCCAGCTAGAGAAAGAGTAAACATACCAGACTTTGAGAAAAGCCTGGTATATTTCAGATCTATAGTGAGGAATATGGAGCAAATGATCCCTAAGAACCCTTTCTCTTAAATTATCTGAGTCTATGAGGAATAAAATGAGTTGGATGATGGTTTTTCAACTCTAATTCTGCAACACACCAGAAACTGAACAAAAAAAGTCACTTAATTGTTCAAAATGAAGTTGATGACATTTTGAAAAGCAAAAATTTTGCTTGTGTTGATATTAAATGACATTTTGTTGATTCCTTTATTTTTTTTATTTATTTTTTTTTTAAACGTTTTTTATTTATTTTTTTGGGACAGAGAGAGACAGAGCATGAACGGGGGAGGGGCAGAGAGAGAGGGAGACACAGAATCGGAAACAGGCTCCAGGCTCCAAGCCATCAGCCCAGAGCCCGACGCGGGGCTCGAACTCACTGACCGCGAGATCGTGACCTGGCTGAAGTCGGACGCCTAACCGACTGCGCCACCCAGGCGCCCTTGTTGATTCCTTTAAAAAGTTAACTTCTAAATCTATACATTCCTGATATAGTCCCATAATTCTTACAACAGATAACTGTACTAAAACTGACTTAAGTACTAGATAATATATTCTATTCATCATTCAAGTGAAAATTGATCATATAAATTATTAAAACTTACTTACTTGTGTATGGATAGATGAAACAGCAACAACTTCCACATTAAAAACACCTTTGTGATTATCTACCCATTTCATGCCAGGTAGAGGAACCTGTAAGATATTAAATTTAATGATCACAGATACTTAAGTTGATAAGATATTCTGAAAACAAAAATTGTAACACCTCAATGAGAAAAAAAATACCATGGAAATCTATTTATATGCACTGTAAATAAATGTAAAACTTACATTTTGTTCTTATTACAAAATTATGTTTTCTACAAGAGAATTAAGACTCAAGGAGCAAAAAAGCAGAAAACATGCACTCAAAATGCTATCTTCCCAAAGATATATCCTTTTATATCATTCTAAATCTTCCTCTGTGCATATATTTATATACACCCTACCTTTGCATAAATATGTACAATATATAATGCATAATATAGAATATAAAACATTATTTTAAACCTATTTTTCAAATATCACATTGTGAATCGCTTTTCATGTCAATAAATTCATATCTACAATATCTTAATGGTTTGTAATATTCTGGTTTTTTCTTACGAAAACTACTATTTTGTTTTAATGGAGCTGTAAAATATTTACAGCAACAGAATTCTGTTGTAAGGAATAGAAAACTTTTCTTTTGATGTAAATTGCTAGGAATGTTAATTTAAATTAGATCATAAAAAGTATTTTTAAAAAGACAGTCAGTACATTACTTCTCTCTATTCCTCCTGCTAAGTACGGCTAAAAACCCTGAACATGATACACAAAACGCTGAAAGGTGGAGATAATGCAAATGGCTAGTGACCTCAGGATGTGAGGAAACAGAAAGTAGTGTTTCCTTGGTTTTTTTTTTTTTTTAATTTTTTTTTCAACGTTTTTTATTTATTTTTGGGACAGAGAGAGACAGAGCATGAACGGGGGAGGGGCAGAGAGAGAGGGAGACACAGAATCGGAAACAGGCTCCAGGCTCCGAGCCATCAGCCCAGAGCCTGACGCGGGGCTCGAACTCACGGACCGCGAGATCGTGACCTGGCTGAAGTCGGACGCTTAACCGACTGCGCCACCCAGGCGCCCCTTCCTTGGTTTTATTATTGCTTCACAGATCCTGGACTAGCCCCTAGAGAAGATGGCAACCCGGAAATGCCGAAAGAAGCAGAGAAAAACAAGCTTCAAGAAGAGCCTGCTCTCTCTAATCAAAGCCAATAATTGCCCTACTCTGGCCAAACACATGGAAACAAGTTGCAGCCCCACTGCCCCCAACCCCACCCTCAGCCGCCACAGGCTGAGTAGAGAGCCCAGGTGTCCGTCCACCCTCGGCTGACTGTAATGAGGTGCCCAGATTCCCTTAACACATTGGGTGGTATTAGAAAAGACGGAGATGGAAAGCCCGGTCTCAGTCCGGTGGTAACAAGTACCACCTCCAAATGGGTGTCAGTGGAATCCAAGCAATGAAGGAGCAGTACCAAGGTGCCCTTCCTCTTCGCATAGAGAGGTATCTGCGCAGGTCTAGTGGGGAACCTGAAATCCTACCTCTATCCAATAAGCATCCTCAACCCACTGCAAAGTGAGGAATGTGGACTTTTACCTGTGGCATGAATGTGGCAATAGCGCCTCCCCCTACTGCTAAAACAGAAGGCTTAAATAAGATCTGAGATCACAATAATACCCAAGATGTCCAGGTTAGAATAAAAAATCTTGCATCATACCAAGAACCAGAAAAATCTCAAATGAGAAAAGGCAATCAACAAACACTAAGATGACACAGGTTGGACAGATTTGACAAGGATGTTAAAGCAGTCATCATTAGAAAATAAAAAGCTGTAACAAGGAATTACAAATATCTTTGAAATAAATGACCAAAAACAGAAAGTCTTAGGGGAAAAAATGTTTTAGAGATTCTTTCCCATGGTTGCATTTTCTTTTTTTTACCATATGTAGAAACGAAAACCAATTAAAATCAGTCCTCTTACAAAATTCAACATTATGTAGGTAAGAAATGCAATGTCTCTACTGAGGTAAGTAACACAGGTTTTGAAACTTTTGTAAAAGAAAGATGGTAAGGTAAATTGGAACTGCTCAAAGCAAAAAATTAGTACTAGCTCTTTCAACCCAAAACATTTGCTTTCAGCTTAAAAACACAGAATACATAAATAAAATGTGAACACATACTGCTTTAAAAATAGTGGTTCTTAAAGTCTGATCTGAGCATGAACAGCATGAATATTACCTGGGCACTTGTCAGAAATGTAAATAATCAAGCCCCAACCCAGACCTCCTGCATCAGAAACTCTGTGGGGTAAGGTTTAACAGTTGGTGTTACAACAAACTCTCCAGGTGATTTTGATGCATGTGAAGTAAGAACTGCTGTCTTAAAACTCTTACAAGCAGTGCAGCAAATAGGAATCCCATAATAGTAGCAAACACTGCTTTAACACTTTTGATGTGGCACCATTCTAAATGTTCTACAGACTATCATCAACATAGCCCTTTATTATAAGCATTAATTATTCTCAACTTACAGATGAGAAAATTCAGGCACAGAGAATATTTAGTCAGCTCAGTCTGCCATAACAAAAGATCATACATTGGTGTGGCTAAAACAACAGTTATTTTCTCACAATCTGGAGACTAGAAGCCCAAAATCAAGGTGCAACATGGTCAGTTTCTGGTGAAAACCCTTCCAAGCTTCCAGACGACCACCTTCTCACTGTGTCCTCACATAGCCAAAAGAAAGAGTATTCTGATGTCTCTTCTTTTTAAGGCACTAATCATGAGGCCCACCCTCATGACCTCATCTAAAACTCATCTGAACCTAATTGCCTCCCATCGGTCTCATCTACAAAACCTATCACATTGGGGTTGTATATGAATTTGGGGGTTACATATGAATTTGGGGTTTGCAGTGGGAAGATGAGGTGGGGATTGGGGAGACATAATTCAGTCCATAACAGAGAAATTAAGAAACTTATCTGAGGTTACACAACTAATAAATGGTGAGGCCACAGTGAAATCCTGAAAATAACTATATACTACCTTTCAAAAGTATATGAAATTTAAAACAACAATAAAAACTTCCACAATCCCTTACCCCTTTGAAAGTTAACCTTGGTAAACTTGATATGTATTTTCCAAATTATTTCCCGCAAAATTACTGATGTGTATCTGATATCTGAGTTTGGTTGTCATTATACTGTTTGTTTTTACATTTGTATTATAAACATCCTATTGGGATATTGAAATCCATATTGCTCTTCTTAACTACTGCACCATTGTATGGATGTACAAAAATTTAATTAAATATTAAACTCTTGGGGCACCTGGGTGGCTCAGTCGGTTGAACATCTGACTCTTGATTTCAGCTCAGATTATGATCTCACATTCATGGGATCAAGCCCTAAGTCAGGTTCTGCACTGGTTGTGGGCCTGCTTAAGATTCTCTCTCTTCCTCTCCTTCTGCCCCCCACTCTCAAAAAAGATACTAAACTCTTCGGTGATCCATGTAACTTTCCTTTTTGCTGATACCAATAGTCCTATGATTTTTTTCCTTCTTTTCAGAAAGAAACATATTTATTAAAAATATTACACAGTCATACACTGTCTACCTCCATGTTAATAGTTAAATACATCTCTGCTGACATGTCATGTCCTGACAATGCCTGATACAACCTGGTGTGCTCTTTGTAAAAATGAGGACACAGATGTATCAAGTGCATTCAACTAATGTAGTTAAAACTAATGAGTTACTCAGGATGTCACAGATTTAGTCAATCTCTAACCTAGGTTAGAGATACCCAGGGAACTCGGGCAAATGAGATATTAAAAATACTTTTTTAAAAGTTTGCTAGGTGGGGGCGTCTGGGTGGCTCAGTCGGTTAAGCGTCCGGCTTTGGCTCAGGTTGTGGTCTCGTGGTTTGTGGGTTCAAGCCCCGCGTCGGGCTCTGTGCTGACAGCTCAGAGCCTGGAGCCTGCTTTGGATTCTGTGTCTCCCTCTCTCTCTGCCCCTCCCCCGCTCATGCTCTGTCTCTCTGTCTCTCAAAAATAAATAAACATTAAAAAAAAAATTTTTTTTTTAAAAGTAAAAAAATAAAAGTTTGCTAGGTTATATCCTTTACTGCATGTTGGTGGTGGTTCACTGCAAAATGGCATTCAGGGCTTTGGAATGGGAGTGACTATGGCTGGATCTGGCAAATAGGTTTGTATTTCACAGCCCAGAGCCCTCTCTCTCCACATGCCAGTGAAATGCCTGTCCTACCCCTGTGGGGGAGTGGGAGGAGGAAGATTCAAAGAAATGGCCAATGTTTCTGTGAGGGAAAGAACACAGCAGATATTCATCACTGCCAAATGACTAATCACTTCGGGAAACTTTGGTCTCAACAAAATTTCCATTTTTTAGTTTTTGCTAGTAACAATCCTGCAACTTTTTTATACTGAATTCAAACAACACATATTTACTGAAGTCTCTACACAGTTTTCTGGGTACTAGAGTTCCATTGTAAACATGTCTGCTCTCAGGGAGCTTACCCACCATTTCTTATAGAGAAAAATAAGGAAATAAATAAGATAATTTCAGATAGTGGTAAGTATTAAGTAAACAAAATTGTATTAAAAATGATGGAGCATATCAACAATGTGGTGGAGGAAAGGGCTGGAAATTCATGGAGTCAGACCTCTCTGAGGAAGTGCTATTTTATATAAAATTCAGATAATGAAGAGAATCTAGCCATGTGAAATTCAGGAAGACGAAAGAGAAAATTCAAAGGCCTAGAAGCAGGAAAATATTTGGAAGAAGGTATGAGTACAGAAGAAGGGGCTCAGTGATGGTAGAAGGTGATGTTAAAGAGACAGAAAAGCTCAGATCATTCAGAGATTTGGAGGTCATGGAATACAAATCTAGATTATATTCTAAGTACAGTGAAATGCCAGCAAAATATATAAACATCATATATGATCATAAAGAAACACTAAAGCTTGGCAATATCATGCTGAATGAAAAAAGCAAGTTCCAGAGGATTCTATACAGCATAGTAACCTTTTCATTAAATTCAAAATATAAGCAAAGTAAAATGTATTCTCTAAATACACATATACCTCAGTTATAAAGTAGGTTTAAGGGGTGCCCGGGCAGCTCAGTCAGTTAAGTGTCTGATTCTTGATTTCAGGTCAGGTCATGATCTCACTCATGGCCTTGGGACTGAGCCCTGTGTTAGGCTCTGCACGGAGTATGGAGCCTGCCTGAGACTGACTCACTCTCTCTCTCTCTCTCTCTCTCTCTCACTACCTCTCTCTCTGCCCCTCCAGTGCTCACATGCACTCTCTCTCAAATAAGTAAACATTTTTTTAAAAGTAGTTTTAAGGGGTGCCTGGGTGATTCAGTCAGTTAAGCGTCTGACTCTTGATTTCGGCTCAGGTCATGATCTCACGGTTTGGGAGTTCAAGCCCGCACTGGGCTCTAAACTGGGCAAGGAGCCTGCTTCAGATTCTCTCTCTTCCTCTCCCTCTGCCCGTCCTCCACTTGTGTACTTGCGCTCTCTCATTCTCTCTCTCTCAAAAAAAAGTTGTTTTTAAGAGGCCAGTTTTCAGGGGTGCCTGGGTGGCACAGTCAGTTAAGTGTGTTCAGCTCTTGAGCTTGGCTCAGGTCATGATCTCACAGTTTGTAATTTCAAGCCCCGCACAGGACTCTGCACTGATGGTGCAGGGGCCTGCTTGGGATTCGGTCCCTCCCTCTCTCTGCCCCTCCCCAGCATGTGCTCTCTTTCTCTCTCAAAACAAATAAATAAACTTAAAAAAAAAGAAAAAGAGGCTAGTTTTCAAAACAACATGAATGCACTTTAAAAAAAATGGTTAAAATGGTAACTTTTTATGTATATTTTACCACAGTTTTTTTTAAAGACTAGTATGTTTATAATTACAGGTTATTCTTATGTGGAATAGGGGACAAGTACATAAATGATGTGAATTATTATCATTGTTCTAGCTCTGGATTAGGTAGTAGATTCATGAGTGTTTATTATTTTATTAAATAAAAAACCAATAAATTGAAAAGCCTAACTACACATATATGTGTAAACACTGCTGAGTTTTAAAACATCCCTAATGTTGATCTTTGCATACCTACACAAATATATTTGTAAGTTAAATACTCAGACATATAATTCATGAGATTTTTAAAGGGTATGTATATTGTTTCATTGTGACATATTTCAGGCAAAAATAATCAAACAAACCTTTTTTTCTTTTTTTCTTTTTTTTTGAGAGAGAGAGAGAGAGAGGGAGAGAGGGAAGGGCACAGGGAGAGGGAGAAAGAGAGTCTCAAACAGGCTCCAGGGCCAGCATGGAGCCCCATGAGGGGCTTGATTTCAAGACCATGAGATCATGACTTAAGCTGAAATCAAGAGTCGGATGCTCAACTGACTAAGCCACCCAGGTTCCCCTCAACCAAGTCTTAAAAGTCCAGGTGATTATAATGAGTGCCCCAGGATAAGTACGACAGTCCCATGGACAGAAAAATCTGGTGACAGATTGCCATGCGTGCCCATGCATCAATCGATGAATTTTATAAGCATGAATTTGTTATCTAGACCTCAATAAACACTGATCCTGAAACCTGATGACACCAAACTGAGGTAAATTCTCCAAAATACCATAAACAAACACTGTTGAAACACATTCATTGATTAGGCTTTTCTCTCAACATGATTCCTACAGTATTCAACAAAAATGAGTACAATTTTGGACATTTTATGTTTGAGATATCCTGGCAAAGGTATCAATAAGCGTTTTAACTTACTAGACAAATAAAAATGGATGAGCAGAGATGCAGATTTAGGATTCATCAACTAACAGCAGGAGTCAAGAGCATCGTGATTTTTGTGCAAGTTGTATACTACATCACTCTATGAGTACTGATGTTCACATAAAAGGCAGTCAGTGGTCCTGACAGAGAAGAACGCTTACAGATTCAGAGTCAAAAAAAACATGAAAATTCAAAGGGGAAAACAGGTTAAAACCCAAATGATATGAAACAAAGCCACACAAAGATTTACCTTCCTTTTTACCCAATTTTAAAAAGAAAATGATCCCCTTATGATTGAAAATGATCGAGACAAGTATCATAAAGTAATAGTGTGCTGGTTACAGAAATTTGTTTATTACTATGTAAACTTAGATGGCAAGCTTCACATTCTAAGGCCCAAAAACCAGTTGAAGTTAATACATATTGGGAAGGTCTCTGACCTTCTGAATCAAAGAGAGCTCCACCATAACCAGGAAAGTAGATACAAAATTGCATGAAGCAATTATCTGTAAAAGCTGAATGTTTGTTTATTTTAATTATTTTTTATTTTTATTTTATTTTTAAATTTACATCCAAGTTAGTTAGCTATACTCCAGCAATGACTTCAGAACTAGATTCCTTAATGACCCTTACCCATTTAGCCCATCCCCCTCTCCAGTAACCCTCTGTTCGCCATGTTTAAGAGTCTCTTATGTTTCGTCCCCTCCCTGTTTTGATATTATTTTTGCTTCCCTTCCCTTGTGTTCAAAGTCCTCTGTGTCTTAAAGTCCTCATATGAGTGAAGTCATATGATATTTGTCTTTCTCTAATTTCGCCTCGCATAATACCCTCTAGTTCCATCCATGTAGTTTCAAATGGCAAGATTGTAAAACCTGAATGTTTGAATAATGATCTCTCACTTGGTTTAAATTCAGCACTAAAACTAACAATATATACTGTTCTTTTTTTTTTTTTTAATTTTTTTAATGTTTATTTATTTTTGAGACAGAGAGAGACAGAGCATGAACAGGGGAAGGGCAGAGAGAGAGGGAGACATAGAATCTGAAACGGGCTCCAGGCTCTGAGCTGTCAGCACAGAGCCCGACACGGGGCTCGAACCCACGGACCGTGAGATCATGACCTGAGCCGAAGTCGGACGCTTAACTGACTGAGCCACCCAGGCACCCCTATACTGTTTTTTAAATATAATAAGAAAGCTAAGAATATATACTGTTTTTGTTTTTATAATTGTTTTTAAGATTATTTATTTTGAGAGAGACAGAGACACTGTGAGCAGGGAAGGGGCAGCGAAAGAGGGAGAATCTGAAGCAGGCTCCATGCTGTCAGCTCAGAGCCCACACGGGGCTCAAACACATGAAACCATGAGATCATGACCTAAGCCGAAATCTAGAGTTGGACGCTTAACCGACTGAGCCACCCAGGTGCCCCTATACTGTTCTTTTAATGCTGTAATTAAAAAATACAAAAGTTTAGGGGCGCCTGGGTGGCGCAGTCGGTTAAGCGTCCGACTTCAGCCAGGTCACGATCTCGCGGTCCGTGAGTTCGAGCCCCGCGTCAGGCTCTGGGCCGATGGCTCGGAGCCTGGAGCCTGTTTCCGATTCTGTGTCTCCCTCTCTCTCTGCCCCTCCCCCGTTCATGCTCTGTCTCTCTCTGTCCCAAAAATAAAATAAAAAAACGTTGAAAAAAAATTAAAAAAAAAAAAAAAAATACAAAAGTTTTGATCACTTAATCACATATCAATCAGCTATACGTCTATCGTTAAATCCAAACCATGACCATATTCTTTATGTTATATATGAGCGTATATACACAGCACAGTAGCTAGAAGAAAATCATCAATCTCCCTTTAGAAAGTTGACCTCGTATTTGCAAATCAATTAAGTAAGAATAAGTACATAATTTCCATAAAATCAATTTTCTTTTAAAATATTTCCTTTTGAAATATATAATGCTACCCCTGGCAGAAGACTACCTTATTTTACTGAGGAGATGTGTTCCTGGAAAATCAAATGAAAGATTTGGCAGGGGATGAAAGGCAAGGAGGAAGGAAGGAGTCATATTTCTTTCCTACTGTCTTTATCCATTCATTTAAAAAATACTTATTGACTGGGGAGCTTGGGTGGCTCAGTCAGTTAAGCAACTGACTTTGGCTCAGGTCATGATCTCACAGTCTGTGAGTTTGAGCCCTGAGTTGGGCTCTGTGCTGACAGCTCAGAGTCTGGAGGCTGCTTCAGATTCTGTGTCTCCCTCTGTCTCTGCCCCTCCCTGCTCATGCTCTGCCTGCCTCTCTGCCTCTCTCTCTCTCTCTCTCTCTCTCTCTCTCTCTCTCTCTCTCTCTCAAAAATGAATGAACATTAAAAAATAAAATACTTATTGACTGCCCATCATGAGCCAAGCACTATTCTAAGTACTTGAAGATACAGCAATACACAAGAAAGACAAAGTCCCTAATTTCCTGGAATTTATACTCTGTAGACAATAAATAAAGATATAAGAAGTATAAAGTCAATGATAAATATTATGAAGTCATATCAAAGTAAAGGGATAAAAAAGTGCTGGATGCTGCAATTTGAAACAAAGTTATCAGAGACGCCTTCTCTGAAGAGGTGGGATTTGAGTGGATGTCTGGATGAAATGAAGAAGCTGGTCTGGAGATGGGGCACCACCACCAGCACAGGGAAGTGCACCACCAGCACAGGGAAGTGCAAAGGGCCAGAAATGGGAATGTGCTCTTCATATAGAAAGAACAGTCAAGGCACTGTGCTCTCTGGCGCAGAGTCAGTGACAAAGAATAGTAAGAAAGGAGATCGGAGCAGTAGCCTTCTGTTGTGTGTGTGTGTGTGTGTTTTAAACAAAACAATACAAATGTATTTGTGAATACTTGTATTTATTTTTTTTAATGTTTTTATTTATTTTTGACAGAGACAGAGACAGAGCATGAGTTGGGGAGGGGCAGAGAGAGAGGGAGACACAGAATCTGAAACAGGCTCCAGGTTCTGAGCTGTCAGCACAGAGTCCAATGCGGGGCTCAAACTCACGAACTATAAGATCATGACCTGAGCTGAAGTCGGATGCTTAAGTGACTAAGCCACCCAGGCGCCCCTATGAATACTTTTTGAGTTCTATTCTGAAAATAAATGCTACCAGGAGAACTTTCCCAAGATATATTTCAGACTAATCTATACAAACAGTTACATTCAAGGCACTCATATTAATAATCATCATGTAACAGTTCTCCCAAAAAGCACTTTGGTTTTTGAGTAGTAGCTACTGATTCTTGATTGAGATTTTTCCAATGTTTTTGTTTAAGTCACATATGTCATCATCACAGTTGCTAATGGTTCTTGTATTACAAGTTTGTAGCTACTTTATCTTCACATACATGATTTTTAAAAATTTTTTTCACATACACGATTAATTACAAAAAGATTCTAAAAAATTAATTGGTTTGTTCTTTTTCCTCCAGACTTTCAGTGAAATGTTCTTACTTATTTAAAGCTTATGTTACGTTATGAAAATTCTCCAAATTTGCCTTTTCTTTAATATTTCACATATTATTTTGGTTTTAAAATCAATATACTTATTTTAAAAGCTTCTAAGTATTCTATAGAGTAATTTTAACTATAGTACAAGATAATATTATTACTTCATTATCTACATACTTCTAGATAGAACAGCAAAGTCTTGTTTGAGAAAAACACTTCTGCAAAAAACTCATTCACTCCATCTGGAGAGTTTCACCATAAGAGATACTGACCTCAGGAGATAGTACAGAATAAGCTTGTGGTGGTTTTTCCAGTGAAACTGGTAGGCAAAACTGCCCAGTCTTTAATCGTCCATTCTGAAGCATTGGTATCCACTTTTAATTAAAAAGGAAACAATATTAAGTTAAATACATTTGTTACAAAAGTAAGTACTTGGAAAATCTGTTTTAAGAATTTGGAATGAGCCAAATTTGTCTCACACCACCAAACACCAAGGGGATTTAATTAAGTAATAATAGGTTTCATGATTCCTCTAAAGAAAAGCTTCCCTGACAATATTTTTATTAAGGAGCATTCCCAAAACATTATTACTAACTATGCAATATTTAAGCCAAAAGAGGTCCTTACTATCCAAGAAAAAGCTGGAGTAGAAAAAGGCCGCAAAGTCAATCCATTACACATGGCGGTAATAGTGTCAATGTATACAGGGAAAGGTTTGGTTGAATATGAATGCTGACAACAAAACTAAAAAGCATGAATTTATTTGGTTACATTTAGCAAAATCCATTTCATAGACAAAAAAAATGAGTCAATTAATTTTTCTCTTTTGGGTAGCAGCATGATTTTTCTGACAAAGTTGTGATAGCACATCATGATATCCTTCACCTCAGGTTTACGTTTGCAATTCAATCATAATGATTTTCAAATAATACTCAAGAGTTTTAATTGCTTTTAATTAAAGCCAAGAGCTTTAATAGCTAAGGGTCTCTTTTAATCATTTTACACTGAAACCATTCTCTTCTAAAGAACCCTTAAAATTAATATATTTATACTGTACTGTTTGATAAACACATAATAATCAGGACCAACACCTAAGTGTTTACACATGTTAATTAATTGCATTAATGAGTATTTTCTTATTACGATGACTCTTCCTAACCAATATGGGGAATCAAATAGGGAATACTCAACAATAATGAACACCAATTACATCTCAAGTATTCAAACTACTTTTAAGACTGAAAAGCTAAATATTAAACAAAGATATACTTACTGTATATCCAACAGGAGTTTCAAGAGGAGTATTTTGTTTTTGCTGACAACTAACATGATAAAAAGTAAAAAGCAAATGATGATGGTCAGTTAAAGTAGCAGGGAGTTTAACCTTGATTTCTTCATGAAAATCAGGAGACCTTCATACAAAAAAAAAAACACAAAAAAACAGATCAATAGTCAGTAATTTGTTCAAAATAAATAATTACTGCATTTGTATATTTGAGTAATTTTTAAATTAATTTCACGATTCATGCTCAATTCTTCTTCCAGTACAAAATATTTTTCTCTATTCCCAAACTGTATGTAACTAACTCCTACTTCCAGTTGAGGGAGTTGTCTCTGTTTCTGAAATTTCTTGTCTCATTTTTATTAATGGGCTGAGTGATCCTATGATTTGAAAATTCATTAATAATCACCACCTTGATGCCGAGATCTTCATTAGATGGGAAACTGTATAAATGAGGAGACTAGGGCAAGGCCTTCTATATTCTGATACATTACATAGAAAAGTAACAGGAGTTTTTGTAAGTATGTATTTTAAAACCATACCATAAAAAAACATTTTTCTATTATAGGAGTGACTTCATATTAAAGATTAATTTGTATTATCTTTTTGCAAAAAAGAAAAAAAACAAGTAGCTCTAGACAGCTTAGTATCAAGTTGGGCTCTCTATGGAATATCTTATATCTATTATTCCATTGCTAAAGAAACAGGTGTTAACAAAACATAGACTAATGTATTAACTGCTCAGAAAAAAGGAAAAAAAAAAAAAGAAAAAATCAGAGAACATCTATAAATTGCATTTGTCTCACAGTTTAGAAGTGCTCCCAGCCACTACACAAATACAACGAATATCATATTTGACTTAACCAATGGCATTTTCATCTCAATATCCATTGAGAGTGGTCCCTAGGAGCATTTTTATAAAAAAGCATTGCTGCTATTTATGATTTATGATTTAAAAGGGACAGAATCTTAGCATCCCAACCTTCCATATTCAGCTAGTATCTCTCAGTTACATTCAAAGAAAATATATCCAAACCATATGGCTCCAACTAATTAAAAGTGAAAGCTTTCCCACCAATTAGGGTCCCCCCCCCCCATGCTAATAAGTCTAATATCTTTCCATTTCAAATAAGTCTCAAGAACACTAAAAGTGTAGATCTGATCACAGAAATATTAGGTTAATGAAAATTTTAATACCCCCAAGAAAGATAAGTAATGGTAGCCATCTGAGAATTTGATGATTTTGGTGAATAAAAGATGCTATGTATCTTATTATTGACCTCGCTAATCACCACTAAATCATGAGAAAGTTGAATTTCCTCATAGTGTTAGAGAGTATTGTCATTTTAATTCCACGAATACTGAGAGCAACAAAAATAAAGATCTAGCTATAAACTGAGATACTTTAAGAAATTACTACCTTCTTCATCAATATCATTCCTAGTACTGAGTATTCATTTCTTTTCTGAAATCATACTATGTGAAGGCTTTTATGGAAAATTAAGCATCTGTGAGTTATTCATCAACAAGTACGTTTTAACTGTTCACCTTTATGTTAAGTATTGTATTATTTCTGTGGTGGTTTTAAAGATATGAAAAAATAATTACCCTCAAAAATATATAATTTAGTAGAAATATAAATAAGACACACATATATCAATAGCAATGCTATAAAGCAGGGGTTGGCAAATTATGGCTACAGGTCAAATCCAGTCCACTGAATGGTTTTGTATAGCCCTACAGACTAAGAATGATTTTTATATTTTTAAGTAGTTAAAAAAATCAAAAGAATAACATTTCACTTGAAATATTACATGAAATTCAAATTTCAGCATCCATAAATAAAATGTTACTGGAAGACAGCCATGCCCATTCATTTGCAACTTCACTTATTGTCTATGGCTCTTTTTGCACTACAACAGCGGGGTTCAGTAATTGCAACAGAGACCGTATGGCCCACAAGGCCTAAAACAAAACTACTGGGCCCTTCGCAGAAAATGTTTGTCAACCCCTGGTATACAGCATATAGCATATAAGATTAAGTGCTTCAAGAACAGAGCTGAACAGATTACTTCAAGTTTTGGATCAGGGAATTGTATTTAGGAAGAGATATATGATGTGGGCCTTAAAGAACAAATAGGAGTTGAATTAATAGAGGGAATCAGTATTATAATAGAAAAAGGGATCCAAGAAAAGCCCAGAAAGAGGATACTTTAGCAATAAGGCAAAAAGAAAATCATCAAGATGTAAAAGATGATTGGATATTAGAGAAAAGAAGAAGGAAAGCAAGGATGTTTTAAATTTTGAGTCAAAAGAATTATGGTACCGTTAATAAAAATAATCAGATAGAGATAGCTTCCAGAAGAGAATCGGGGATAAATACATGGAAATTGAGAAGGCAGCCAAAAGAACATGCTTACTACGCTACTAAAAATATATGTCTGCACCTCCGAAAGAAGGTTATGACTAAAAATAAAAAGTTGCGAAACAATCCACATAAAGATAAAAGCAGTAACATTCTCATTGAATGTAACTCTGAGAAACACATATAAGGTTATTTATGGAGAGTATAGTGTAGAAAAAGAGGGTCAAGAGTGAAACTGTAGTGTTTTGTATGGAATATCTATTCTCAAAAAAAAAAAAAAGGAAGGAAGGAAGGAAGGAAGGAAGGAAGGAAGGAAGGAAAGAAAGAAAGAAAGAAAGAAAGAAAGAAAGAAAGAAAGAAAGAAAGAAAGAAAGAAAGAAAGAAAGATTAGAATAATTGCTAAAGAAAAAAAAACTGTCCAAAGAGATGGGAGGAAAGTGAGAGCGGGTCACAAAGGGTGAGAAACAATAAAGTTTTAAAAAGGGCAAGGAAAAACCATGCTACGCAACAACACTGAAGAGAAGTTTTTGTTTTGTTTTTTAAGTATAGGAGACTTAAGTTTCTTTTTGACAGTAACAGATGGAGCCAGGGAAGTGGGGACTGATGGTACAAGAGAAGGGTTAACTGATGGAGTCGCACTCTGGAAGAGGAAGAATGAGACTGGTAGAAAGCAGAGATGAAAGACTCACACTGAGCCAGGTACGGGCTCTGACTGCCCTTGAACCAGAAGGAAAGGCAGATCCATGCAGAGATAATCAGAGGTGAAGAGTAGACAAGTGGATGGTTCTCAAGTTGGATGGCCTCAAACCACTTAATAAAGTAGGAACGCTAAGAGTAAGGCAAAAAAAAATAAGTAGGAGCTAAAGAAAGAAGAAGAAAGGCTTAAAATATCTCCTGCCAAATGACAGAGGGTAAAAAAAGCGATGACAAGAAGATTATCAAAGAATGGTGGGGCCAAAAAGAAAATAAAGTAAAATGAATTACTGCAGTCCCATCATACAGATAAAATAACGTCAATTTGTGATAGTCCTGATCGGTACAATTTTGTGATTTTTCTCCAATAGCATTCAGTAATCAAAACAAAAACAAAAAAGAGAAGAGAAGAGAAGAGAAGAGAAGAGAAGAGAAGAGAAGAGAAGAGAAGAGAAGAGAAGAGAAGAGAAGAGAAGAGAAGGAAAAGACAAGACAAGACAAGACAAGACAAGACAAGACAAGAAAAGAAAAGAAAAGAAAAAAAAGAGAAAAGAAAAGAAAGCAGAGATTAAAAGTTATCCAAAGTTAAGAATTTCTCAAAGAAGTAAAATGGAAGGGCACTAAATCAAAGTATTATTAGATGTTGAGAATACCACCAATTTAACTAATGGTTATAAGCTTAGTAAAGAGTTAAGTAAAACTACAAAGTGTCAAGGGGAAAATAACAGGGAAAGTCCAAAGGACCAGAGGCTACAATGATAATCAATAACAATATAATAAAAATGAAAGGGTCAGAGAATTTGATATGAAAGACCTTTTGTATATAAAGTCTAAATTTGATGTCTATAGAGAATATGCATCTACAGGCAGAAAATTATAACTCTGATGTCAGCTGTCTTGAATTTGCACATTCAGTGCAGCAAAGCATTTGGTAAACACACTAACGTGAGTGCTTAAAATGCCACTGAGAAGGGAGTAACTTCGAAAGAAATATTTGAATTCAGTACCTGTTATGATATACTACGGCTGTATAGGCTTCCTTTGAAAATTCTGAACAGCTAGATTTACCAAAGATTACCTGTAACAAATAACAGCACGTTGAAACTTTGTTGTAATAAATGCTGGATGTTCATATCTATGTAAGAATTTGTCTGATTTAATAACTACTGGAGAACAATGGGCAAAATCAGCCCAATGAAGAACAATGTGCCTACTGACGTTCATTAATAAATTCAATTGCTTAGCCGTAAATTTCTTTTCAACTATAGAACCATCTGACATTCAAACATTCAAAAAATTTCTACCCATTATATTTCCTTTTTCTTAAAGAAGGTGAAGAATTCATTTTAAAATCTGGGTGTAGCATATCATTTGGAATTTATATAAGAAATATGGTCTTAGAATAGTAGCATGTATCTACTATAAAATTGGTGGCTTTTCCACTAAAACAGTAATCATTCTGTAAGCCAAATATAAATTTATAAATGATATTTTAAAATCCTATTTTAGGTGAAGCTATGAATCCTTTGCTTCCAGTACTCCTTACAAGCTACCCTATTAAGAAGGAGGAGCGCCATTCTTATGTTCTTATATATATGTCTTAAAAATAAAAAATCCACCACATTAAAACAAATACTACTTTTGGAGAAGGTTTAAAGGTAAAGTAATTCAGTCTTGTATATCTGCCTCTGGCGTTCTAATAGCAATACTACGGTTAATTAGGGCAGCTGATAAGATACATGGCTTATCATTCCTATGTGAGACAGATTTGCAACGCTACCTACCCATAAATTAGCCTCTTATGTCTGGCCAGCCATCTCTACACATGCAGAAATAAGTACATGGACATATCATCGCACTTACATCAATACAACTGGTAAAATAACTCAAATTTTACATCTTATACAGAAGGATTAATTGGAACCATCCGCAAATAAAAAGAACTTTTTAACAGATTATTTGTGTTTCTTTTTGTGACACAAAAGATCCTTTTATTCACACAGGTCCTTTCATTTTAAGGCTGTGTAAAAGTGTAATGACTATGACTCTCCTAGAGAAGTCTAATTTCACCAATTTCCAAGAATACGTTGCCATGTTTTTATAAAATGTTGTTCCAATGCCAGAATTTGAATTTTATGATTTTATCACACCAACATTATATGATCCAAAAATTCTCTTAGGATCCATTTGAGTAGTCCTTATTTTTTTACAGAATTAAGCAAAGACAATGTGTCTATGTTTCTATACTTGCAACCAGTCATAGGATAAAGATAAAAGCATTATATTTGCATATGACTAATAATACACAAGTGAAAGGAACACAGTATCCTCCCCATCCCCCACCCCGGCCACTGAGAAGATCCCATTTTTCACAAAGTAACTCATTTACTTTCATAACATGAATGACATAAAGTAGAAAGTGTTCCTTTTCTGACCTTGTGACATGTATATTTAACGATTCATCAACATGGACTGTGCATCAATTCTGTGACAGGCACTTTGGCAGGCATCAAGATATAGATATGAGTAAGACACGGTCCCTGCCCTCAAGGAGCTCACAATCTGGTAGACAAGATAAAGAAATAAACATATAATCTTAAAGTGATAAGGCCCATAAAAGAAATGAGAAGATGCTATGGGTAGCACCAAAAGAGGGAGTGGTCTAACTGTCATTGTGGCTGGATGCAGCTGAGACTCCACAGAGGCCATATATGTGCTAAGACAAGGAAGAGTTTGTTAGGCAATCAACAGAAACAGATTATCTTACGTATACTACATTTGTCATAAGCTCAATTCATATGGTAATTCACATATAACAAAGCATCTATTTTCACAATCCAGTACCTTTTCATCAACTGTGATAGTATATTCATTCTTTCAGCAGGAATAAAGAACTAGTAAAGAATATGAAATGCTAACTCCAAACCTCAGAAATAAATTCTACATTTATTAGCAAATACTTATTCACCATGTATTATATGCAAAGATCTGAAATAGCAGCCATAGAAGAACATAAAGATGCATAATTTGTGCTCGCTGCTGTCAAGATCTATACATGCTGATAAAACTGAGGCAATGGGAAAAGAGAAAATATACAGCTTTCCTAGTAAGTAGAAAATCAGAGGAATGCAATTTAATGACTGGCAGAGAAGGCTAAAATAAAACTGTTAACAATGCACCTATTCGTAAGCTCATTTTCATTCCATTAGTGTTCTCAGAGGTTGAACATCTATAGTGACAGGTGTGCCTCTATTCCATATGTTACTAACTTTAGTTGAGCTTAAAATCTACTTTCATGGAACTTGCATTGAGTAGTGTTCTACAAATCCTAAATGATAATTTGGGCAGTCAGGAATCTCTCCAGTCTGGCCTCAATCTACTATTTCTGACCTCTCTTACACTGCTCTGGCTCACTGGCAACTCGCCACTGTACCTCTGTGGAAGGACATTCTCCAACTTGAGTTGCTTTTCTTCCCCAGCTATCTAAGACCCAACGCCATCTACATTTTAACCATCTCTGGTTTTAGTTCAGATATACCTCCTCCAGGTGATACCTACCTATTACCTCAGCAAGACATTCTCTCCTACCTCTGTACACTTCTGCCTTTGAATCCCCTACAGCCGTCTTCTAATACTTAGCATATACCTTGGTTCTCAATATTAGCTGCAAAATGTAATCCCCTTAGGGAGATTTAAAAATACTGATATATGACTAGTTCCCACCCCCAGACACTATAATTTAATTGGAGTAAAATTCAGTCTGAGCACTGGTATTTTTAAAAGCTCCCTAGGTAAGTGTAATATGCACTATTACCAGAGTTTCTTAACAAAGATGGGAAGAATCATACATATTAGAATCACCTGGGGAGCATTTCAACCTATACCACAACCTCATATACTACCCATCACTTTCTACTTCCTTTGGCCTCTCATTCTCAAGGAGAAGAATCAGAATCACAGATGACAAGAGCAGAAAAAACATATCTGCACTTTGTTAGAGTTACCTAGGTGATTCTGTTCTGATCCTTTCTTGAAAGTCACTATTTTAGAATTTTATGTGTTTATCCCAAATCCTTTAGATTACAAGTCTTATTCATCTTTGTATCTCTGGGAGGGACTAGTATGTACTAAGTCCTCAATATTTAAGACTTCAATACGGAAGTGTTGAATCACTATATTGTCCACAGGAAACTAATATGAACTAATATGACACTATATATTAACTAACTAGAATTTAAATAAAAACGGGAAAAAAAAGACTTCAAGGAAACTCATACTATCTGTTACAGGAAGTAATGCAGTTAGAAATTTGGTTTACAAGATCATTAATTTCCAGTTTAGAGCTGCCAATCAAGTAAAACAAAAACAAAAACAATGTCTATTTAAACCATACATGAACAAGAGGAAAAGTAAAGAACACTTCTTACCGGCATAGCATTGCTTGGATCCTCCCCATACATGAACTGTACTTTCACTGTTATATTTCTTGCAGAACCCTGACGATTGGCAAAGTTGAGACTCTGAGGGTATATGTAGAGAAGATTTCTGTAAAGGCAATAGTATGCACGATAGTAAATATATATCTAAAAACACTATGTATCACTGCAGGCCACAAAAGAAAGAGATGGAACAAATACTTCATTATTAATATATGCTAGCCACCATATATTTTCACATACAATGTTTCATTTAATTCTTACGGCAATCATTCAAATAGATAGCAATCAAATATACCCCAATTTTGCAGATGAATTGAGGCCCAGAAAACTTAAGTGAGGTTCACACACAACTAAGTAAGCAGCAAAGCTGAAATCAGAATATAGGTCAGACTTCAAAACACATGTTCTTTCCTCTGCAAGAGACTTCTGGGAAATGAATGAGTAAGGACCGAATCATTATTAAGAAGTTAATAATGTATTATGTTAGCTCCTGCAAGCAGATATAAAGAGGATAACATTTATAGGCAAGACTTCTGTATATATATGATCAAGGACATAAGAGATATAACATTCCACATTATTTGTTCAAAAACATGTATGGACAATATGCTAGGTGTAACAGTTGCTATGAAATAATCACATATTACTCTGTATTTATTTTACTTCATGTCCAGTCCCTGCTTCTGCCACACAGAAGATAAATAATTCAAGAAAAGACACCAAAAGAGAGGGCTAAACAAATAAAAAGAAATAGAACAAGATTTACTTTACCTGAAGACTAGTACTGAGATATGATGAACAAGACTTCAAGTATAATAAAGTCCTGCTAATCAACTGCTGGAGCAATGAAAACACGTCAAAATTTTCCGGAATGTGGTAGGGCAATATAGAAATTCTAAATGAACACAACCTTTGACCTAACAAACCTGCCTCTAGTCTAAGGACAGAATTACACACATGTATAAATGGATGTGTTGAAAAAATTCACTACAACATTTTTTGTAGTAGAGAATAATTACAAATAATTATAAAGAAATATAATATGCATCAGTACTGTTCTAGCTAATTATATTAATATATATTAATAAGAGGGAATCCGATGGAGTCTCCAAAATGACAATGTGCAGCAATATTTATTGATGTAGAAAGAGATACCCAGCATGTTGGATAAAGAAAAAATGCAGGTTCCATAGCAGGATGTATAGTGGCATATCCTACTTATGGAAAATTGTGAAGAAATAATAGCTGAAAATTCCCCTAACCTTGGGAAGGAAATAGACATCCAGATCCAGGAAGCCCAGAGAGTTCCAAAAAAAGATGAACCCCAAAAGACTCACACCAAGACACATTATAATTAAAATGTTAAAAGTTAAAAAGGAGAGAATCCTAAAAGTAGGAGAAGAAAAACAATTTGTTACACACAAGAGAACCCAAATAAGACTATCAGCATATTGTTCAGCAGAAACTTTGCAAGCCCAGAAACTTTGCAAGCCAGAAGGGAATGGCATGATATATTCAAAGTGCTGAAAGAAAACACCTCCATCCAAGGACACTCTAGCCAGTAAAGTTATCATTCAGAAGCAAAGTAGAGACAGTCTTCCAGACAAGAAAAAGCTAAAGGAGCTTATCACCACTAAACTGGCCTTCCAAGAAATAGTACAGAATCTCTTTAAGCTGAAAAGAAAAAGTGCTAATTATTAACAAGAAAACATGAAAGAATAAATCTCACTGGAAAGGTAAATATATAGTAAAGGTAGCAGATTAATCACTTATAAAGCTAGTATGAAGGTTAAAAGACAAAAGCAGTAAAAATAATTACAATACTTAAGGAATACACAAGATAAAAAGACATAAAATATGACATCAAAAATATAAAACATGGGAGAAGGGAGTAAAAATGAAGAACTTTAAAACTGGATCAAACTTAAGTTGTTATTGACTTAAAATACACTGTTCTAGATACAAGTTGTTATGTGCAAGCATGATGGTAACCACAAAGCAAAAACCTATTGTGAATACACAAAAGGTAAAGAAACCTAAGCATACCATTAAAGAAATTCATCAAACCACAAAGGAAGAAAGCAAGAAAGGGAGAGGGACAAACTACAAAACAACTGGAAAACAATAAAATGGCAATAAGTACATACTTATCAATACTTACTTTAAATGTAAATGGACTAAATTTTCCAGTCAAAAGACAGAGTGGCTGAATGGGTTAAAAACAAAAACAAGACACATCTACATGCTGCCTAAAGAGGCTCACTTCAGGTGTAAGGACACACACAAACTGAAAGTAAAAAAAGGGAAAAAGAGATTTCATGAAAATGAAACCAAAAGAAAGTTATATCAACAAAATGGACTCTGAAATAAAAACTATAATAAAAGACAAAGAAGGACATTACATTGACACAGGGGGGTCAGTCCAGCAAGAGGAAAGTTGGTGGGGTGAGGGGAAAGAAAGGAGGGAGGAGAGAATAGATAAAAAGATACTTCTGGTTAACAGTGAAGGCTCTAGTTTCTTTTTTATACTTTTCTATTTTGTTTGAACTGGTAAGAACACATGACTTTTATAATTAGAAAAAACAATTTCCATGGGGGGAGAGTAAGTGTATGTAACAAAAAGCCTACAATCTTAAAGTCACTAAAAACATGGAGAAGAGTCAGTTATTCTCTGAACAGTCAAAAGTATAAAAGACAAATGTGGAAATGTTACGATGATTTGTCAGTTTCTTAATCAAAAGAATTAAAGATCAAAGATGACTGACTATTACTAACCACTGAAGTCACCAAATAAAATCTGCACAGGAAATATTTATTGATTCTGCACACAACATCAGTACCAAGTTACATGCAAGGGAAATAAAGGAAAATTAAGAGGCCATTCCCTGGTCTTGAGGAACATATAATCTAATGAGACAGAAATGCCTATAAACAGACCACTTCACAATAATGTTGTGTTGTGAGAAAAGTTATGCAGAAGTTATGAGAGGAAGAGATACTTGGTTGACTGTGGGGAAGTCTTTCCATCTTCTACCTTCACAATATAGTTGTTGAAGAAATGGGATTATTTTTGTGTAAATTTTTCTTGAGGCTATAATTTGTTTGTATCCCTGTAGTGACATTTAACATATTCTTGTTTTCTATAAATTCAGAGTTGGATCAAGAGCCTTGGTTATATTTAGGCCTGAGGTTTTTTTTGGTAAGATCATTCCATAAATAGTACCGTGTCCTATCAGGAGGAAAATATCTCTTTTTGTGCAGTTAGATGGTGATCAATGCCTAAATCCATTAGCTCCATTAAGGGCTGCCAAAAGATAATACCCTCTCAGTCTTTATTTAATAGCTGGAATATCTCTATGAAGAGCAATTATCCTGATCTATTATTTGCTTAGCCAGTGAACCATTATGTATTATAGAGAGGAATAAATGCTGGACTCTTTTCCATTATTTTCCAGTTTTCAAAATAAGCAGTAGGTGCATTACAATCCTCTAAGAGAAATTAATTTTTTTTTTTTTTAGCATCACTTATAAACTCAGGGACCAAATATATGAATGGGTTTCAGTACACTGCAGGTATTATCTTTATTGATGTTCAAATTGTTTTATCTTTAACAAAGGAAAAAGCCAACTCAAACTGGCTCCTGCATCCTTGTGAGTCAGTCATAGTAGTCCTTGATGACTTCTTGCTATCTGTTATAGCAAGATGTTCCAAGGTCTTCTATCATTTCTCCTCAGACCCAGAATCAACCACTTCTCCAAGGAGCTTTGGTTCTCTGCATGAGAAATGTTTTTCCAAGCCACAGTCTGGGCATTCATTGTGAGTTAGTCATTGTTTCTAGGCCATTTAAGTAAAAAGGGTGAGGGGGAAATGCTTTTAATGTGAAATACATTCTGAGTTCATACTGATACTTCAAATTCCAATTTAAGACTATTTATTTAATTTTATTATAAGATTTTATTTAATCTTTTATCTTGTATCTACATATCATCTTCAAACACTGAGAATCATTTTGAAGGACATCAAGTATGAAAGAATTAGAATATCACTTAATTATTTATGCATATTATTCAAAAACTGGAGTCTTAAGGAACTCCAGTTTTCTATGGCTATCCAGAAGAGGATAAGCCTACCAAGACCGAGAAGGCACCTACAGAGAAGTAGGGAAAAAAACCATGAGAGTGCAATGACATGGAAGCCAAGGGAAAACAGCATAAGAAGAATTAAACAGTTAAGTGTCAACACTACTCAGGGGCCAAATGAGTTAAGAATCAAAAAAGGTCAACTAGACTAGCAACATGAAAGTCACTGATAAAATCAGGCTGGAAACAGATAAAAGTAGGTTCAAGAGCAAGTTGTTAAGAAAATGAAGTAAGTGAAACTCTGAAAAGTGTAGCTGTAAAAGAGAGAAAGATCATGCAATAGTTGAAGACAGAATATGAGCATTTTGTAAGCTTTTTAAGATTGGAAAGGTTTGAGAAAAAAAAAAGAGACTGAATCCACCAGGAAGAAAATGGGAAAACTGGAGAAAAGATAGGTGGGTGATTGCGAACGGGGGTGGAGATAAAAAAGGCCATGCGGGCACGGAGGGGGAGGGACCCCCTTCTGCGAAGAAACAAAGGGAAGAGAAAGAGCAGCTAGGGAAGTGTAGGACCATATCTGGACAGGAGAAAGACCTCGGACTGAGACTGAGAGGGATCCTATCTCCAACTGCTGAGCTTTCTTCCCACTGGGACCGGCTCCCAGTTCACGCACCTGGGGAGGAGGGAAGCCAGCCCTGGGTGTGGTGGTAAGTCAGGGGCACAGTCTGCAGTTGGAGAAAGTGGTTCCCTGCCTAGAGGGCTGCGCAACAGTACAAAGCCTGCTTGCGTCTGTCCCCCCCCCCCCCGTCCCCCCCCCCCCAGCTCAGTGGCTGGGCCGAGGGCGCAGTCTGCAGTAGGAGAAGGCAGCCCTCTCCCTGGAGTGCTGTAGGAAAAGACAAAGCCCTGCCTGCATCCACCACCCTGGGGGCTATGTGGTGAGGTTGGCGGAACAGTCTACGGTAGGACAAAGTTGCACCCTCCCTGGAGTGCTGTGGAAAAAGACAAAGCCTGCGTCGGCCACCCCAGGGGATCGGCGGCGAGGTCGACTGCACAGTCCGCAGAAGGCGGTCCTCCCTGAAGTGCAGAGGCACAGACAAAGCCAGCCAGGGCCACATATCCAGACGCGCTGAGAGGACCTTGCCCAGTGCCAGAGCGCCTGGAGCAGGACTTTGAATCCTAGACAAGCACGGTGTCAGGGGAGGGGGAGGAGACAGACGGACCACCCCGTCTGCGCCTGCAGCACAGTGAGGATGACTCAGAGTCCACCGGGTCCGCTCCGTGGAAAAGAGACTGCGGGGTCACCATTCCCCTACCACCAACCACCACCACCAAGGTGGGGCTTCAGGGATCACTCCCCGGGCCCATAGTGGAGGTGGGTCCAGACTACACCAAACCACGGCCCTTCGCACTGGGTAACTGCCTATGTACCGGAGCGGGGTAGACCCGGAGGACAGCTCCTCCAGACAAGTGCAGCAGCATTGCCTGGATGAACTCTAGGTCAATTCTGGAAATATAGATATATTCTCCCCCCAACTCCCATTTCTCCTCCTTATCTCTTCCCTCCCCTAGGCTGGTTACTCTGGTTATTGGTCTGTCTAAACAGACATATTTAATCCATTGTCTTGATACATATTCTACACCTCCTTCTTTACACTCCTTTCTCTCTCTCTGGAACAATTAAGCCATATAGTTTCTATGTCTGAGTAACTTTATCCTCCTTTCGTTTTTCCCGCCTCCGTCTTTATTTTCTGTTCTCTCTATGGATTGAGTCTTTTAGTCTCTCTGCCTAGTCAATGTTTATTTTTCTCCCTCCTCCCTGCCCCCACCCCGCTCCTGTCATTTCTCTCTTTGTATATGCTCTTCAAACAGCACCGCCTCCACCCTCTTCTTTACTTGTAATCGGTGTTTTGGGGTTTTTTGTTTTTACCCTTTAGTTTTCTGTTTTTGTTCATTTGTTTGTTTGTGTTATTTGTGTGTTTGCATGTTTTTGTCTCCTGTTTGTCTGTTTTCCTTTACAGGGCTACTCCAAGGAACAAATCAAAGCACACCTGGTGGAGGGTCCAAAATATCACTACGAGTAGGGTAATAAAATAACCAAAGTCACAACAACAGAGAACAAGTAACAATCTCTGAAAAAACACCACCTGAAGGGCCAGGCCCTGAACAGTGTATGACCCTCCTTTAACAGAGCAGTGCTCACAGGTGCAGAGCACACAACAAACTTTCAAAATGCATAAGGGACAGAAAACTAGCCAAAATGATGAAACGGAAGCATTCTCCTCAAAAGAAATTCCAGGAAGTAGCAACAGCTAACAAATTGATCAAAACCGATTTAAGCAATATAACTGAACAAGAATTTATAATGATAGTCATGAAATTAATTGCTGAGCTTGAAAAAAGCATAGAGAATAGGAGAGAATCTATTGCTACAGAGGTCAAGGGACTAAAAAATAGTCATGATGAATTTAAAAATGCTATAAATGAGGTGCAAAATAAAATGGAGGTGGACATAGCACGGATTGAAGAGGCAGAGGAGAGAATAGGTGAATTAGAAGATAAAATTATGGAAAAAGAGGAAGCTGAGAAAAAGATTTAAAAAAATCCAGGAGTACGAGGGGAGAATTAGAGAACTAAGTGATGCAATCAACTGGAACAATATCCGTATCACAGGAATTCCAGAAGAAGAGAAAGAGAAAGGGGCTGAAGGTGTACTTGAACAAATCATAGCTGAGAACTGCCCCGATCTGGAGAAGGAAACAGGCATTGAAATCCAACAGGCACAGAGAACTCCCTTCAGACATAACTTGAATTGATCTTCTGCATGACATGTCATAGTGAAACTGGCAAAATACAAGGATAAAGAGAAAATTCTGAAAGCAGCTAGGGATAAACATGCTCTAACATATAAAGGGAGACTGATAAGACTAGTGACGGATCTATCTACTGAAACTTGGCAGGCCAGAAAGGAATGGCAAGAAATCTTCAATGTGATGAACAGGAAAAATATGCAGCCAAGAACCCTTTATCCAGAAAGTCTGTCATTCAGAATAGAAGGAGACATAAAGGCTTTCCCAAACAAACAAAAACTGAAGGAATTAATCACCACTAAACCACCCCACAAGAGATCCTAAGGAGGATTCTTTGAGTGAAATGTTGCAAGGACCACAAAGTACCAGAGACATCAGTACAAGCATGAAACCTACAGATATCACAATGACTCTAAACCTGTATCTTCAATAATAACACTGAATGTAAATGGACTAAATGCTCCGATCAAAAGACACAGGGTATCGGAATGGATTAAAAAACAAGACCCATCTATTTGCCATCTACAAGAGACTCATTTTAGACCTGATGACACCTTCAGATTGAAAGTAAGGGGATGGAGAACTATCTATCATGCTACTGGAAGTCAAAAGAAAGCTGGAGTAGCCACACTTATATCAGACAAACTAGACTTTAAATTAAAGGCCGTAACAAGAGATGAAGAAGGGCATTATATAATAATTATTGGGTCTATCCATCAGGAAGAGCTAACAATTATAAATGTCTATGCACTGAATACAGGAGCCCCCAAATATATAAAACAATTAATCACACACATAAGCAACCTTATTGATAAGAAGGTGGTAATTACAGGGCACTTTAATACTCCACTTACAGCAATGGAAAGGTCATCTAGACAGAGAATCAATAAAGAAACAAGGGCCCTGAATGATACATTGGACCAGATGGACTTGACAGATATATTTAGAACTCTGCATCCCAAAGCAACAGAATATACTTTCTTCTTGAGTGCACATGGAACATTCTCCAAGATAGATCACATATTGGGTCACAAAACAGCCCTTAATAAGTATAAAAGAACTGAGATCATACCATGCACACTTTCAGATCACAATGCTATGAAACTTGAAATCAACCACAGGAAAAAGTCTGGAAAACCTCCAAAAGCATGGAGGTTAAAGAACATCCTACTGAAGAATGAATGGGTCAACCAGGCAATTAGAGAAGAAATTAAAAAATATATGGAAACAAATGAAAATGAAAATACAACAATCCAAATGTTTTGGGATGCAGTGAAGGCAGTCCTGAGAGAAAAATACATTGCAATCCAGGCCTATCTCAAGAAACAAGAAAAATCCCAAACACAAAATCTAATAGCACACCTAAAGGAACTAGAAGCAGAACAGCAAAGACACCCCAAACCCAGCAGAAGAAGAGAAATAATAAAGATCAGAGCAAAAATAACAATATAAAATCCAAAAAAACAGTAGACCAAAGCAATGAAACCAAGAGTTGGTTTTTCGAAAAAATAAACAAAATTGATAAACCCATGGCCAGGCTTCTCAGAAAAGAGAGAGGGCCCAATGTTTATAGCAGCACTTTTAACAACAGCCAAATTATGGAAAGAGACTAAATGTTAATCAACTGACAAATGGATAAAGAAGATGTGGTTTATATATACAATGGAATACTATTTGGCAATGAGAAAGAATGAAATCTGGCCATTTGTAGCAACGTGGATAGAACTGGAAAGTGTTATGCTAAGTGAAGTAAGTCAGGCAGAGAAAGACAGATACCATATGTTTTCACTCTTATGTGGATCCTGAGAAACTTTACAGAAGACCATGGGGGAGGAGAAGCGGGGGAAAAAAGTTACAGAGAAGGAAGGAGGCAAACCATAAGAGACTCTTAAATACTGAGAATAAACTGAGGGCTGATAGGGGGTGGTGAGGAGGGGAAAGTGGATGATGGGCATTGAGGAGGGCACCTGTTGGCATGAGCACTGGGTGTTGTATGGAAACCAATTTGTCAATAAATTATATTTAATATTAAAAAAATTTTTTAATTAAAAAAAGATTGGAAAGGTTTGAGTTTGATTAAATACTAATGAGAAGAATCCAGATGAGATAGAGTCTGCATACATTAGAACAAAAAAGTAAAGATTCCTGAAATGATAGGAGAGAACAGGATTCAAAGCACATAACAGATTGCCCTTAATTATGCTTGTAATTCCTCATTGTAGCAAACATTTGCTGAGTATGCAGTGTGCTAGATACTAAGAATATAGAGATAAAAGACAAAGTTACTGACATCACAGAACTGCAGTCTAGAGGGAGAATCGGACAAGCAAATAATTATAATGTAGTGTAAGTGCTATGAACATAGAATATCACTGAAGCCCACAAGAGGACCTGAGACTAAGGAATCTGCCAACAAGTTTCAATGAAAAATTTGTAAGTAGGATAAACAAGCAGAACACACAGAAAAGCAAAACACACTATGCTTCCCCCCACCCCTCAGAATCTCTACATTATCATTACTACTGTTTTAGCTTTGTGGACATGGACATGATTGGCCTTTTCCCATCTTTAAAGTCTCAGAAAACCTCACCTTTACCCTGCCATCACATCACTTTGTTATTCTATTTACAACTCTTAAACAATCTGCTTAAAACAATCTTAAAATATCTTATACATTTATGTATTATTTCTTGTTTATATATCTCCTTTAATAGAGTCCAAACTCCATGAGAGCAAGAACTGTATCTATCTGGTAGTGCCTAAAACAGTGCCTCATATTGAACGAACGAATGAATGAATGAATGATACAGAATGCACATATTTAGTTACTTAATACTTCAGGGAGTTTGGATTCCAGATTAAATGGAAATTAATTAAACATAACCTATAAGCTATGTTTGATTTCCAATAAAAGACAAACAGTTTTAAATTGAACTTGTTTCCAAAGATAAAAAGCATACAACTGAATCCAGATTCTTTTCCATTTGACTACTAATTCCACTAACAAGTTCCCACATATAACTAGTAAGTCTTTACCTTGCACTTATAATACTTCTTCAGAAGAATTTCAAATCAGCAGTGAGAAGGCAGACTAATGAAAAGTGTTGAGATAGCACCTAGCCATTTAGGGAAAAAAGATGAATTCATATTTCACTCCTCCTCAAAATAAATTCTAGAATAATCAAAGGTTTAAATAATAAAAATAAAGCCAACAAGTACTAGAAAAGCTTTAAAGAGACCACATTTTATAGGTGAGAAGGTATTTCTGAGCACGAGCCACAAACATAAAAGACAAATTTCAAAGCCTTTGCAGAAAAGGTGGTATCAATACCCACAGGTGGAAGACAAATGACAAACTGGAAAAACACTATTCACTACACATAAAATAAGGACTATCCAAAATATGTAAATAATTCCTATAATCAGTCAGAAAGAGACAAATAAAAAAGGGGGGGAGGAATATGGGAAGAGGGGACTTCTATAATACTCAGGTAATTCACAAAAAGAGCAAAATAGATGGCCAGCAAAATACACCAGATGTTTTTTACCTATTAGATTTACTGATATCTTTTGTTTTTCTCATTCAAAGCATTGGTAAAAATTCATGGGAAAAGAGCAACTCTCATTACTCTTGGCAGAGATGTAAATTGGCGCAACTCTTTTGAAGGATCATCTGACATGAGAAATCATAATGTGAAATTCAACACCACGACCTTGTTGTTTAAAAACATTTATACACACACGGGAAGACATTTCTGTGAGTATTGTTTGCAATTAGAAAACTGGAAACAACTTAAATGATCATTAACAGGGGAAGACTTAAATTATGGTACATCCATATAAATAAATGATTATGCAACCATTAAAAAGGATACATCAATCTACAGGCACTCAGGAAAATAAATTTTAAAATATGAAGGTCTTGAACCAATTTTTTTTTTAATATTTATTTTCGTGGGAGAGAGACTGAGCAAGGGAGGGAAAAGAGAGAGAGAGAC